>NC_056727.1:402184348-402556848 GCF_019279795.1 Protopterus annectens
ACCACATATGGATGTGAGTTGGTAGTCTGGGGACAAGGTGGAGGATGTATATGAGGATACAACCTAGAATGCAGCATTTGCCACTGTCACCTGTACCTGACTCATCTGTGATGCGTTATGTTGGAGTAGTGGTCTTTACATGTGAGTAGCCTTTATGAATATGTGTACACCACCACCTGGAATGGTCCATACCACTGTTATGGCCCACATGTATGGATCTGAGTTATATAGTGGTAGTGCGATTGTGCACTACAGAGCCTTCAGCCAGGTGTTCCTCACTGCACAGATGTCAGTATTCCCCATTGTAGGGTCTACATTGAGCAAATGGATCACTAAAGCCACACATCTAGCACTGGTTAGCATAAGCATCCAATGCAATTGTCTTGTAGGTGTCATGGTGTTACTTTTGGGTGTAGGACATTTGCCTTGGAATGCAATTTTATGGGTAAATGCGACCTAAGTATTATCCACACACACGTGAAACAGGGATGAATGTGCTCTGTGTAGAAGGCTCGCCATTCAGTCATGACAGCCCAGAATGAGAGACACTGGACAACCTCATAATAACAGCAGGACATTGGCTCATTGTTTGGTCTAGCAGTTGCCACTCATACCATGACATCACTGTGAGTGGCATTAATACGCATGGTAGCAAATGCCTCATGTAAGGTGACGGACAGCAGCAGAACTTCTGTATATGACCAATGTGAGATATACTTAGGGTAGCAGTCCTGCTAATAATGACAACTACTAACACAGCCGGGAGATGTCTTCTTGACACCTGCACCTCAATACCATTACACAAGGTGGCTCACACATTATGCTTGCACATGCCACTGTTCCACGTACAATGCCACTGTCCACAACCTGCTATCAATGTATGCCTTTCAGGGCAGCAAGGTGTCTGACACATGCTGTAGGTAGCAACTGCCTGTGTGACCCAGGTAACCTATTGTCTGTCACGTCCACACATGCATGATTGTGTATACTTAACATATATATGTCAGTACTTCATGTAAATGTATGCATGTGTATCACACAGCACAGACACAGATATATAATTTACGGCCGCATACACGTATCAGGTAGTAAACCAGTATGATGTGCATATATACTGACAGGTAATATGTACCTAGCTGTAAACCTGTGTGTTTACAATAGGAGTCCATTACAATGTGTTCTGACCATGTAAGTGTATGAGCATGCACACTGTGGCCTTCAATGGTTAGAATCAGAGTGCATCCCTAACAGCCCTGTGCTACGAAGTGTATGAGCGTACCCACTGCCACCTTGTGTAATTTGAGTCAATGCATCCAAGAAGCCCTTTGTTACTAAGTTTATGAGCATTCCCAGTATAACCTTGTGTAGTTGTAGTCATAGTGCATCCCAAACGGCCCTGTGCTACTAAGTGTATGAGCATGCCCACTGTAACCCTGTATAGTGATAGTAGTTGTCCATTCCACAGATGGCCATACTCCAGTTCAGGTTCCTGCTGTGCTACAACTATACCTCTCAGGCCTACCTGCAGATGATGTGTCTTGTTTGTGCATACAGGTTGTAATGGACACCTACTTTAAACACACAGGTTTACAGCTATGTACTTTGTGACTGTCAGTCTCTCTGTTGTTGTCCTCAATCTTAAAGAGCAGTCTGACTGCTTTGGAATGTGTAATCTCTGTGGCGCATCTCGTAACTGCGTAGTACCATAATAGTGATCTGTAGATAGGCAGGAGTTCTAATTCCACCACTGGCAACTGTGTGCATGTGTTTTTGTGTGTGTCAGCAAATGGCTGAGTGCGTTTGTGTGTGTGTCAACAAATGCCTGAGTATGTGTGTCAGCAAATGGCTGAGTGTGGTTGTATGTGTGTATTTGTGTCTGCTTTCTGTCATGACAGTGGGTTTTGCTACATTCCAAAGAGATTCCTCCTTTTGCACTGGCCTTTATCCTTGTCAACTGCTAAACCTCTCTCTTCCCCCTCCCCACTGCAAGTAATCGGTCCTGTGATGTCACCCAGCTCAGAAGTGGAATCAGAGTAAGTGTAATTGTATGTGTTCTGTGGCACATACCCCAACTGCATACCACTGTACTAGTTACCTTTACATAGGCAAGACGTGTATGCACAATACTGGTAAGTGTGTACGTGTTTGTGACTACCCTGTAACCAGGCATACACATGTGTAATGTCTTTTAGCACACCATGGTAGCCATCTGTGGTGACCGGTATCTACAAAGTATTACATAGTTAGGAATGGTAAAGAATACACAGTCAAGCATGACTACAGTTGGGTATGTTATTTGCCTGTGCCACTGTTGAGCAGTGACATAGAAGTGGTCGCTGCTGTGTAGGTCAATACCCATCATTCCCCCACCCTAACTCCACAATCCCCGGGGTAGATTAATTTAGCCATCATTCCCCACCCCATACTCCACATACACTACAACCATCCCTTCTCTTGTGAACTGCTTAAGATTTAAATGCTATAACACAAGAGATGCCTCTGTTTTGTGTACATGTCAGTTCCTTTGGAACCCATCTGTGTCACAAAGGGTGTTCAGATGTGTATATATCTATATATATATATATATATATATATATATATATATATATATATATAGATATGGCTATGGCTGTGCCTGTGTATATGCATATATATATATATATATATATATATATATATATATATATATATATATATATATATATATATATATATATATGTGTGTGTGTCGTGTGTGTGTGTGTGTGTGTGTGTGTGTGTGTGTGTGTGTGTACACAGCCCGTAGGTGCATATATATATATATATATATATATATATATATATATATAGTTATGACAGTTGTAGACTTGTCTTTCTTGTTTCATAGAGTACAGTACATTCAAGGTTACTGTACATATGTACACAATGTGACTGTCCCATTTGTTTTCAGTACTGTGGAATACCTGTAGTAAGATGTGCATTATAGACTCCAAGCAACATGTATACAACCCAGATGGCTTAATGGTATGTCCAGTGACCTCAGTGTGCATGGTCCAGGATTCAAGACCTGCAAGCCTTCAATTAGGACTGCATAAGACAGTTGTAAGCTTCTTTGGCAATCCTGCTGATGTCACCCACCTACGAATACACCTCTGGGACTGCTGTAACCCAGTAATCTCCATGGCGCATGCTGTAACTGTGTAATGCTGTAGTGTGTTAATCTAGTTTGATAGGTGTTCTAATCCCAAACAGATCAACTGTGTGTGTGTTTCTGCCTGCCTGTGAAAGAAATTATGCTTTTAGAGTATGCACTTCTTCTTCTTTCAGCTTTTCCCGGTTAAGGGTCGCCACAGCGGATCATCTGCCCACTCATGATTGGCAGTTAAGTTTTACGGTGTTGAGTTGCCAGCCCAGCGCACAACCTTCCACGGAAGACACACACATGCACACACTCACACCTAGGGCCAATCCACCTGCTGCATGTGTTTGGGATGTGAGAGGAAACCGGAGCACCCAGAGGAAACCCACATGACCACAGGGAGGACATGCAGACTCCGCACAGAAGGCACCCCAGCTGAGAATCGAACCGGAGAACCTCTTGCTGTGAGGTGGCAATGCTAACTGCTTCACCACCGTGGCGCCCCTTTTAGAGTTTGCACACTCTTTACAATTCACATACCCACCTTTTGCAATCCTGCTGATGTCATCCACATAGAAATGCACCTTTGGGAGTGCTGTAACCAAGTATCCTGAATAGCACATGCTGTAATTGTGTATTGCTGTAGTGTGATAAACTAGTTAGGTAGGGGTTATATTCTAAGAGAGGCCAACTGTGAGTGTGTGTGTTTGTCTGCCTGAGAAAGAAACAATGCCTTTTAGAGTATGCACACTCTTTATAATTCACATAACCACCTTTTGTAATCCTGCTGATGTTACCCACTTAGAAATACACCTCTAGGACTGCTGTAACCCAGTATTCTCCATAGCATGTGTTTTAACTGTGTATTGCTGTAGTGTGATTCACTTGTTAGGTAGGGGTTCTATTCCAAAATAGGCCAACTGTGTGTGTGTGTCTGTCTGCCTGAGAAAATAACAATGCCTTTCAGAGTATGCACACTTTTTAAAATTTACATAGCCACCTTTGGCAATCCTGCTGTTGTCACCCACCTAGTAATACACCTCTGGGATTGTTGTAACCCAATATTCTCCATAGCACGTTCTGTAACTTCGTATTGCTGTAGTGTGATAAACTAATGAGGTAGGGGGTCTATTCCAAGAGAGGCCAACTGTGTGTTTATGTCTGTCTGCTTGAGACAGGAACAATGATTTTTAGAGTATGCACACTCTTTACAATTCACATAACTACCTTTGGAAATCCTGCTGTTGTCACCCACCTAGTAATACACCTCTGGGACTGTTGTAACCCAGTAACCTCCGTAGTGCGTTTTGTAATTGCGTAATGCTATAATGTGATACAGTAGTTAGGTAGGAGTTCTATTCCAAGACATGGCAGGTGTTTGTGTGTTTGACATTCAGAGCCTTTGTGGAGGTAGCTCTGAGTGTCTAACCACTGGACATGTTGGGCAGCGGATTTTGTAGTTTTCCTATACGGTGTCCGTATTATATGTCACAATGTCCACCTCACAAGGAGTACAGATGTCAGTCAGCCAAAGGACTGTGTTGGCAAGCCATACCCCTACATCTGGCAAATGGCCTAGAAAACAAAGTATGCAACCCTACTTTTACCCAGAATACGTTCTGAACCCATGTGTCATACACAAACACACTTGCCTAGAATATACCGCTATGTTGCTAGTACCCTGCACATTGATGACAGACAGTAGACATGGTGTGATTGCAGTGGGCTGTAGAGGGCATGGCACCCTGTACAGCAGTACAATAGGCACATAATTGTGGACGATGTGCCTTCACTATGTTCCCCACTGGATGCCTGCAACATATGTGGTGCCATCAAATGTTATCCACAGAGGCCATACAATGCCTTACACGTGTGCCCTGTATGGACCGATGCCACTGACACCAGGGAATACCTGTATAATGCTATCAATGCAGGTGCAGGGTCAACCTGCTGTCTATAAGCAGGTCCTGCCACACCAGGCCAGTATTGGCATATCTGACAATAACAGTCTGTGCACACAACATGTGCCAGCCAAACCAGGTACACTTGTACATGTCACTGTACATTATTGTGAGACGTGCACATCCCAGTCAATGTCCATGCCAAGGACTATCAAACACAGACATGGCATGCATTGCAAAGCTATGGCCATACACAATGGTAACCAGGATGTCAGGGCAGTTCATACAATACCCATCTGTGTGGGACATTACAGACACTACACCCCTTTACCACACTGCACACCATTGTCTGGTGGCATGATGCCAAGGATTACCCCTCACCCAGCCTTGTACAGCCATCTTGCACAGCCAACCACTACACACCCATGAAGCAATGCAGACATGCATGTCAGTACTGGCACCTTGTGTCTGCATGTGGGGTATGATGCTCCCAATCACAGTCACTCCCAGTATAACTCCCATTGGCATACCGACAGATGTCAAACATGTTCACATGCCCCAGCCCATAGAACCTCTGGATGTCCCCTGTGGTGTATGTAGTACCTGTGCATTACTGCAGTGTGGCAAACTAAGTAGTTAGGAAGTGGTTTGTGGGCCTGGCAAAGGTTGTCAATGTGAGTCCATTAGAGAGTGTGGTTGTGTTGACAATGGCATCTGTTCATGTGGACAGCCATGAGTGCTACACCTAATGTATGTCTACTATATCTCTGTTGCAGATGTCGCTCACCAGCACACATATATGTTCTTACAGCACTCCAACATGTCAGCTTTGTGGCACATGGAGTAACTGCATGCACTTGTAATAGTAATGACTAGTCAGTCAGAGGTTTGAACCACTGTGCTGGTAGGTGTGTGACAGACAATGTTTAGGTTTTAGTCTCCAAGCCCTTCTCTGATGTACTTTGCCTCTGTCTGTCCCTCCCACACACTCTCAGGTGGATTTGGAGTTGTACACCTGCTCAGCAGCAGCTTGTGTGTTGTAAGTGATGGTCATGATCAGGTGATGGCCTCTGCACCTGTTGCAGTCCTCCTGTAGTCGATTGCATGTGGAACAGCTGTGATGATATTCCCATAGCCAATCGCATGGAAACACAGTACAATATCTAGGAACATCATGTTGGTGTTTGCCCATGACAGTCACTGTGAGTGGAACCTCAATCTGATGTTTGGTAAACGGTATCACAGATGATATCTGGGTGTTCCTCAAAAAACATACACAGTGGGAAATAGCCTAAAGACAGGAGGGTGATGTGCCAGACATGACTACAGCATGTAAGTGTAGCTATGCTTCATTGAGACTACTGCCTGTTTAACAAGTTGTGTGTGGTAATGACTATTCTGCAATGTTTTAAAAATGACAAGACAGTGCTGTGTTTGTGAGGGACCCCCATCTGTAGGGCCATCTGTGGACTGGTCAGTGTGTGGAACCATTTGTTTCCTGTGTTACTCACTGAACACACATCTGTGAACTGCAGGAGCATAGTGTGAGGATTGCAGTCAGTACATGGTGATAGTGATGAGTTACTGCCATCGCATCCCTGATTGGACATATGTCATATGAAACAGTTGTATGACAGACATTGTCTGGGGTTCTCAATGACATGCCAATAATGGGCCACTGTTCATAGCTGCAGTCACAAGTCTTCTACACTTTGTACAGATATTGTGCAGTATATATGCATGTGTTGTGCTCCCTCTGCAAATGTATACCATCTGCTGTGTTGGGTAGATGGCCATATCTATGCATGCTGTTATAAGTAATCCTGAATCTTGTTGACTATTACTAAGCCATATCTGTGTTTAAACTGCAACCCCATAAGCTGTATGGGTTTGGAGGTCCCGGCAGAACCTCCTGTCCCACTTCAGCTGGCCATGGCACCGGGCAGCAGCACATCTGAGGCCTAGCCTTGGATCTCCACCTCTGTTGACTCTGCACCATCTTCTGATGGAACCGCCACTGAGGATGCGGCTTGTCCTTCCTGGGAGCAGGGCCAGACAGGAACATGTCCACTATCGTACAGTCCCGGACATGGTGTGTACGGAGCTCAGTAAGGGATTTCGAGGCCAGATACGCCAGCTTGAGGGCAGAGTATCACATTTACAGGGTGAGCCTTCCCCTCCTAGACAGCCCCCAGCACTGCCACCTTTGTGGCTGTTTTGGTGCTGTGGTGGCTGCCCATGGCTGGGGACCTTTGTCCCACTGTTTCCATCTGGGGGCTCATGGGCTTGTGACTGTAGAACACCCCTCCCCGTCTGAGGTGTATCCCCCCACATGTGTCATATACCGACCCTGTATGCTGTCTCGTCTGTCATCCTACCCAACCTATCCTCCACGAGCATACTTACTCTCCTTCCCCCATATCCCACTCTCACCCTATGGAAACAAAAGGCTAATCAGTTCCTAGAACAACATTTGTCCCATACATAGCTGTCCATTTCACACACGTGTCCACTGGACACATGTAACCCTTTTAATATGCATCACAACCTACTCCAGTTGTCCTCACCCCTGTCTCTCAGGCACATGATCCTGGTATGCACATGACTCCTAAAGGTTCCAAGTGCATGTGATGCAGATGACCCCATTGTACACACAACACTACCGGTCCCTCTATGGTTACCCCATTTACCTTCTTCATGATGATGATGTCGCACACAGCACCTTGCAAGAGTACTGTTCTCACATAATGACTGGACAGGAACTGTTGTGTTAATGTAAATAAAATGCACAGAGTGATGTATTTGGCTAATGCACAAATGTTTGCGTGTATTAATGACACATGTCTGTCTGAGAGAGTCTTGATATTACATAGGACAACACCACTACATAATACAGGCATTGCTGGTGTTTCCCTTTTCATTCCTTTGTAATGCTTTGTTGTCACATGGGATGTTCTTCATATATCTATATATGTATGTATCTATATCTGGACATAAACACTCACACATACATCTACATGGAATACATTTCCTATACTGTTGAATGACTGTGCTGGATGATATGTTTGTGATAAGATCTCATGTCTGTATATCTGCCATGGCTTAGTGGTAAATCACAATAGTTGTGTGTGCAGGGTCCTGGTTTCGAGCCTTGCAGAGGCCTTTTATTTTGTTGCTGGGCAGTACAAGGCCATTGGATACGGAGTGATTAAGGCATATTAAAGTAGTTATGGGCGGGTGTGCATGGGTTTGCACAGAGCTAAGCAATGCTAACCTGCGGTTACAGTTTCTTACACTCAGTTAGCCTCTACATTGCTTCAACAGTGTAATACTCACATACTGGCGGCCAAACAGGCTTACAGCCGCTTGCTCCCACACCTGCATTTGATGTTTGCATCTGACACTCACACCCTTGGGTGGGAGTGAGGACTACGATATTACCTTGTGATGCCTATTACATCGGATTACATGCCTACAGTATCGGGAACGGCTGCCCATTAGGCGAAAGCATGCCGTTCGACTGTATGGAATCCACGGCCTGTCTGGAGTTTGATTCATATTATTGGTGTGTTCCTCTTACAATCTGCACCTGTCTGGCTAATACATGGGAACTGACACTCTTCAATACAAACAAGTAATTGGGTTTTGGAGCCCACATCCTTCAGCCGAGTCATGCAACTGTATACCTAATATTCTATCATCTTTCTAAGGTTGTCAGTGGAATATGTGCTTTCTGTCCCTATCAGACCTCTCATATGACTGGGGAAAAATACCAACTGAATCAGGGGCACATTTAAATTATTGGTGCTATTAACTTGACACATTGACAGACTCAGAGCATATGAATTCGTACACATTTTCTGAGGTAAATGATGTTTATAACTCTTAATTGTTGTCATTATTCATTATGTGTAATTCACCACCTTTCCTCCAAAAGTCACTAGTTTTAGGAGGGATAAAGTGGGACAGAGTTAGAAATTGAGTCGAAATCAGGGACGTCCCTGGAAATCGGGGACAGTTCAGAGGTATGGTCCCTATTTCTTCCCCCAGTGGTTTATGTCCTGTCCAGTGGATTTGCTCTTAGGGGTTGAGAGGTGTGGGCATCAGCTATGCCCATTACGGAATATTACTTACATCCTCAGGGCGGTCCTAATATGACTGTTCCAGTCAACACCTGCACGCCTAGGCCCATAATTGCATACCCATAGTTATGCCACTCGCCAGTCCTCTACAGCACTCATCCTTTCTGTGGGCACAGGTGGGGTATAAACACATCACTACACACTGCCCACTGTCCCCATGTCGGGACACATGTCGTACATTGTGTCGACCCATGGGTTATCAGGCGTGCACAACCTACTGGTCCGTGTACATCTACAGCCTGGTTTGATGAATCATTACTGGGACTTCCTCCAATGATCATTAATTTTTGGGTGTCCCACAAGGGACATCGATGTCTATGTTACAAGATTAGACCTGGCAGGTCTCTCCCACTGGTAGTATCCCGCCGGTGGTCTGGGCAGCAGTGGTGTGTTTACTTATATTGTGTGTCTGTATGTCTCACCAGCCTAGATGGGGGGGTGGGGGTGGGGGTGGGGTTGATGCTTCGTGTTACACGTTTGTTTATTGGACCCCGCACCCCCATATGCATGGCCTGTGAGCATATGTAACTCGTATCTGCTGTATCATATCCTAGCTATATATATGTGCATATTTACAGCCACATATATATATATATATATATATATATATATATATATATATATATATATATATGGTTCTAGGTCATAAGATCGACAGCCACTTTCATCGACAACAAAAACATCGACACCACATTATCGACAAACCATAAACACGACACCTCACATGCCCGACAAACAAGTAACCGACGGTCCACAAACACGAAACCCCACACACTGCACACACCACAATAACAATAATCAACTAACAAAACACATCCCCTTATCCAAAAACCACACACAGAACACAAGCACACCAAAATCCTCACAAACCCACACTAAACCTTACACACACAACTATGTCCAACCCTAACCCAAAGGTCCGTCACTATCGCACACTCAGCTAACCCGCCCCCTAACTCTAACTCACTTAACCCACCCCTAACCCAAAAAATACCACTACCGCACACTTACATAACCCACTCCCTAACCCTAACTCACTTAACCCGCCCCTAACCCAAAAAACTGCCACTATCACACACTTACCTAACCTGCGCCCTAACCCTAACTCACTTAACCCGCCCCTAACCCAAAAAATACCACTACCGCACACTTACCTAACCCGCGCCCTAACCCTAACTCACTTAACCCACCCCTATCCGCACAGACTGTCACTATCCACACTTACCTTAGTCGCACCCTAACATCCGTCACCACTGCATACTCACACAGCCTTATTTCCAACTCACTATCCCTGGCGTCGGAGTTTTCATCTGTAGCGTCGGTCTTCCGAGTGTCGATCATCTGGCGCCCGCTAATCCGTTGTCGGTTATATCAGCTGTCGATCTTCTAACCTAGACCCATATATATATATATCTATCTATATACATACATACATATATATATATATATATATATATACATCACTATATACAGATATATCTGTATATGTAGGCATACATGTATATATTTTTATATTGCTCTCTCTCTCTCTCTATATATATATATATATATATATATATCTAACAACATATGGGTCTATGGGTGTCTGCATATGTATATATTTATATGTGGGTATGTATATGTATTCTGTCTCTGTATGTATACATTTGCACTATGGAGAGGGAGAGGCTTATCTCTATGTTGCTATGGGTAGATATACACACACATACCTCCACATATATACATCTACATCTGGTTATTCCATTCCTTGCCATATAGATTAAACTTAGCTCCAGTGGGACTCATAGTGGGTGTGGCTGCTCATTGGGCGATGCTTCTGCCCAATGAACACATTTGCTTGCATCCCTGGGACTGTCCATATAGTCCCACATCAGCCAGCACCTGCACACCTAGAGCCATAAGTAGCTACCCATAGTTCCCCCACCCGCACCTAATCTATAGCACCCTTCGTTACCCTGGGTCCTGGCCAGTTCTGAATGCACCACTACACGCTGCCCACTCTCCACTTCATGAGACCCATGTCATACAATTGTCTCAACCCATGGGTCATCAGGCTTTCCCACGCTTTTATTCTGGGTATGTATACACCCCAGCAAGAATGGACGGTGTATCACCTTCTTTTGGTTTTGGCAATTTTTGGGTGTCCCACATGGGACACACCTGTCTGTGTTCCAAGATTAAATTTCACTGATGCACTGTGTACCCCCCCTGTCTGTGGTCTGGGGAGCAGTGGACTATTTACATTGTTTGTGGGTTTGTGTGTATGTTTCCCGTGTCTGGCTGGGGGGGGTGGGGGTTGGAAGGTCATGCTATGTGTTTCATGTTTCTTGATTGGGCCCCTCACTTCCATTGGCATAGCTTGTGAACATATGTCATGCTTGTGTGCGGTTTCCTATCATAGTTGTATATCTGTGTATATCTACGCACACAAACACACACACACACACACACACACACATACATATATATATATATATATATATATATATATATATATATATATATATATGTATATATGTGTGTGTGTCTGTAAAGCAATGCATACCCTGCGCAACTGCACTTACACATGCTTACTGGTGTTTATATATGCTTAAACCTGCTTACTAGTGCCTTATTCATTATGACACTGACACTTCACTCCAGTTAATTTTAATTGTTATTTTGCAGGTTATACAGTGGACAGATGTCACAATATGTTCATGAACAGATTACCAATGATAAATGGTATGTGATTCAGTGTGATTTGGTACAGGAATGTCTGTTCATTTGGCAGTTGCTTTAACCACTACACTATTGCTGTGCTGCTTCATTTGCATATATACCCATATACCCATGGCTCCTGGTTCCCCATACACACACCCCAACACCTCCCTAACACTGCAGTCATCCATTCTCCAGTTGGATTCGCGGTGTATGCACACCACTACACATTGGCCACTCCCTACACCTATAGACCCATCCCATCAGTTGACTCACTCCACGTATCCTCAGAACTCCCAAACTTTTACTTCACAAACATTGGTGGTATGCACGACCAAAAAGATACTATTCACAATTTTTGGGTTGTCCCACATGGGACATGCATGTGTTTATGTCAAGATTAGACTCTATACTTCATTACATCCTTACTCCCGTTAACATGACACTGCAATAAATGAATAAGTATGACTATGTGGTAATGCACACATTACACAATGATAGCCTAATTATGTACGTGTTCAGCATATTTCATTTACAAATAGACTGGTTTAGTAATTGGCATTGCCGTAGCAAGCAGATCACAGGAATGATTCCGTGTGTGGGAAAGTCCTCACATTTGATTTTTTTCAGCACAGCACTGACTTCGGACATTGTAAACACTTCTGCGTTTTAGCAGTTTCGTCCCTTCCCTTTTATGCACAACCTATTATTTTATCTACTGTCGAGGTTTGTAAGGGCACATTCATGTTATTTATGTCTGCAAATGGAATGCATGTGTTACAGAGAATGTACTTCTACATATTGATGTCTGCATTTGTGTATGCATATATACTTATAACGAACTCCCTGACCTCCACGGGACAGTCCAATTAGAATCAGCCCATCCAAGCCTGGCATGCCTGGCTCCATTATTTCATACCCATAGTTCCTCCACCCCACCCGAGTTCAACATACACGCATACCATCCATTGTCCAGTTGTTATCACAGCCATGACACACCTCCACAAATTGCCCTCTCTCGAGCATTAGGGGCTCTACACATATGTTGTCCCAACCCATGTATTCTCAGGCTGTCCCACCATTTAGTCCTTGAATATGCCTGCCCTTGCTTGTGTAATGGTCGGATGGCCAAATAGCCTATCGATTTTTGGGTAGTCCCACCAGGGTCTACCCTCTGTTTGTAAAGTAGACTTAGCAGATCAACAATGTTACTCCCACTGGTAATATTCTGCCTGTGGTGTGAGTAGCAGTGCTTTGCTCACTCCTGCCCAGTTTGATATGTCATATGCTGATAGCGGTATATAATATTGGGGTTGCTGTTGATTCCCTTCTCATTCCTTTTGTATGCTTACATCGTTCTTTATTCATAGATATATATATATATATCTATATATATATATATATATATATATATATATATATATATATATATATATATATATATATATATATGCATACATATATATGTATATATATATATATATATATATATACATATATATATATATATATATATATGTATATGTATATATATATATATATATATATTATATATCTGTACATACTTATATACATTTCCTATGCTGGGCACTGCTTAGACCCACGTAAGCACACTCAGACTTGCTTACTGGTACTTATATGTGTTTACTGCTGCTTATTTGTGCTTACACCTGCTTACTAGTGCCTTATTCATTATGACAGTGCCACTTTGCTTGAATGATATTTAAGTTAAATATCTCATGCGATACTCTTATGTCAGTTTTACAGCAAAACGACATTCATTCTACATGGAAAATGATATGTGCGATTTTTGGGCTCGAACCGTGAATGCCTGTTCATTAGGCGGATGCTCTAAATACAACACTATTGACATTTACGTTGATTCTGCATGTTTTTCTCTATTTGAATTAATTTGATGTGTAAGCTACACTTGGCGGAGGGCAGCGATGAGCAAACATGCTGCGCTTTGCTTACATCTTTGATATTGCAGCAATTCATATGTATAATAGGGACACGGGGAATCTAATTGTGAAAGATGTAGGGACAGGGCTCAACATTCCACTATGTGCTTGTGCGTTTACTACTTCGATTTTATTTCACTGTTCGTGGACACTCTTGTATGATTAGCATACATTTTGGTATCCACGGACACTGAATTACTGACTTACTATTAGAGGCAGGCTCTACTAGTAGGCATAGTAGGTTTTGCAACTGTCGGGGCATGTTTACGCCTCCGTAGAGCACTTGTACATGCCCCCTGCACTCGCACACATTTCCTGTGCACATCGAGGGTGCGGCGGCATGCCCTCATACATATTCATATGGCACTACTGCACCATTTGCAGTGAGGACGCTCGGTGCAAGGCTAAAACTGTCCTTGCGCCGAGCTTATTGAATCCCAGGGCATATTTCTGGTAGCCATCACTTCTGCAAGGAGGGTTTCAGAATTCAAGACCTTATCTATCAGACCCCCATATTTAATTTTTCATAATGACAGAGTTTCCCTCAGGACAAATCCTTCCTTTCTACCTAAAGCTTGTTCAGAATCAAATGTCAATCAGTCTATTGAATTGCCTCTGTTTTTTCCCAACTATACCAACAGATTGGAACACACGTTACACAAGCTTGATGTATACAGACAGCTCAGATTTTATCTGGACAGGACAAAAAAAATTTAGAAAATCAAAGCAGCTTTTTGTCTCCTTTTCAGATGCTAAGAAAGGAGCTCCAGTATTGAAAACAACATTATCAAAATGGTTGTCAGGTTGCATCTCCTTCACGTATGATTCAGTCCATACACCATTACAACAAAAGGTAAAGACCTTCTCTACCAGAGCTGTTTCTACTTTATCAGCCTTTTTAGCCAAGCTGCCTATAGATACCATTTGCACAGCAGCTACATGGTCAAGACCTCATACATTTATCACTAATTACAAAGTCGATAGGGCCTCCAGGGACAGGGCCTCCTTTGGTTCCACTGTCCTGAGGAACATACTCCCGTGAGCCACCCGAGAAAAATGGTGCTTGGGATGCTAACCCATCAGTAAGAATGAAGGCGAGATCGAACATCTTCACAGAAAGAAATTATGTACTCACCATAACGTTGCATGTGAGTTGTTCCTCTCACCTTCATTCTTACTTCCCACCCTCCAACCCCTGTCCTTCTTGGGGACCGAGAATTTGGGATAACCAAACCTGCTTTTCCTTTGTTTGGAATCTATGGGCATAGAACTCCATCTAATTATTTTAGCTAGCAGTAAACAAGATCTGGGGAAAGCACCAGTGCACCATGGGATGGGGAGTAGACCACAAGCTTGTTAAAGACCTCGAGCTGTTGCAGTTGGCCGAGTCGGAGCCGAGGATTGGCTCCAAACCAGTCAGTAAGAATGAATGCGAGAGGAACAACTCACATGGAATGCTATGGTGAGTACATAACATCTTTTTTTAGCTAAAGTATTGCTCTTCTGTACAGTATTAGCAAATTAAGCATGCATATTCTAACTGTAAAAGCAAGTATGCATGCTTCAGTCTGTAGCACAAGCCAACTATTGGAATCAAGTCTAATACTGTAGTCAGATGTTGTGAATGCAAATAACTAAAGTAACAAATAAATATAAGTAAAATCCTTTAAAATATTACTTAATTTAATTTCAATAGAAGTGGCATAAATGGCCTGCTGTTAACTTAATCTATATAATTTGACCCAGCATATGTGCAATATGTGCACATTGCAATGAGTACTTTAAGCAGTCATTACTTGTAGTTGTTAAGTAGTATACTTAAATGTAAAACTACAGATAAATATACAATACTTTATTATTGTGATAATGCATCGTATGTCACATATGATGGTACTGATTATCTCTTTTTTCTCTTACCCCAACCCTTATCTTTCTCTCTCTTTTTATTTTTTTTATGTGTCATTAAAATGCTTCTCTGTCATCCATCTTTGACAAATCACAAAATGCTTTACAACACAGTGCACTAGGCCAACCCTGTGGCTCAGCCTGCCCCTGCTCCACCTGCTCCTGTACCAATGCCCAACACATCTGGGACCCAAAGTGGCAGTACTGCCTCTGCTGCTCCTGCCTACCTTGGCCCTCCACATCAGATAGCACTACCCTGGCAGCTGGTACTGTGGTGCCCTCCAGCAGTACTGGTGGAGGTGGGGTTCTATAACCTGTCACGAGTTGCCAGGCTTGGTGGTAGGATCATGCACAGCTCCATTGGTGCACGGCTATGCCAGATGGAGAGGATGCTCTCTTTTATTTCTTTATTTTATTTTATTTAACATTTCTTGACTGGGAAAGTCCAATTAGGACAGACCCTATTTTCAGTGGAGGTCCAGGGAGAAATGCTCGAGATGCATGACTTTGGAATGTGGGAGGAAACCAGAGTACCCAAAGGAGACCCATGTGAATGCAGGGAGGATATGCAGACTCCACACAGAAGGCACCCAGGCCAAGAATAGAACCAAAGAGCCTCTTGCTGTGAGGGGAAAACATTAACTGCTGCACCACTGTGCCACCTGGAGTCCAGGAGGAGAAGATGTCACACTGTAGCCATCTGCTACCTGCACCTATGCACTTGAAACCTGGTCTCTCAGTACTTGTTCACAAATATAACAACTGTACTACAGAAATAAATAACAAATGCTTTTTTATATATCATGGACATCTTTATACTGACAATGCACATTCAGATTTTCCAGTACTTGTAGTAATGTGGAGAGCTGTTTGCATATAGTTTGCAAAGCTGTATTTTAAAGGTATACCTGCACATTGCAAAAATAACAGCAAATGCTACACTTTGCACACTCATTAATCTGGTAACATGCAGATCTTTAATATCTTGACAGTTGTACATGGCTAGCTATCCATTTCAGACAGGCCTCCCAACATCTAATGACGATGTCATCCACTATAAATTGTCCTGCAGCCTTGTAAAAGTAAGACCTGTGCCAATGTGCTTCTGTTACATACTGAGTTCTCTAGTCATTATATTTAATTAGGTAGGGGTTCTAATCCCACTGCAGTCAACTGGTGTGTGTGTGTGTCTGTCTACTCAAAAGAGCATAACCATGTACTCTGCAGTTGTCACTAAAATTCCATGGGGTACCATTGTTTTGACAGTTGCACCTGCCTACACATCCATTTCATTCAGGCCTCCCGATATCCTCTTTCAAACATCCAATGCTGATGTCATCCACTATAATTTGTCCTGCAGCATTAAAAAAGTCAGACTTGTTCTGTGGCACTTAATTAAGTACTGTGCTATGTAAATAGGTAGGTAGGTGTTTCATGTTTACTGCAGTCAATTGGTGTGTGTGTGTGTGTGTGTGTGTGTGTGTGTGTGTGTGTGTGTGTGTGTGTGTGTGTGTGTATGTGTATGTGCGTGTGTTCACTTGGTTGACATTCAAGAGAGCATTTTACACCAACATATCAGACAGTGGTATTACCATCTTCTTCTCACAAGACATTGCTGATGTCATCAGCTGTAAAGTGTTATTAGACACTACAAAAAACAGACTTGTGCTGTGGTGCTTGCATTAAATACTGAAATCTCTAGTCTGTGTACTTAGGTAGGGGTTCTGTTCTCAATTCAGTCAATTGGAATGTCTGTGTCTGTGTGTGTTCACTTGGTGGACATTTGCGAGAGCATTTTACACCAGAATGTGGGACACTGCTATTACCATCTTTGTTCTCACCAGACATTGCTGATGTCATCAGCTATAAAGTGTTAATGTAGATAAAGAGACTTGTAGGCTGGAAATAAAAATACTTGAGAAATGTATTACAAAACACAGATTTAGGTAAGCGCTTTCGAGGTAATCCTCTTCTTCAGACCTTAATACAGAAATAAATTAGCACATAAGGTTTAAATAAAACCAATAACCAATAAAAATCCTTTAAAAATCAGTGACACAACCCTCTTTTTTTCAAGAGAGGTTTTAAAGATACAGTACTGTTAAGACTAGGTGACAAATATGCCTTAACGTTCACTAGCCACCTTAGTTCAGCATATTCAGTTTCATTGTTAATATCACCTTCTCTAAGGCTCACATTCATTTTTTGCAAGACCAAGAATTTAAAATTGTGCTGATCACCACAGTCTAAGACGTGCTTAGCTCATGCATTAGCAAGTTTGCTGTTCCTGATATCATTAAGATGTTCCATCACCCTTTCCTTCATAGTTCTCTTGGTTTTACCAATATAGAATGCACTACAAAGATTGCACTTAGCAAAATATACAATGTTTTTAGTAGAACAATCTGCATAAAATAGAAACTCTACAGGTTTCTGATGCACAGGGTGTAAAATCATGCAGGTGGAACAAATGTTATTGCATATTCTACAATTTCTACATGGGAAAGTCCCTCTACGTTGTGAGACCAACCTGTCACGTGTTTTATTCTGTTTATAGCAGAGTTTCTTTTTCAAATTCTTGCTATTTTTAAAACTAAAACTGGGTGTAGAACCAACACCCCAGATAATCTCGGGGTCTGTGAGAAGAATGGACCAGTTCTTTTTAATGATGTCACATGTCTTGTAGACATCATTAGAAAAAGTAGGACATAGCCTATTGACAGGTAATGAGGAGACTTGCTTATCTGGGGATACATTCATTAAGTGTTCATCTGAGTAGTAAGGTTTGATTTTGTGACTTTCATGTAAGTCTGCTTTAACTATCACTCTATCAATATCAATCCTCTTGTATCCTCTCTCAACAGACTCTGTGGTGAGATGACTCATAGCATCTGTTAATTCTTCCCTGTCTTTATACAGTCTCTTGCAACGTAAGGCTTGGTTCTTGACTATATTCTTAGTAATGTGCCTAGGATGCATACTGGAATGGTGAAGAATGTTGTTCTTCCTACAGTCCTTCCTATGTATCCTTGTTGAGAGGTTGCCAAACATATTTTTGTTAACACTTACATCTAGAAAGTTGATTTCCTCTTTGGAGTAACTAAGGGAGAAGGAAAGGTATCCAGTGGTGTTATCAAGAAACCTAACAAATTTGTCCAATTGTATCTCATCACCATGCCAAGCAAAAAATATATCATCCACTAAATGTTTATAAAATGTAATGCGCTGCCTGTACATGTCAGAGGTATACACCATTTCTTTCTCCCATTGAGCCAGAACAATATTGGCATATGTATTGGCACATGCCCTGCCCATAACAACTCCCACTTTTTGAAGAAAGAACTCTCTTTGAAACAAAAAAAAAACATTGTTCTCTAGAATCAATTCTAGAAGACCACATATCATATTGATTTTAGTATTACTGAAATTGCTCTCCTTGATAAGAAACTGCCTGACATTCTCAATCCCTTCAGCATTGGGGATAACCCTGAATAAAGAGTTCATGTCCAAAGTAACAAAAATCACATCACTTAAATTTACAGCTTGTTAATTCTCAGCCCAGTCATAAAGGTGTTCTAAAAACTGTTTGCTTGTTACAGACAGTAGTTATCTTATTCAATGCAGACCTTAGCTGTTTTTCTACATATATAGACATTGGCTCCATGAGCCAACTTCTTCCTGATACAATGGGTCGAAGGGTGGATTACGTGTATCCTTGTGCACTTTTGGAAGACCATAAATTGTTGGTATAGTTGGATGCTCTACACTAAAATAGTTAAAAAGACTATAATCTGTTTGGTCAGTCATAAGCAAATCATATAAAAAGAAATTCAGTCTGCTGATACCATTAACCTGAAACTTCTGTAAAATGATATACACTTTATCATCATGAAGCATACTACACATCCTATCCATATAGTCTTCAGTATCAAACACGAAAATTCCACCCCCCTTGTCTGCAGGTCTAATGACTAAATATTCTGCATTAGTTAGTGTTCATAGAGCCTCATTCTCTTTGATAGTCAAATTATAAAATCTATTACTAGATCTCAATGTAGCCATTTTCCTAAGGTCATCTTCACACATCTTTACAAAGGCATTCATAGCAGGGGAATTACTGGGAACAAAGCAACTTGGTTTCTTAAAAAAGCATCCATCAACATTATTCACATTATCATCATGGATAACTTTCAACATTGTATTCCTAGCAAACAAATTAATATCTAAGTTGGTATCTACCAAATTCATACCACAAGTTGGTGTGAAGGATAATCCTTTGTTAAGGACCGAGAGTTCCTCTTTGTTAAGAGCAACAGAAGACAGATTAAAGACCAGGTCATTTATCTGCGAGCCCATGTGTTCGGGCCTCTGCTCTGAGGTGCGGGGTTGGATTCTATCCTTCCTCATCTCCTGTAACTTCTGGACCTGCTCTTGCGTACATCCTGCCTTATAGGCAGAGCTTTGTCCAAACAAATGTCTGACTTATGCAGACATTCAGCCCCCTTTTTGTCTTGTAATCGTATTCTTACTGAATCACCGTTGTTGAAAGAAAAAGTTTTTGGTCTAACTACAGGTGCATTGACAGTTTGTTTTACTGTGTCCATTACCATATTAAAATCATTAACAGAATTCTGACCACTATGCATTTTTGCAGCGTTTTGAGTCATAGAATCATTGTCAGTGTCATTAGATAATACTACTACAGCATCATTATCGCAGGTGCTATATGTGTTTACACTGTTACCCATAGAAACAGCTGCAAGATTAGAAGCAGATTGTGAAGGCATATTCTGTTCAGAATTAATAACATCAACTTCAGTGTCTATCTCTACAGTGCCAAATACTGGTGGCATTTCAGTAGGATTAGTTAAACAGTCTTTATGTATAGAAAGATCGATGTTCACTTTACCTTCATGTTGACGATTATTGACAGCGGCTATGCCAGGGGTATTTCCTACTCCAGACACTTCTGTGCTAGCAGAAAGATAGTTTTGTGTTGTTTCCAAGCCTAAAAAGCTGCTGCCTGCTTCAGTTAATCGTGAGGTGTGTGCTGTCAGACTGCTATTTACAGTTGAATCAGGAGGAAGTGCTCTTTGTCCCGCCCCTTCAACATTCCCCTGCATTCCTATAGGTCGAATCTCCCTCGGCCAAGAGAAGACGTTCCCAGCTTGGAAATCGGAGAAATCTCTAAGGAGTTTCTTTGTTTTCTCCTTCTCCAGTCTCCTTTCATATAAAGAGACATTTAGAAGGACATCATCGAGGTGTTGAACACAAATCTCATCTGTATAGGTATCCACAAGCATATTAGTCATATTATTAATGTCAGTGGCTAAAGCGTCCTCTTCAGCAGAAATAACTCATTTATTAAAGTCATATAATCAATACTCAACTGCAGATTGAGTATTTGCCATCTTTTTAAAAGTTCTGGATATTTATCCCCATAGGAGGGCATTTTTAGTACCCTGAGCCCTCTGGGTATCACTTTGTGGAAGATAGCGGCCTCAAAGTGATATTGTTGCCAGAGAAGGCATTTGTGCTTATAAAGTTTGTTCTCAAGTTCCTTCAGTTGGCTCTTAAAAGATGATATCTCATTGGGGTTAAGGTTAGCAGAATCAGTTTCTACATCATCAAAACATATAGCCTACAAGTCTCTTTATCTACGTTTATGCATATATTTTTGGGATCTTGGCTCCACCATCTCTCTATTCTCTACAGCTATAAAGTGTTGTCAGAAACTGTAAAAGGCAAACTTGTGCCGTGGCAATTGTGTTATGTGGCGACCCCTAACCGGGAAAAGCTGAAAGAAAAACAACAAAAAACTGTGCTGTGTAAACAGGTAGGTAAGGATTTTATCCTCACTATAGTCAACTGTGTGTGTAGTCAGCAATCACTGTGGTGATAATTTTAGAATGATATGTGAGTCCACAGCTCGGGACATCTCATTGCAGCATAAAATGATGATGTCATATAACATGCACTCTGACAGTATTCAAGACAAACTTATGCTGTGGCAGTAACATTAACTACTGTGATTGCATACTAGTTTAACTACACATATAGGGGTTCTAATCTGACAGCAGGCAACTTGCATGTCTGTACATACACCTATCACTTTTGAGACAATTTTACACAAGGATGTAACTCCACATCCATGTCCTACATGTTCTTCTCAGCATACAATGATGCTGTCATACTATATAAAGTGCAACATGACAGTGGTACTGTCAGACATCTGTGGTGTTGTTACTGTGACATTGCATGGCATTCATATTCTACACCTACACAGGTGTAATGTTCAAATCAGACCTATTCTGCTGCTGTGTATGCTGTTGTTGGTACATTATGGGCATTGTATGATCATTGGAATCATTTGTCATTACATTACTACTTGGAAAACCTTTCATGTAGCCCCATGCATCCACCATCCTCCTTTTTTCAACCGGCCACATGACATCCTTCCTGCAGAGGAGTGGAGGATGTCCTCATGCCAAATATGCATACAGACATCATGAAGCAGAGTCCTTCCATGAGCCTCTGCAAGCCATTTCAAGACCACTGCATATGTCATTGCTAATTCTGTCATGGTGTGGTGCACCTGTCTCATATAGACAGTGGCAGGATGTAATGCAATGAAACAAGTATACACATATGCACAATGGGCTTACTGTCTTCCATAATATGCATAATAGGGATTTTTTACAAGGTATAATAATGGCTAGTATTTTGTGTGATGCTGCCCATTAATCTAATAATAATAATATAATAATAATAATAATAATAATAATAATAATAATAATACCAATCCAAACAGGAACAAAAGAAACCATGAAATCCAAGGTGAAGCAAACACAGGCAGGAAGTAGTAAATCCAGACAGTTTATTTAGAAGAATAAGTGCTTTCGTCCCAAACAGTTAATTGATCAGGAACTTCATCAGAAACATTCTGAAGGTCCTGATAAATTAACTGTTTGGGACGAAAGCACTTATTCATCTAAATAAACTGTCTGGATTTACTATTTATTGCCTGCATTTGCTTCACCTTTGATTAACCTAATAATGTCCTATGACCCTATGATTGGTTGACATGTCAATGTTGCTGACATTGACATGTACTATACTGAGGTGTGGATGTACAGTATAGCTATAAAAGGGTCTTACAATTTCTGATGTGAGCTAATGTATTTATGGCCTTTGATGCCATTGCAATGCATGCTGACTTTATAGCAGCCATAGTATT
This sequence comes from Protopterus annectens, assembly GCF_019279795.1. NCBI lineage: Eukaryota > Metazoa > Chordata > Ceratodontiformes > Protopteridae > Protopterus > Protopterus annectens. The sequence goes on from NC_056727.1 coordinate 402,207,313, forward strand.
ATGTCTCCAGAGTACTTTTGACAAGGTATGATATGCTTGTTATGTTTATTAGTAGCGTATTGAGTCATGTGTTTTCTTAGTGGATAAGATCAACCTTCTACACAGTCCACATTCCACCATCACAATGACACTTGCAGTATGACACAGGTGTGCATGTGTCTACATCCCATTATTAAATGTTCTGTGACTGACATCAATATCAGTTCATATTGATTACATGGTCACATAAGTCTTGCCTCATACACATGCTTGTTATGCTGTGATATACACAACCAATGTATCACATGTTTTGATGTAGTTGAAACTTTGTCTAATTCATTGTATGTGCAGTTGTGTTGCTACATGCAAGAATTATTGAGGTGGTCAGCAGCACCATTGTGTGACTATTAGCATCTGTGTCAGGAAATGATCCATGTGAGCTACAAACAACTGCTCTCTAATATATCCTGATACAATATCAGGCCACTCAAGCACAGCTTGCCCGTGAAACACATATAGGCATATGTTGTTCAAGTAATGTAATTATGTGACACTGATAAAGTTGTATGTCTGTGTGTATAGCAACAGTGTATGGAATGTGATGAATGGCCAAGGCTGTATGGAGGTCTTGTCACAAATCATTTATTCCAGTACATATGAAATGTTAAGTGGAATACACAACTAAGAACAGATCTATGAGTGGATGCCAGCAGACATACCCACCCAGAGGACATAGACAATCTACCAGCTGACAGTTTGTTCACATGTCACCACCTTGTCACTACTGGCCATCAGCCAAAGTACACATGCAAACATTACTCAGTTATTATTCTCAGCAGGGCAACACATATGTGTGCTCTTTATGGATAATAACACAGAAGCAATAGTCCCTGACAACATCATAGGTTGCCTATAGTGTGACATAAAACCTGACCTACCAGACACAGTTGGATCTGTATGTCAACATAGCCTCAAGATAGCTTATGCTCCCATAGAAAGGTGTACAGCAACATACATCCTTCTTACTTGGGGAGACCATCACCTGATGCATGGAGTTATAGACCCATGCTGACTCTCCTCATCTGTGAGGTAGGTCAAGGAGTCATCATGAAGCTTCTCTAGAAGGGCACAGGTAATATCCTGACTGTGTACTAAACCCATGTTTGATTTGTTCAGGCTACATTATGTCTGTTGCATCTGTTCACTGTCTTCGGGAAGGTTACTGAGGGCATGCATGATGACAACACTATCATCCTGTGTAACTTGATCTGGTCAAGGCATTTGACCTAAATCAGCATTCAGATATTACAAAGAAACTATTGCAAGTGGCCATAAACACCTACAACACCAAGTGGGTAGACAACTGGAACACATATGTGACAGAGAAATATGTTGCAGTGTGTGACATCACCTCTATCTAGAGTCTAGTGACCAGTCTATACATCAGGGCTCTGTGGTAGGCCCTTTCCAGTCCATTATTTAAGTGTCAGACATCAAAACTTGACTTACACATACCTTCTCCAACCAGCTTTGTTGAGGGCTGTAAATTGTGGACAGTCATTAAATTCAAGTGTGGCACTGGTATAATGCATGTAGTATCAACACACACAAAGCACTGATGCGACAGCCATGGGGACACAGTAGATGAAGGAAACTCACTGGCTGGAATTCATTTCATTATGAACGCAGATATGCAAGATAATGATAATATGGACAACACATCCCTATGAGTAGACCAAGTGGTATGCACACATGTCAACCAGCCAGGATTGCTTAAGTTGTTATTTCTAATACAGGCGTAACAGTGTCTCTCTGAACATCTCTGGCAGATGTTGCATTTTGAGGGAGGTGTGCTTGATTCCCCTTAGGGACTGCTGACAAATCCTAATAGTTTTTCAAGTGTGTTCTTGCAGAACCATCTGTGATCACTCATAATCACATGTTATGTGGAAGACATGGGATTACTGTTCATATTATTCTGATATTATCCCTGATTGTGCATGTTTCTGTCTACTGTTCTCAATGTTCTTGTTACTATATGTCCTTCTTGGATGAGATCTATGCTGACAATACATTCATATTCAGGCAACTCATTTTGCACAGCTTCACAATACGCACATAATCCCTATTGTATATGTCATCCCTGATATATGTCCTGTCCACTGTTCATGTCAGGATGCTTATATCACAAAGTATCCACTCCACTGATATGTCACTGTGTGTGACTGTCACATAATATACAGTAACTGTGTAGCCTGCACTGTATCATGTCAATATGAGATTACTGTTTGTGCTAAAACTGTCTTCGTTGGCATGATCTCATCTGCTGTACATTAATGTTTCACCTGTCCTCTTCCCCTGTTTTCATTCCTATAATTCACCTGCATGTCCCTTTTTAATATACACACTTGCCTGACTAGTTATAATGCAGTCTGTGTACCCTTACTGATCATTTACACAACTTTTATTAGTATGCCTGACACAGGTTTCCACACTACTCTGCACTGTATACACCTTCATAGGTTCATAGGTAGGTACTAGGCTATTGGCCCTAGGGCCTGTATAAGCCTAGCTAAATGGTACCCTGGCTTTTGCCACCCAAGAAAATTATTTTCCTGTGCCTCTTTCAAGCAGACCTACAGAAGTGATCCCCGGGGTGAATTTCCTATCTCCCATCCAATCATCAAGATTTTTCTTGAAGAGTGCTAATGAGGAGCTTTGTTTGATATAGATAGGTAGTTTGTTCCAGAGTATGGGAAGTCTCTGGGACAGGAATCTATCCCTCCAGCATGTTCTGTTTATTGTGGTGACAAGGTTTAGGTCCCTAGAGCATGTAGCTCAGAGAGATTGGGATTTCTTTAAGGGGAGCGTGTCCAACAGCTCTGGGTTTGACATAGCTTTGTATGTTAGGCAGAGATCGCCTCTGAGTATACGATATGCGACAGAGTAAAGCTGGTGTTTTTTTAGATGGTCTGTGTAGGGCATCTGTTTGAGGCCAGTAATTTTCTTTGTGAGGTATTTCTGTGGCCTTTCCAGTTGTTGTAGATGTCTTGTGAGGTACATACCAAAAGGGGCGTTGTACTCTATAATGGGTCTAATGAGTGATGAGTAGAGGGGAACAATTACCTCTTTTTTCCTAGATGAGAAACCTTTTGTGATGAGGTGTGCCACATGCAAGGATTTCCTGACTACTGTGGCGATGTGATTACCAAAGGAGAGACTACTGTCCACCTGTGTCCCAAGGTTTCTTATCACACTTTTGGTGTTAAGTAGACTACTGCCTATGTGGTAGTTCATGGGTACAGAATTTTTACCAAAAGGGATGACAGTGCACTTTCTGGCATTGAGCTTGAGGCCATGGCTTTGGCACCAGGCATCTGTCTCAGTGAGGCCCTTTTGTAGGATGTCCACATCATTAGGAGTTTTAATTATGGCTCTTAGTTTGCAGTCATATGCAAACTTTGTTAGCCAAAGTCCTTCTGTGCTATTTTGGAGCTATATACATTGCTTTATTGAAAACCCTGGTAGTCGTTGTGGTTTCCACACAATCCCACAGACCTAGTTTGCTCATGGGTAAACAGAGATACATGTTTGCAGTTGTTCGTGTTGCTTTACATATTTTCCTGGCCGGCAACACTGTTGCTGGTTATGAAACCATGCTTGTTTACATTTAAGCACAGTGTGTGGCATGCATATATAATTACTGCTGCTGTTTACAACTTAAAGACGTAAACTTGGTGTAGGCTTCACACTAAGCCTACACAGTGGTTATTGAATCCATTCCTTGGTTTATACTTCCTAAACTGTGTTTAATCTGAGGGCAGTAGTGAGAGACAGTGCAACTATGCACAGCTTAAAAAAAGAGAGAATGAACGGAAGAATACTTTAGAGCACTTCTAAGATGAATTTAGGTTTTGCTACCACTAGCAGCTATCTGCCATCAGCTGCAATGATGCTGTGCTTTGCCCAGCTGAGCACTGAGTTGTGCAGTAGAAGTACACAACCCTACTCAAAGTAAGCAAAAAACAGCAAGTTGACAGCAGGAACTAGCAATGCTAAACAAGATAGCAAATAAATGTTCAGAATCCTGCAAACTCCCCTTCTGTCACAAGAGAAACTATAATGAAACTCTCAGACAAATTACATAATTGTTGCAAGCAAAAATAAAATAGTCTCAATATTATTTCTAAAGTTCTATATCTATAATAGTGCTGCAAAGTCTCTTCCCTGGTGGTAGAAAGATATCACCTGGTGGTGAAATCCAGTAAATATTACCACTATTAATTTGTGGCTTGGCACAGTTCAACTCTTTTTTTTTTCTAGGAGGTGATTTTTTTATCTTATCTTATGTATTTATTTGTTTATTTATTTATTTATTACTTTTTAACTTCTTCATTTGAGATTTCTCAGCAAATGTGCAAGGGTTTGGATAGTTAAGCTTTAGAGATTTATTTTTTTGCTATAATCTCTGTGGAAGACCTTTTTTAACTCCATTGTTTGCAGTTGTGTCCTGTCAGTTTACAGATTAGTTTAGATGATATGATAAGTAAAACGGTCCATATGCTGTGAACATGGAACAGCATTTGTTAGGGATTGTGGCCAAACTCTGATGCTTAGGAGAGGAGGTAAGTATTCACAGGTGGTCAGTCTCTAAAAGTCTTCATTGTCCAAAATAGCTACTGGGTTACAACATTGCTGTGGTTATCCAGTGGTAGCTTATTTATTTCTGTTGCATTGCATATTGATCCTGTATTGACCGTATCGATTGGTGGGAGGGAAAGAGTTGGAATATTTAACAACAAGGTGTTTACTGTGTTATTATTAATGTTTATGTAGTTTTATTTTTTAGGCTTTCATTTTAGGTTTACAGTTTCAGCTAAGAAACTGTGTAGAGTTTTTCCCTTTTGGAGGCAGAATTTATTTATAGGTTCATTCATTTTTTTCTTGTATTTTCCTCAGATTTTTTTTTTCAAAGGGTCAATCACTTCTAACTTGAGATGATATTCACTTCAGGTTCGAGGAGTGCTATTGGCATTATCAGTGGCTTCCTTTTCTGCAAAAAAAGACCCAACCATTTCTTCTTCTTCAGGCCAAGAGCCAGGCAGACTCATTCACTGAGCAAGGTGAGAACACTATGGCCCATTTGTTCCCTGTCCAGGACAAGAGTCCGATCAGTTTATTTATTCCCCTCAAATGGGAAAGTTAAGTGTCGATGAGGAAGTCAGTCAGTGATGTTCACACTGTACCTACCTAACTCCCTCCTCAAAGACTACCATGGTTTCTGTGATCACTACTTCCAGAAGGTGTTTTTGTGTAAGCACACAAGCCAGTTCCCTATCAATGAAATACACCATGGTTCACTAAGTTACTATGGCCCATACAGTTAGTTGGACATATCTATCTATCTATATATATATATATATATATATATATATATATATATATATGGATAGATAGATATAGATATACATGTGTGGTTGTGTGTGTGCGTGTGTGTGTGTGTGTGTGTGTGTGTGTGTGTATTTACTGAAGTTAATCTTAATTTCAGTAGATGAATAGAACAAACGTCAACTGCAAAAAGTTGGGAAAAAAAATCAACACATTAACAAGCATGTTTTGATGTAACCTCAGACCATGCAAAAGAAATCTACTGTTTTTTTCAAGGGGGCAAGTTCCCCTGCACCACTCCACATCCTCTGCTAATTATATATACTGACTCTGAGATCATGCAATCTGTGGGGAAGGGGCATATTCCATAACACTGAGGATTGTCTATCTCACACACCTATCGATCATCTATTTTGTTGACCAGACTGTGTCAACAAAACAGTCATCAACATTTTGGAGTTTCATTTTTAAAAGCACTCCACTTATTGTCCTGTTCAGGACTATGAGGAAGTTTGAATTTGCCTCAGCAAATAGTACGTGTAATACATGCCTGTGTAGGATGGTTGTGCATTATAGGGACACACACACACACACACACACACACACACACACACACACACACACACACACAGGCATATTGAAGGACCGTTAGTTCAAGAGTTCAAGAGTAGCATATTTCTGAGCACTTAGGATTCATTGCTGAAGGCACCTCAGTTGGGAGCCAAGCTGGAGATGTATAAAATATGAGTGTGAATATGGATGTGCACTGTTTCCATTCAACAGATCACTGGTGTTTTTATTCAAATGTAAAGAAACCGGAACGTATTTTCTGGGAGGGCTTATATAAAATCACATGGAAAAAAAAAACTACAAATGTGAAGTTGTTCTATCTTGCCGTCCATTCTTTCAGATAGGTTCAGAGCCAATCCTTGGCTACGAGTTGACCTACTACAAAGCTCGAGGTCTTCAGACAGCTTGAGGCCAAGTCCCTATCCCATGATGCACCTTGAGTTACCTCAGATCTAGTTTGCCGCTGCAACAGATCAGAGGTTTCCTAGCACAGCTCGGGCCAGTATAGCTTTTTCTAAAAAATGTTCTAAATTTTGTCTTTTATATTATTAGTTATTGATAGTTAATAACTTAGATCTTTTATAGCTTAAAAGTTTGATAGTTTTCTTACCCCCTTTGGTCTTTGTTTTTTATAGGCCTTTAGTATTCCCTTTTCTTGTTGGTGTGCCTTATATAGATAATTAGAATAGCTTAATATAGTGTTTTATAAGCATTTATAGATAGTACAATTTGGCATGTGTGTGTGTGTTTATACATTCATACATTTTTCCATATAGAGCCCATTTGCTTTTGTAGGGGCTTCTTACTGTTTATATTATAGTGTACTTTAAAAATTGTTAAAGTTTGTGTGTGTGTGTACATTCTTGTTGGATAATTCATGTTTTCTTGGTATACTTAGATAGTGTCATGGCTGACCAGGATAAAGACAAACATCCCAAGTCTGGTTTTAAAAAATGTCCGAAGTGTGGACAAAAGATGTCAGTGACTGATAGTCATGTAAACTGTGTCTATTGTCTGGGTGCCTTGCATTTGCAAGAGAGTTGCTCAATTTGCCATTGCTTTTCAAGTAGAGTTTTGCATGAAAGGAAAAGAAATTTAATAGACAGAGGACTGCTAAAATCTTCTTTTCAGGAAGTTTTGGGTGACCAGTATAAAACTAGTCAATTTCGCAAATCTTCTAAGTCCTCTAAGACTTCTACATCGGACTCATTGAAATCTAAAAGACCATCAACGTCAGCTCCACAGCTTTTGGAGCCGAGCATCCTGTCCTTTCGGAGCCGGTCCCCAGTCCTGGAACTGCTATCTGAAGTATTAAAATCTCCTATACTCCAGTCGGTACCACCCTCCATCCACTCATCTCGGTCCTCGATTAGCCCATCCAATTTAGATGTGGATCGTGTGGTGCAGAAGTTGCTACAGGCACCAGCGTTTGCTAAATTTTGATTGGTTCTGACCTAAGGGGTTTTGGAACAGAAAGCTGTTATTCCATCTACTTCTTTTCCTCCTTTGAGCCATACTGGTCCATCTGAGCCAGAGGAGTTGGACCTGATGATTGTGGAGTCTTCGTAGCCAAAACCTGCTCCACTGCCATCGGTTCCATTTACTCAGACTTCCTCGGCTCCCATTAAGGAGTCTAGGAGCTGACACTCTCTGGTCGGGTCTGAGGAGGATAGTCAGACTGACCTGTTAGTTCCAACATTGCCTCTCAGGGCCATGGCTCGGATGAGTTCGGCCCCTACCTCTGGTTCAGAACCCACTGTTCCAGTGCTGAGGGGATCGGTGGTTTCTTCAGATCCAGGGGTTCCTTCTCATTGGAGCAGAGGTGCTTTTGAAGCCATGGAGAGTAATGTCCCCCAGGACAGCCACAACTTCAGGAACAACTACCTCTTCCCCAAAAGTGCCTTTGTCCACTTCTGCATCACAGATCCCTTTGAAGTGTAGAGACCCTGAGCCTCAGGAAGCCCCATTGGTTGGCCCCTGCTTTTCTGAGATCTCACCAGAAGTTCCCAGTAAGAGGAAGCATCTAGACTCCCCACAGGAGTCTTTTACATCTGACACCAACTTAGATGAATCAGCAGGGTCCCTACGGTCCTCCTCTGTAGGTATCTCATTTGCAGATATATTAGAAATCCTTAAGCAGAGGGGTGGCTTGAAGCCCACCAACCCTACTGAAGATGGGTCGGTTCTCCTGAAGGCTTTCAGGTCTCAACCCTCCACCTCTTGGGTGTCTCCGCCCTTCGATGAGCTCATGGAGCTGGTCTCACAAAGGACATGGGAGTCTCCGGACACCATGGAGCCTGTCCCTAGGAGGCCCAATAAATTTATTTCTGCCCCTCAGGGTAAGTCTTTTCTCACTAAGGGAGTGCCTGTTGATGCCATGGTGGTGGTGGCAAAAACTTCTTCCTCTTTCCATCCTTCTAACAGAGACTCTAGGATCATGAATAGATACAGGAAGCACATGTATAGTTCAGCAACTTTTGCCATGCTTTCACTGAACTATCTTACACATTTCACAAGACTACAAAGAGACCTCCTAAAAGAGCTTAGAGATACTCTTCAGGGTATGGTAGCTGAAGGATCTTCAGGCAAAGTTGCCTCCCAACTTGCTACCCTTAATTCCATAGTGAACGTGTCCGTACTTCTCATCTCATATGCAGCTGATGGAATGAGTAGGGCAGCGGGTACAGGAATTGCTCTCAGGAGACACTCCTGGATGTGCTTATGTTCCTTTGTGTGATGCCCTTTAAGTCATCCTTTGTCAACACCTCTTTTGATGGCTTGTTCTTTTTCAGGCCCAAAGTTAAGGAAACTTTGACCAGGTGTTAGCAGGAAGGAAAGACTGTCTACCGTCGGAGTCCATTTTTCTACCCCTACTAGACTCTACCCCAAGGGTCAAAAGGGAGGAAAGATGTGGTTCCAAAAAGCCCAAAGAGCCTTTCTGGACACATGTAGTGAATCCTGCTCCAGGGGCAGAGGAGGGGGCAATAATGGAAGATGCCACCTCGTGGCAGAGGTGGTCTGCAAAACCAGGGCGACAGAGCCCTATCAGCACTCCTGAAAGGAGACCCAACTGTCCTACTCTGAAGGCAGTCAGGGTCACTTATCTTTGTATCCAGATGCCTGGCTCAAAATAACAAATGACAAATGTGTACAAAGTATAGTTTCCAGAGGATATATTATTCCCTTTGCCATTCCCCCTCCATTGTCATCAAAAATCCTGGACGTTCCACCAAGTTACAAGGGACAAGCAACAGTAGAGGTCCAAATGTTGCTAAGAAAAAAAGAGTCATCCAACCAGTCGCAACAGACCAGACAGGATCTGGAACTTACTCAAGATTCTTTTTAGTTCCAAAAAAGACAGGGGACTGGAGACCTATTTTGAACCTCAGCAGACTAAACAGATCTGTCAAGAAAGAGAAGTTCCAGATGGTCACGCTTCAGTCGATACTTCCCTTCTTAGGGAAAGACAATTGGATGTGTGCAATAGATCTCCAGGATGCATACTACCATATAAAAATGGCCAGACCATCCAGGGATCATCTGCACTTCCGGCTGTGTGCCAATCATTACCAGTTTTGAGCCCTGCCCTTTGTTCTCACTACAGCCCCCAAAGTGTTCACCAAATGTATGGCAGTGGTCACTGCTCACCTGAGGCGTCTAGGATTCCAAGTGTTTCTGTACTTAGACGATTGGCTCATCACTGCCACCACCAGGCATCAGCTAATACAAGCCATGGACACCACTCTTACTCTTTGCAATCAACTGGGCATTACCATAAATTCAGAAAAATCTCCCTTGTCGCCATCGCAACATATTGTTTTTATCGGACCAGAATTGGACATCACCACCATCACTTTAAAACTTCCAGCAGAAAGATATTACTACTTCGTCAGCAAATCCAGAACATCATATCCAGAGACAAGGCTCCAGCATCAGAAGTGCTAAAGTTGTTTGGGATGATGGCAGCTGCAATAATAGCGATACTGTTGGGTTGCACGCACATGCGGATTCTACAATGGCTGCTGTTCACTCAGTGGTCTTATCAAGATCTCCCAGTGTCTCATCTCATTATTGTAACAAACACATGCAAAAGGATCTTCAGTGGTAGTTGACTTCTCTTCAAGTAATGATAGGTCGTCCTTTTATCCTACCCTCACCATCGGCCACAGTGACCATGGACGCTTCCCTGATAGGGTGGGGGAGGGCCTTTTCATGGAAGAACAGCCCAAGGCACATGGACTGAACAAGAGACACATCTGCATATCAATGTTCTGGAGATGAGAGTGGTACTTTTGGTGTTGCAGTACTTTCAGGACTCTCTCCCTCTGGGGACAATTGCGATTCAGATGGACAACATGTCAGTGGTCTGGTATGTGAACAAACAAGGAGGAACCAGGTCCTAACCCCTTTGTCGAGAGGCCTTAAGAGTATGGCAATGGGCTACATCCACCCAGCACTTTCTGACAGCAAAGCACATCCTGGGGAAATCCAACATGATTGCAGACAAACTGATCAGGGCATTTTTGTTGCCTCATGAGTGGTCCCTCAAAAAGGAGATAGCGGAGAGAATATTCCACAGATGGGGCCAGCCTTACTGTGATCTTTTTGCTTCCCACATGAACACAAAATGCAGAAGATACTTTCCCTTATTCCCCCTCCAAGAGATTCCCCAAGGGACGCACTCATACACAATTGGCCTCTCGGTCTCCTCTATGCATTCCCACCAATTCCCTTGATACCAAAAGTACAACAAAAAGCAAAAGCCCTGGGAAGGACCATCATTCTAATAGTCCTTCATTGGCCTCATCAGATTTGGTTCCCCTTCCTTTGATTTCATCTGTTGGAAGAGTCTTGGATTCTGGACCCAGTTCCAGACCTTCTGACGCACTCGTTGGGGACTCTTCATCCCTCCCTTCCGTCCCTAAAATTGACAGCTTGGCTGCTTCAGTTCCCAACATAGCCAGATTCCATAACCTCTCAAACGAAATGCAGCATATTTTAATATCTTCTCGTAAATCCTCTACTAGGAAGTTGTACCTTAGCAAATGGAGGAGATTTTCTACATGGGGCTTCTCAGAATAACATTGATCCCTACCAAGCCACCATTTCCTCTATATTATACCTTTTGACTATGCTTTTCAACAAAGGAGCTGCAGCAGCTACAGTTTGGGTACAACTTGCCGCCATCTCTAATTTTCATCTTGGCTTTGAAGGAATGAACATAATGTCACACAAGCTATCCAAAGCCTTTCTCAAAGAGACCTCCCACCTCAGACCACCAGTGAAATTCCCTTATATCCCATGGAACCTAAATTTTATGCTTTCACGCATTATTCTCCCACCTTTTGAGCCAGCTTCCTCATGTGATTTGACATTTTTGTATTGGAAGACTATCTTTTTAGTAGCCATCATGTCTGTCCGATGTGTATCAGAATTACAGGCCTTTCCCATAAAACCTCCGTATTTGTTTTTTCATGCTGACAAAGTGTCCCTACAAACAAATCCTTCATTCTTACCTAAAGTTTGTACTGAAGCTAACCTTAACCAAATCATAGATTTACCAGTGTTTTTCCCCAAACACACAAAGAACTTAAGAGTATATGCTGCACAAGCTTAATGTTCATAGACAGTTCAGATTTTACCTGGATAGAACCAAAGAGTTCAGAAGATCAGAACAACTTTTTGTTTCCTTTTCAGATTCTAGGAAAGGTATGCCAGTGGCAAAAACAACACTATCTAAATGGTTATCTGATTGCATCACTTTCACTTATTCAGCTGCCAATTTACCTTTACAACACAAAATTAAAGCTCATTCTACCAGAGCAGTGTCCACATCCTCTGCCTTTTCTGCTGGGCTTCCTGTAGGCAATATTTGTGCAGCAGCCACTTGGTTAAGACCTCATACCTTTATCACTCATTACAAAGTTGATAGGGCCTTGAAGGACAGGGCCTCCTTTGGTTCTACTGTCGGAAAAAATATACTCCCGTGAGCCACCCGAGAAAGATGGTGCTTGGGATGCTACCCATCTGTAAGAATGAACGGTGATATAGAACAACTTCACATAAAGAAGTTATGTACTCACCATAACATTCCATGTGAGTTGTTCATCTCACCTTCATTCTTACTTCCCACCCTTCTACCCCCTCCAGGGTTTTTCGAGGACCGAGATACTAGTTTTTTCATGGTTGCTCTGTCTTTCTATGGATTTTACCTAAACAAATTGATAGAATGGCATATGGTATTGTTAGAGGCAGCAAACAAGATCTGAGGTAACTCAAGGTGCATCATGGGATAGGGATTTGTCCTCGAGCTGTCTGAAGACCTCGAGCTTTGTAGTAGGCTGACTCAGAGTGCTGGATCGGCTCCGAACCCATCTGTAAGAATGAAGGCGAGATGAATAACTCACATGGAACCTTATGGTGATTACATAACTTCTTTTTAAATAACATTTTGTAATGTAACTTCTAAGTGAAGTTACATTATAGTATACACCATAGTATTGTAGGTAAAGAGGAGCAAAGGTAATTTACTCTCCAGTGAGAATTAATAAAAAGAATTGCAGTTGTAAAAAAATTCTGATCCTGCTGGTAGCAATTTTGGGACAGATAGCTGACAAACCTGAATGCGTACCCTTGCAATTTATTTCTAGAAAATTTGACTGTAGTATTTCTCATTGTATTTCTAAATGGCTTACACAAAGAATTTTGTAATATATATGCAGTTCCCAGTTCTAGTACACGAATAAGACTTCTATCAAGTATTAGATTATTTGCTGTCTGAAAATATTTTATACTATGTTGTTATGTAATTAATGGTTTATTGTTTACTCATATATCACTGTAATTTACAAAAGTTAAAACTTATTTCACAGAGTGTTTCGTTGTACTATGCCCATTTAGAGGGGAAGGATTCTCAAAGCTCTGAACTTCAGTTAATTTCTTTTCTTGACCCTCATTTCAAGTCTTAGCACAATGACATTTATAAAACTGGCATGACCCCTTATAAAAGACATATTTAATTTACCATATTCTTCTCAGGACACTAAACTGCTGCCTTTTCTCCTTTAGGTATTTTATTTTACTGCATTTCACCTACAAAAAGGCACCTGCGTTGTTTTCAGTTTGCTCTGGAATATGGAGCAGATGTTAATAACTGCTCACTGAAAGGAATGCCAGTGTTTTTATTAGCCTGTAAACAGGCATCCCTGTGTAAAGAGATGTGTCTACTAATGCTAGAAAAAGGAGCAGATGCAAATGCAAGAGATAAGGTAAGCAAAGCTATGTACTATGTAATTTAGATTATGTGAAGACACCAGTCATGCCAAGTATGCCTTCTGTTGTCTCCCTAGTTCTTTTCATAAATAGATAAATAAGGAACAACTTGTAAAAGTGAGTTTGATATACAGAAGGGGTCACTAATAGACTAAGAAATCTATTTATTTGTTTATTTATTTAATTTATTTATATATTTATACATTTGTTGAACAGGTAGGTACACTTGTCTAAAGACATTGTTTTAAGCAAAACTTAGGTCAGATGACAAATAAAGACTTGAAACAATGATACCAAAACAATGGAAATGATCTTTAAATAAACAGGAGTACTATAGGATATAAACCATGTCATCAATAGGTTCATAGGTTTATACTAGGCTATCTGCCCTAAGGCATTTATAAGCCTAGCCCAAATTTTTGTGGCTTACGCCACCCCTTATATGAAAAAATACTGTGCCCATTAGTTTGTTGTGCCTCTGTCCAGCAGTGACACAGAGATGATTCCCGGGATAAACCTATGATCTCCCATCCACAGGTCAAGATTTCTCTTGAACAGAGCCAGCGAGGTGCTCTGCCTCACATGGACCGGGATTTTATTCCACAGCATAGGGAGTCTCTGAGTGATAAATCTATCCCTCCAGCACGTCCTATTTATATCCGTGCTAAGGTTTAAGTCGCTTGCTCTAGTGGTTTTGGTGGATTTGTATTTTTTGAGGTGGAGCATGTCCATTAATTCCGGGTTGGACATGGCCTAGTATGTCAGGCACATGTCACCTCTGAGCAGATGGTATGCAACTGAATAGAGCTGGAGTTTCTTCAATCTGGCAGCATATGACAGATTTTGGAGTCCCTTTATCCTTTTGGTGAGGAACTTTTGGGGTCTCTCCAATTGCTGCAGATGTCGGGTGTGATACATCCCGAATGGGGCATTGTACTCGATCATTGGTCTGATAAGTGAAGAGTACAGGGGAACAATGACCTCACTAGATCTGGATGTGAATCCCTTCATGATCAGGTGGGCAATGTAGAAGGTCTTTCTAACCACTTTAGCAACGTGAGTGTCAAAGAAAGGCCACTGTCAACCTGGGTCCCCAGGTCCCTGATAACCTCTTCTGTGCTTAGTGGATTGCCACCTATATGGTAGCTTGGGGTTACCTTGTTTTTCCCGAAGGGTATGACTATACATTTTTGGCGTTTAACTTCAGGCCATGGCTCTGGCACCAGCTATCTGTTTCCGTGAGTCCCTTCTGAAGGATATCCGTGTCCGATGCACTTTCCACTATGGCCCAGTTTGCAGTCGTCTGCAAACTTTGTCAGCCAAAGTCCTCCCATGTTGGCCTGTACTTCTGAGAAGTAGATGCCGAACAATAGGGGGCCAAGGACCGAGCCCTGTGGGACACCGCTTGTGACCGGCTTGGAGTCTGACATAGCGCCAGCAACTCTAACCCTGTGGGTTCTGTCCTTAAGCCAGTTTGCAACCCATCTTGTGACATATGGGTTTACATTTAAGCTGGTAAGTTTTTCTACAATACCCGAGTGGGGTATTGTGTCGAAGACCTTTGCAAGGTCAAGGTAGGCTGTATGGACTGCCTTTCCCTCATCAATGGCCTTGGTGACTATTTCGAAGAAGTTGACCAAGTTCAAAAAGCATGATCTGCCCTTGACGAAGCCAAACTGGGTCGGGTCCAATGTCTGCAAGTCCCCTATATCTTTGTTTATGAGCTCCATTATGATCCTCTCCATAGCTTTGCAGACTAGACTTGTTAAGCTTATGGGGCGGTAATTACCAGGGTCCGTAGAGGCACCGCCTTTGTGGAGTGGGACCACAGTTGCCGTACACCACTCCTTGGGCACGTATCCTGTGGTAAGGCTGAGATTAAACAGCTGCCTTATGTGCGGGTTTAATTCCTCATTTAGCTCGTGTAGCACACAGCCAGGGGCACCATCCGGTCCCATTGATTCTGTGTTTTTAGCTTTAGAGAGAGCAGCTTTCACCTGCGCATTTGAGATGTCTGGGAGGCTACACTCTGCTGGGATAGTTATCTCTCCTTTAGGGGGCGGGGACGGGGGTGAAGTTTGCACTGAACCTGTCTGCCAGTATGTTGGCAATGTCTGTGGGTTCAGTGATTTTTGTATCATTTTGGACTAATTCTGAGCATATCTGGGAGTTTCCACCCAAGTTCCTAACATAGCTGAAAAAGGCCTTACGATTGTCCTTTGAATCCATGGCAATTTTTCTCTCAAAATTGGCCTTAGTTGATTTTATGAGTGCTCGTATTTTTTTACTAATAATGATCAGGGGTGACTTCCCTTTTATGGATTTTGTTCTATCATGTAATAGCTTTCTCCTCTTATTGTAAAGTTTGTTAATGGCTGGGGTCCACCAGACTGGACGTTTGCCCTTTGTGGAAAGAGTCTTGGTTTTATTTGGGATTGCCTGATCCATGCAGTCCTGGAGGTGTTCATAGAAGACATTTGTAAGGGCTTCCGCAGCTTGGTTTGTGGTTTCCACCGGCTCTGGGGCCTTGAAGGATACCACACTAGTCTTGAGTAGTGTGAAGTTTGCTTTAGAGAAGTTCTTCACTGTTGTCTTTTTTGTTTGGGGTGGGGGCGGGATGTGGATTTCCAGTGAGATTAGTTTATGATCAGATCTCACCAATGAGGGATATACTTCCAGTGTGGAGCATTTTGTCCTCATGTTTGTGATAATGAGTTCTAGTATATTTTCTCCTCTCGTGGGAACAGTGACTAGCTGTTCCATGGCATTTGAATTTATGAACTCCAGGAACTGTTGGGCTAGAAAGTTAGGGCTTGAGTAATGTTCCCAGTCTATATTCGGGTAGTTGAAGTCACCCAATATGATGGTGTTTGGAGATACATTTATACCCTCCAGTGTCTTCAGGAAGGCTGTGTGGGGTTCCTGAGTTTGAGAGGGTGGCCTGTAGCATGCTACAATTTGTAGAGCAGTTTTGCCTATGGTTAGTTGCACCTGGATGGTTTCGAAGCTTGCATTGCCACCAACCTGGAGGTGTGGGTATCCTTTATGAATATGGATACACCCCCTCCTTTTGTGGTGTGGTCTGGGTTTTGGGGCTGGAACGCATGATATGAGGTAAAACCTAATAGTGCCGGGGTGCTCTCAGGAGCCTTGAACCAGGTTTCAGTAACAGCACAGACATCGATGTTCTCCATACTGAGAAGGGCCTCGAGTGCGTGCATTTTGAGATTTAGACTTCTGGCATTGAGCAGCATTACCCTCAGTTTCTTCCCATTTTTGTTTTCTAGGGTGGTAGGTTTAGAATTTGAGCCTTGCCTAAAAAGGCACTATGGGGTGGCAAGAGCCTTAGCCAATATCCGGAATCCCAGGGTGACAGGTACAAGCCGTCCCTTGAGCAGCGTGGCTTGTCAAGCATGTCATCCCAGGCAGACAGACACTGGATCCCCTTTGAATGACACCAGACATTAAGCCAATTGTTAAAGCTGATCATCTTGTCTCTATATTGTGGCATCATTCTTGGTGAAGAAAGGATACTGCTCAGGGTCAGGGTCATACCTGCCTGGGCTACATAATCAGAGAGCTCCTCTATGTCTCTTTTCATGTAGTCCAGGGAGGTGCGTCTCAGGTCGTTCACACCAGCATGGACAATGACTGTGTCATATTTGTACTTGCCGTGGAGTGACCAGAGTGCTTGTGTTATGTGGCGGATTCTAGCGCCCGATAGGCAGCTTACTGTGACCCTCTCCTTGTTCAGCCTGGTGAGTGGGACGTCAGTGTGTCTGACTATGGAGTCACCTATGACAAGTATGTTTGGTGTTGTATTTGGCCTTAAGGGCTGTGACTGCTTTGCACACTGCTTTTGTGGTTTATGTGTTGCTTGTGGGGTGTCTTGAGGTAGCAGTTGTTTGGGTGTCTGCTTTGGAGGCCTCTGCTGTTTAGGTAAATTTTACTCAGAGCCTCCGAGTATGTCTTTGTGTGTTTATGTGTTTGATTCAGTGGTGTGGTAGCATTATGTGAGGCTGGTTTTGTGGTGTGTGTAGTTGCCTTCTCCTCCTGTCTGGTCTTGCCAGTCCTGAGTTGAGAGAGCTCAGCCTCCAGTTTGGCTAAATAGCTGCATCTCTCAAGTATTTGTGTTATGTGGGAGGAGGAGAGGGTTGTCTGTGTACATGAGGCAGTTATAACATTGCCTCAAGATTCCCAGATTCACCAGCTGGACCAGAGGAGATTGACAACTGACCTTTGGACATGCTAGAATAATATTGGGAATTCCTTAATAATTGAAAACAAGGGCCAGTGGGGAGTGAGGGTGTAGTGCTTTTAATTTTTAGTGCTGACTTATATAATTGCTTTAGTGAGCAAGTGCCAGGTAACTTGAGTGCAATGTGTTACAAGTAACTAAATGCAAAAATGACAAACAGTAACTTTCTTTCAAGTGAAACAAGGAACTAGTACAGTAAGCAATGCAGATATCACTAGTGATCCACAGAAGCGCTGAGAAGCCGCGTATTAGGTGGAATTAGCTTCCAGGGAAATAACAAGCAAACAACCAACAAGCATATAAACAAAGCCAGATTCAGCAGGCCTGGATCTAGTCTATGCTAGAGCAAACAAGGTGTACCAATTTCAGTAAGATACAGTTCAAATATTCAGGCACTATAAACCTTTAACCAGAAATTCCCAGCTCAGAAGGGCAGAGTCCAGCCTCTTCTCCCACAGGAGTGCAGACCACGAACCTTCTTAATGTAAAATAACTGGCCTGAAGCCCAAGTGCCTAAACCAGAACTAATACCCTTGGACACTGGGCTCTCAATCAGCAGTTCCCAACTATACTAAGAATATAAGATGTAAACAGCATCATCAGTGCTACAATAATACGACTACAATAAGTGGCCCATTGTCGGAAGGAAAATCAGTGACAAATTGTAGGAAGTGATTATTGTCAAATAGGTATTGTTATAAATATAAAGTATGCAGGAAGCAGCATGATGGCCAGATGGTCTGAGTTGCCCAGATGTGGATAAGGTACTGCTTTGTAGGCCAGTTTTACATTTGTGTACACCTTATCCAGAGTATTCTCCCATCTTGTTGCAAAGTTCACATGTTGATCATAATGGGGTAATACAGATTTCAATTGAGCTTGATTGAAATCACCTGCAATTATATGGGCAAACTCAGGGTTCTTATTAGGGAGGTCATTTATTGACAGATACAGAATGTTGAATGCCACATGGGTATTAGCACTAGGGGGATGTAAACAGCTGTTATGCCTACTCCATTGAATTCCCTAGGCAAGAGAAGGGTCTGCATTTTAGTGGCACTCAATGTTCTCTGAGCAGTGAGAGATAATTATTTTACAGTTTGTATACCAGTTGTTGTTGATATACACATAAATACCCCCTCCATGAGATCTGTCACAGAGACACCAATTTCTGCCAGCACAAAATAATGACATTCCCTCCATATGTATTGTACTATCATTTATATTGGAGTTCAGCCAGATTTTGGTGAACACAAGTAAGTAACTATTTCTCACCTTAGATTGTGTGGAAAGATCCATCCTTAAGTAGTCCAACTTGCTCTACAGTGAGCATACATTTGCCAGCAACATAGAAGGAAGTACAGGCCTGTGTGGATTTCTTTTCAGCATGGCCTTAATTCCTGTTCTCAAGCCTTTCTTCTTCTTTCACATCTTTTCCTTTTAATATGCTTCCCATTTCTGATTGTCAACTGGTTAGACAGGTTTGACAGGTTTCTGCAGTTTTTATCATGTTCCACTAAGATTCCAAGCTGCAGGAGTTCCTGGAGTGTGCTTGAGTTTACAGGCTTCTCTGCTAGCAGTTCATCAAGCATGCAACACAGCGAGATATGAGATCTGATTTCCAGAAGTCTCAGCATTGTAGTTAATCATACCTTCATTTCTTGCCATTAAATCTGTTTTTTTTTCTATTGTTTCTGACAAAAAACAAGACAAATAGTGCACTTTTCTGTAGGGATCCAAAGTAGACGTTGCCACACAGAGCGCTGCCATTTTCTTTTTTCAGGAATCATGTGAGAGGTTGGGGGGATAGCTACAATGACAGATGTCACCCATGTGGTAGAAGCGGTCTGCAGAATCAAAGATCTTGAGATTCCTTTTTGGACAGGTCTTTTAAGTGCTCCTGAAAGGTTACCTTGCTGTCCCTCTCTGGATGCAGTCAAGGGCACTTATACATGCACCTAGAAGCCTGGATAGCAATCACAATAGATTTCTGGATGCACAGGAACACATCCAAAGGATACTTAATTCCTTTTTCCCAACCACTCCTAAAGAAAAGAAAATGTCTCCCTCCAATCAGAGGGAGCTTGCAGCTATAGAAATCCAAATGCTGCTAAACAAAAGAGCCATCCAAGAGGTCACCCTAGACCGAAGAGAATCCAGAATTTACTCAAGGTCCTTTTTAGTGCCAAAGAAAACAGGGGACCTAAGTCCTATATTGGAACTCAGTTATCTAAATCAATTTGTAAAGAATTCCTCATTCCAGATGGTCACAATACAGTCAATTCTGCCCTTCCTGCAGAAGAATGACTCGATGTGCTCAATCAGTCTTCAAGATGCATACTATCACATCAAAATGAACAGGCGCTCTCAAAGGTATCTATGCTTCTGACTGGGAGCCAGTCATTATCAGTTCAGAGCCCTGCCCTTTAATCTCACCACAGCCCAAAGGGTGTTCACCAAATGCATGGCAGTGGTAGCAGCTCACCTCAGACTGCTCAGATTCACAGTGTTTCCTTACTTGGACAACTAGCTCTTCACCGCACCAACCAGGCATTTGCTTATAAAGGTGAGAAACTATTTGCTCAAGTTATCTCACTGGCTGGGAATCACTGTCAGTATGGACAAATCATAACTTCAACCAATCCAAGTCTTGGAGTTCATAGGGGCTTGGTTAGACTCTGTCAATTCTTTAGCTCAGAGTTCTTACATTGAAGATGCATGTCAGACATTTTTTTCTCTTCCTTCTCCTCCAGCAAAACTTGTCCTCAGAGCTTTAGGGTGGATAGCTGCTGCAATTACTTTAATTCCCACTGCATGCTTCCTCATGAGAATTCTACAATGGACCCTAGCAGTGCAATGGTCCTTTCATCAGCACTCTTTAAGACATCCAGTAAAAGTGTCCCAGGCTTGCAGAAAGTCTCTTCTTTGGTGGATTAAATCCAAGGAGATCAATCAATTGTGTCCTTTTATTTTTCCTCCCCCAAATGTCACGTTGACTATGGATGCCTCCCAGTTGGGGTGAGGGGACATTACTTGGGATGGACCTTTTAAGGCATGTGATCATCACAAGAGACCAATTTGCATATCAATGTCCTAGACATGAGGGCAGTACTGCTAGTGTTGCAGACCTTTCAGAGCTTTCTTCCTTCAAGGACTTTTACAATTCAAATGAACAACATGTCAGTAGTCTGGTATATCAACAAACGTGGGGAACCAAATCCTACCCACTTTGTTGAGATGCAATGAGAGTATGGCAATGGGCGATCTCATCCAATCACTTTCTACTAGGAATGCATATACCAGGGAAATCATCATTCTAGCAGACTAACTCAGCAGGACCATCCTCATGCCTCATGAGTGGTCTGTCAATCAGTCAGTGGCAAACATGATTTTCCAAAGATGGGGTCAGCCTTGCTCTGACCTATTTGCATCTCTCTCCAGCAGGTTCTTTATCCACCTCAGGGACAGTTACTGCGAGATACTTTAGTTCATGTTTGGCCCTCTGGTCTCCTTTATGCTTATCTCTCTAACCCTTATCCCCAAGTTTCTTTAGAAAGCACTTCGGGTGAAGACCACAGTAATCTCCATTACTCCTTTTTGGCCTAAACAGGTATGGTTTCCATTCTTTTTGGTCTCACCTAGTACATCCTCCTTGGAAGCTAGACCCCATTTCGGAACTCCTATCTCACCTGCCAGGGAAGATTTACCTGAACCATACAGGTTGACCACATTGTTTCTCCAATTCCAATGATGTCTAGACATTCCAGGCTTTCTTCCCCTGTCTAAAAATATACTAATCTCATCTCATAAACCATCATCATCAACTAGAAAGGTTTACAAAAGTAAATGGAAAAGGTTTTTCTTTTGGGTTTAACAGGGAAAGTTTGATCCTTTTACCATCCCACTTCCTTCTATTCTTGATTTCCTTGCCTCTATTTTTCAAGAGGGGGCAAGTTTTTCCACTATTAAAGTTCAATTAATAGCCATCTCCAACTATCACATCGGAGAGAATGCTTCTTCTTCAGTGTCATTTAAATTATGCAAGGCCTTCCTAAAGGGTACCTTTTTACTTAGATCTCCTGTAAAAGACCATACTCCACCTTGGGACCTCACTATGGTTTTGCAGTCTTTAGTGCAGTGTCCTTTTGAACCATCAGCTAAAGTAGATCTCAAGTTTCTTTTTATGGAAGACTATCTTTCTGGTAGCTATAACTTCTGCAAGACGAGTATCTGAATGCCAAGCTCTATCTTCCAAACCACCATATTTGCTTTTCCACAAAGACAGAGTTACGTTACACATAAATCCTTTATTTTTACCAAAAGTTGCCTCTGAGGGCAACCTCAATCAAGTGATTAATTTGCCAGTATTTTTTTTCCAATTTTGCAAACAAAGGAGAGTACACCTTTCATCTATTGAACGTACATAGCTTTGGTATTACCTTCACAGAACCAAAGAAAAACAGAATGAGAAAACCAGTTTCAAAAGTTACTTTGACTAAATAGATAATAGGTTGTATTCTCTATGTTTTTTACATAACTTTGCCAGTGCATCCAAAGGCCCATTCCACCAGGTCAGTGCCTACCTCTGCTGCTTTTTGGGCCAGGGCTTCCATTGATATTTGTGCAACTGCTACATGGTCAAATATCCATACTTTTGTTGCTCATTACAAATTGAACATTATCTCCAGAAAGAGTTACTTTTGTTTCCGCAGTTTTCCGGAACATCCTTCCATGAGGGCCACTCAAGGTTGCCGTAGCTGAGGACTCTGTCCCATACATTGAGGAATGAATGAAAATGACATCAGATAAAGAAGTTATGTACTTACCCTAATGTTCCATTTGTGTTGTCCATTTTCATTCTTCCTCAACTTCCCTCCCCTCCTTCCCCCATCCATGTCTTTTGGAGAGACCTAATGGATTTGTTGATAGGAACTATAGTTCCTGTTTGAGCTCCTGGTCTTTCAGCTATCACTTTTCTGTCTTAGGATTGTGACTATATCTTCTGATAATAATACATATAATAGCAGCAAACTGAATCTGAGGTATTGCAGTGGTCATGGGCATTATGGGTAAGGGAGTATTTCAAGAGCTGGATCCTAGAATCTAAGAAGGTGGCCGAGTCAGATCTGAGGGTCGGATCCAAACCCATACATTGAGGAAGAATGAAAATGGACAATGCAGATGGAACATTATGGTTGGTACATAACTTCTTTTTATGCAGAGTTTTTAAGGGGAATCCTTAACTGTCTAATAGCATACATACTGTTAAGGTCAGGGGTATTTCCTTTAACAAAAAAAAAAAATCACTAGTGTGTCACGTGTGTCACAGGGGTCTGCTCTGCACCCTGTCCTCTTTGGCATATACTTTTCTCTTGTGAAAACTAAGCTAATATCAAGAGACTATGGCTGACAAAGTCAAAGTCTGCTGATGACTGTAGAATGGAAGTGGTTATCAAATCCCATTCTGTTACTCAGATTCTCTAGCAACAGATGGATCAAACAAACGCTTGGTTTGTTAATTATGGGCTTAACCTCCATTTGAAGAAATGCATTATAATTCCCTTTGATAAATTTAACATCACCACTACATATCTTATAGATATCATTATACTTAAAATGTGTTTCAGTCAACAGAAACCTAGGTAGCCATGTTGATAGCAAAATCTCCTTTGACAACCATATTTCTATCATGGTTAGAAAATTATTCTACCTTGTATAACTTATCTTCAAGAGCCAGAAAAGTAGTAGTCCTGCTTTATTTATCCTTTATTCGGCCCAACATTGAATATAATGCCTCACGTGGCATCTCACTTAAGCATCTGACATAACTTGAGGGACCTCAAAGTTTCCTCACAAAAAGATCTCAGATCTTTTTACCTTAGCCACCCTGATAGACTAAAATCCCTGTATGTCTACTCAGTCTTGAATGGGCTTCAAATGAGAGAACTGTGCTTAACCTTTCATGTTATGGGTGACTCTGCACAGTTTGAACTCCTTCACCTAAATAGAACTGGAGGTACATACAACAACCTTCAGCATCTTCAACTTACTGCCTGGTTCATAGAATTGTATTACTGTTTAGGTACATCTTTCCAGAGGACATGCAGCAAGTACTAAAGGAGGCTAAGAAACCTGCTACCAGAAAATCATACATGAGTAAGTAGCAAAGATTTTCTAGTTGGTGCCAAAACAGCAACCAAGAAAGGCTTGGATTTCTTTGGCTCTTTATTTCCTGTGGGAGTCATTATCCCCTGGCCTTTGTTATTATTCCTTCAATATTGACCTTTTGGTCATCTCTACTTGTCCACCCATGGATCCCCCCTATGTTTATCATATTGATCACTGCTGCGGTAGCCTTAGCTATATGAGATATATCTTGCCAAAGATGTAACACCTGCCAATATTCCAAAGCTTCAGGACACCTTCCATACCCCCAAACTGTCAGGCAACTTGAGCTGAGCTGACTAAAAGACAAGTTTGTGCACCAAGCCCTTCAGAGCTTTACTGTTGCCGAAGAGTACTGTCCTCTAAAGCTTTTGAGGATTGACAATCGATTTGGTGCTATTCCTTTACCAATACATGTAATGCCATACAAATTGCAGAAGGAGTCATTAATGGAGTCATTAATGAGCACATTGCAGTTGCAATGAGTGGCTGACATCAACGATAGAAACAGTACTAATTTCATGAACTTTAATTGTTCTTTGACTTAGGAATGGGGTCCATTCCCATCATGGTATTAGAAACCCAAAAGATTTGGAGAAACTAAAAAAGAGAGAAATACTATATTCAGAAAGTATTCTAAGAACTAAGCCGACACAGGAACAGAGACATGAGATTTTGCCAATAGGGCTGACTGCAATTGGGGGTATAGAGAATAGTTTACTAGATAAAACTGGGAAAGATACCAATGTATTGGGAACAAATAGAGAGGGAAAGGTAAGAGAATGGGAAGAGGCCAGGAAGACATTTGAACTGCAGGCTTGAGATTGCCTACTCTGTATCAGAGTATATGCAAACAGAAAGGACTAGGGGAACCCCAAGTGAAAGACCTGTACTGGTTGAGGTTTTTAGTTGACTCTAGTTCAAAAGCTGCTGTTAAAAAGGGATAATTAGTAAGGCAGGTAAAATATTTCACAATAACTATATGAATCAATCAGTGGAAGTTAGAAAAGATTTGGAAGAGAGACTGGATAAACAATTTTCAAAGAAACAATGGGTAGGACATATCCATAGTTCCCAAATATGCAACAAAATCTAGAAGATTTGAGAATTTGCCTGGAAGTGTTTGCATAAGTATTTTATACCTTCAGAAGACATCTAAGAAGTTTTTTTCATGTAGATGGCAAATTTTGAAGGTGTGATGGGGAAGAAAGAGGTAATGGGAACATATGCTTTGGGAGTGTAGTGAGTTGGCAAAATTAAAAACTTTCCTCCAGAGTACTCTGTCAGAAATACATACTGAGTGAGCAAATGGGTGTAACTAAGGGAATGATGTTTGAGCTTGGGTACAGGATCTATATTGTCTAGACATAGTAAAGCCTTGTTAAGTTTTATTCTGGTGGTTGTCAAAAAAGCAGTTACTAGAAATAGGTTCATAGGTTCATACTAGGCTATCTGCCCTAGGGCATTTATAAGCCTAGCCAGAGTGTGTTTGGCTTTCGCCACCCATTTTAAATTAATTTTGCTATGCCTTTTTTTGAGGTTAGTATACTGTGCCTCTGTCTAACAGTGACACAGAAGTGATAGCCGGGGTAAACCTACGATCTCCCATCCACTCATCAAGATTCCTCTTGAAGAGAGTCAATGTGGGACTCTGCCTAACCTGGACTGGGATTTTATTCCAGAGTGAAGGGAGCCTCTGGGTTATGAATCTGTCCCTCCAGCATGTCCTATTTATTTCAGTGCTGAGGTTCAAGTCTCTCGAGCGCATAGCTCGATGGGATTTGGATTTTCTGAGGTGCAGCATGCCCATTAATTCCGGGTTGGACATGGCTTTATACGTCAGGCACAGATTGCCTCTGAGCAGGCGGTATGCCACTGAGTAAAGCTGGAGTTTCTTTAACCGGGCAGCATATGGCATCTGTTTGAGCCCTTTGATCCTCTTGGTGAGGTACTTTTGGGGTCTTTCCAGTTGCTGCAGGTGTCTGGTAAGGTACATCCCAAAAGGGGCATTGTACTCAATTATGGGCCTGATGAGGGATGAGTAAAGAGGTACGATGACCTCCCCTGATCTAGATGTGAATCCCTTCATAATTAGGTGAGCTATATAAAATGTTTTTCTAACCACTTTGGCCACGTGGTTGTCTAATGAGAGATTGCTATCAACTTGGGTCCCCAGGTCCCTAATGACTTCTTCTGTAATTAATGGATTACCACCTATGTGGTAATTTGTGGGCACTTTGTTTTTGCCAAAGGGGATGACTATACACTTTTTGGCGTTTAGCTTGAGGCCATGGCTCTGGCACCAGTTGTCTGTTTCTAGAGGCCCTTTTGGAGGATGCTTGTGTTGGCTGGAGAGTTGATTATGGCGCCCAGTTTGCAGTCATCTGCGAACTTGGTCAGCCACAGTCCTTCCGTGTTGGCCTGTACCGCCCAGAAATATATACCGAACAAGAGAGGTCCCAGGACTGAGCCTTGTGGGATGCCACTTGTAACTGGTTTGGAGTCTGAAATCAAATCAAAGTGGAAATCAAAGTGTAAACCAACTGTATTTGAAGTAGTGAATATTGTAACAGAGATAAAAGAACTGGATGTGAAATCTTTAGAAAAGGGTAGGAGCAAGTCACAATGAAAAAAAATGAAAATTGTGGGAACAATACATGCAGAAAAATAATTTGGAGGAGGAATGAGGTTTAAGGGAAAGCAGGAATTGACCAGTTTATGTAATGCTGGATTGATTATGTTGTACAGAACAATATATTCATTGTATAATATCTGTAACTGTTAATATGATTTGTTTTCTTTTATATAAATGTATGATGGGAAGTTGTCCTATCTTGTATTCATTCTTACTGATGGGTTCTGAGCTGATCCTTGGCTCTGACTCGTCCGTTTTCACAAGACCGAGATCTTCAGCTAGCGTGAGGCTAATTCCCTATCCCATGATGCACTAGTGCTCCAACTCAGATCTCGTTTGCTGCGGAAACAGATCGAGAGTATTCTACGCTAGCTCAGACTAAGTACAAATATTTTGTATATTTTTTTTCTTATAAACAAAATTCCTAGTCTTCAGTAAATAAAAATATAGTTTAGAGGCTTTTCCCTCTTTAGAGAGTGCTGTTTGTTTTCTTCTTGTCTTAAAAAAACTAGAAAGTTAGTTATTTCTATCAGTCCATTGTTTGTTAGGCCTTTTTTCCTTACCCTATCTTTTTTCTGTTATCAGAATTGTTTATCAAATAGCAAGTAGCTTATCGTTAGTGCATGTGTGTTTGCCTCTATAGAGATTTCTCTCTACAAGTTACAATTTTATGATTAAATGTTGTAGATAGCTTTAGTGTGCAGTGCTTACTTCAATGTGTTTTTTTCATACAAGTATTTAGATTTTTGCAGTGTACTTGTGTGGTTTTCCGTAGTCCGTTTAAATTAGAAGACTTTTTTTTCTCTTTGCTCATCAGAAGAATTTATAGTGTGTGTGTGTGTGTGTGTGTGTGTGTGTGTGTGTGTGTGTGTGTGTGTGTGTGTGTGTGTGTGTGTGTGTGTGTGTGTGTGTTTATATTTCATCCTTCTGTTTGAGGTTATATATACACACACACACACACACATATATATATATATATATATATATATATATATATATATATATATATATATATATATGTATATATCTCCTTCAAGTAACCTTGTTTAGGTTAGAGACGTTAACAAACTAATTTTTCTGGTAGCTTAACAAAATGTCTAAACAAACTAAAGAATCAAAACATTCAGGTTTCAAGAAGTGCCCGAAGTGTGGGCAAAAGATGTCACTGACTGACAGTCACACAGATTGTGTGTATTGCTTAGGAGCAATTCACTTACAGGACTCTTGTGCTATATATCATTCATTTAGCTCAAGAGTCCTG
Source organism: Protopterus annectens (assembly GCF_019279795.1). NCBI lineage: Eukaryota > Metazoa > Chordata > Ceratodontiformes > Protopteridae > Protopterus > Protopterus annectens. Next base: position 402,234,841 of record NC_056727.1, read on the forward strand.
CAAGAAAGGAAAAACAAACTGATTTTAAAAGGACTTTTAAAGTCATCCTTCACTGAGGCTCTTGAACAGAGTCAAGGTACTCTTCAGAAAACTAATTCAAATACTTCTGCAAAGAGATCTTCATTAGAAGAATCAGTGCCATCCAGAAAGCAACTAAAAATGTCCCCAACAGTTTGAAAACATTCCGAAAAGTCTTCAACCTCAGCTCCACTGCCTTCAGAGCCGATGGTTTTACAAGTAAAGAGCCGGTCCCCTGCACTGGAGCCAGTGTCTCCAAGTTTGAGATCACCTCTTCTTCAGGTATCAGCATTTCCAGCTCCTTCATCTAGATCCTCAAGATGTCTTTCTGAATTTGATGTAGATTGTGTTGTTCAGAAACTGCTAAGGACACAGATAATAGCAAAATTGTTATCTGAACTGACTCTTAGGGCTTTGTAACTGACTGGACCTTTCCCCTCTACTTCGATTCCTCCTCTGATCCGACCAGTGGCCTTGGAGCTGGAATGCGTGGAGCCAATGGTAATTGGTTTGTTGGAGCCGAGACCTAACCCAGGTTCTTCAACTCTGACTGCTCCAACTACTTCGGTGCCATCTGTGGAGTCTAGGAGCTGACACTCACTGCTCAGGTCCGGAGGGTTGAGTGGAACCTATATTTTGTCTGATCTGACTCTTCCTCTTGGAGCATTGGCTCTTGTGAGTTTGGCTCCTACCTCGGCTTCAGAGCCTACTTCTGTGGCACCAGAGATGCCCCTTGGTTCCTCTGAACCAGAGGATTCTTTGGCCCAGGGGAGTTTGGCCTTCGAGGCTATGAGGAGAGTTCTGTCCTCAGAAAGAGCCTCACCATCTGCTGCACCCATTCCATCCCTTAAAGCACCGATGGCTGTCAAGGCAAAATTGACTCCACAAAGGTGTAGAGACCCAGAGCTTAAGAGGCTCCTAGCAAGAAAATGTGCAAGAGGAAGCATTTAGACTCCCCAAAGGAGTCACTTATATCAGACACAGACCTCAATGAATCAGAAGGGTCCCCATGGTCACCCTCTGAGGGTGTCACCTTTGTAGACATCCTAGAGATCCTAAAGCAGAGAGGTGGCTGGAAGTCCATTAACCCTACTGAAGAGGAGTCTGTGTACTTGAAAGCTTTTGGGTCTCGACCTTCCACCTCTTAGGTGTGTCAGTCTTTCGACAAACTCCTGCAGTTAGTTTGTTGAAAGACGTGAGATTTTCCAGACTCAGTGGAGCCCATCCCTAGGAGGCCGAATAAGTTTATAACCAGTCCACAAGACAAACATTTTCTAACAAAAAGTGTTCCAGTGGATGCTATGGTGGTGGCTGTGGCCACTAAAAAGGAATTATCAGAAACATCCTCATCTATTCATCCTCTGAATAAGGATTTGTGGATGATGGACAGATATCGAAAGTGCATGTTTTCATCAGCGGCTTTCACACTCAGGTCCCTGAACTACTTATCCCATTTTACTAGATTACAGAGAGATCTCATTAAAGAGCTAGGAGATTCTCTCCAGGATTCAGTAGCTGAGGGGATATCAGAGAAAGTATCATCCCAGCTCTCCACCCTTAACTCCCTAGTGAACTTGTCCAAGAGGCTTATCTCTCAGCAGCTAATGGATTGAGTAGGACAGCATCTTCAGGATTCGCCCTTAGGAGACATTCCTGGATGCACCTCTGTAATTACATGGAACTCTTTAAGTCATCCTTCATAAACTACCCCTTTTGATGGCTCATCCCTTTTCAGGCTAAAAGTAAAAGGTAATTTAACCAAGTGTGAACAGGAGGGAAAGACTCTCTCTGCTGTGGGAGTACATTTTTCCACCCCTTCCATACCCTATCCCAAGGGTTAAAAGGGGGGAAATATGTGGTTCTGGAAATCCCAGAGAGTTTTTCCTGACACACGTGGTGAACCCTCCTTCGGGTACAGAGGAGGAGGAAATAATGGAAGACACAGCCCACGCAGCAGAGGGGGTACGCAGAACCAGGGTGACCGGGAATCTTTTTCTGGAAAACCCTTCCAGGGTTCCTGAGAGGAAGCTCATCAGTCCCACTCTGGAGGCAGTCGAGGGAAGCTTATTTTTGCACCCAGTCACCTGGCTAAAAATTAAAAAAGACTCACGGGTGCAAAGAATCATATCCAGAGGTTACTCAATACCATTTTCAACCCCACCTCTCCCAAACAAAAGGATTCCAGATGTTCCATCCAATCAAAGTGATCAAGCAACCACAGAAATCCAAAAGTTGCTAGAAAAAAGAGCCATCCAATCAGTCCCCGCAGTCCAAGTAGAATCCAGAACTTACTCAAGGTTCATTTTAGTTCCAAAGAAAACAGGGGACTGGAGACCAATACTGGATCTCAGCAGACTAAACCAGTCAGTGAAGTAAACAAAGTTCCAGATGGTCACGTTGCAGTTAGTACTTCCCTTTCTAGCGAAATACCATTGGATGTTCTCTGTAGACCTCCAGGATGTGTACTACCACATAAAAATGGACAGGCCATCCAGGAGACATGTACACTTTCAGCTGGGAGCCAGTCACTATCAATTTCGAGCTCTGCCCTTTGGCCTCACTACAGCCCCCAGAGTGTTCACCAAATGCATGGCAGTAGTCACTGCTGACCTGAGATGACTAGGATTCCAGGTGTTTCCATACTTAGACGACTGGCTCCTAACCTCCACCACCAAGCAGCTACTAATCCAAGCAAGGGACATGATGTTACAGCTATTTGCAGAGTTGGGAATTACTGTCAGTTCTGAAAAATCTGCCTTATTGCCATCTTAATATACCATTTTTATAGCAGCAGAGCTAAACACAAACACAATGATGGTAAACCTTCCAGGAGAAAGGATTCAGGTCATTTGAAAGCAGGTGCTGAATCTCCTACACAAAACAAAAGGTCAAGCCAGAGTCGTTATGAAGGTGCTAGGCACAATGGCAGCTTCCATCATAATAGTTTATATGGCATGCATGCATATGAGGATCCTACAGTGGCTTTTTTGTTGCCCAGTGGTCAATGCAAACGCTCCCAGTGTCCCACAAAATAACCCTGATGCCAGATTGCATAAAGGATCCACTTTGGTGGCTTCATTCAGATCAAGCAATGATAGGACAACCCTTTATTCCTCCAACTCCCCTAGCCACAGTGACCACGGATACTTCCCAGATAGGGTGGGGAACATTATCTGGGAAGAGCAGCCCAAGGCACATGGATAAAACACGAGGTTCACTTGCATATCAATGTTCTGGAGATGAGAGCAGTGCTTCTAGTGTTGAGGCATTCCAAGACTCTCTACCTGTAGGAACAATTGCAATCCAGACAGACAATATGTCAGTGGTATGGTACATAAACAGTCAAGGAGGAACCAAATCTTATCCCCTATGTCGAGATGCCCTGAGAGCATGGCAATGGGCGACATCCTCCCAATGCTTTCTAATAGCAATGCACATTCTGGGGAAATCCAACGTGATTGCGGACAAACTCAGCAGACATATACTGATGCCACAAAAATGGTCCCTCAAACAAGAAGTAGCAGAGAACATTTTCCGCAGATGGCACCAGCCTTGCTGGGACCTTTTCTCCATATCCACAAACACAAAATGCAGTGATAATTTCAACCTGATTCCCCCTTAGGGGAAGTCCCTGAGGGATGCACTCATACACGATTGGCCCCTGGGTCTCCTATATGCCATTCCTCCCTTTCCATTACTACCCAAAGTCATTCAGAAAGCCAAATTATTGGGAAGGACCTTAATTCTGTTAGCCCCTTACTGGCCTCATCAAATATGGTTCCCCTTCCTACAACTTTATCTTCAAGAGGAATCGTGGATCCTGGACCCAGTACCAGATCTTCTGATACATTCTTCAGGAGTTCTTCACCCCTCTCTCAAATCCCTCCAGTTGACAGCTTGGCTGCTCAAGTTCCAAACATAGCCAGGTTACAAAATTTTTCATCACCCACTCGACACATTTTGATATCTTTCCATAAAATGTCTACCAGAAAATTGCATCTTAGCAAATGGCAAAGATTCACATTTTGGGCCCTACAGAATAAAATTGACCCCTATTTTGCATCTCTTTCTTCTATCCTAGAATTCCTAACAAAGCTTTTCGAAGAAGGTGCAGCAGCTGCTACTATCAGAGTGCAATTAGCAGCAATCTCAAATTTTCATCCAGGTGAAAATGGACCAAACATTATGTCACATAGATTGTGCAAAGCTTTTCTTAAGGGCACCTATCTCTTAAGGCCACCAATAAAATCTCCACTACCACCATGGAATCTCAATTTTGTCCTATCCAGAATAAGTCTTCCACCTTTTGAACCTGCGCCATCATGTGATCTGAAATTCTTAACTTGGAAAACTATCTTCTTAGTGGCCATCACCTCAGCCAGAAGGGTATCAGAACTGCAAGCATTGTCAATCAAACCCCCATATCTAATGTTTCATAATGATAGGGTTCACTACATACTAATCCATCGTTTTTACCAAAAGTGTGTTCAGAATCAAACTTAAATCAGACCATTGAATTACCAGTATTTTTCCCAAGTATGGCAGTAAGGCAGAATACATGCGACACCAACTTGATGTGCACAGACAGTTATGTTTCTATTTACATAGAAAAAAGGAATTTAGAAAGTCAGATCAACTTTTTGTGTCTTTTTCAGATGCCAAAAAGGTTACAGTGGTAGCAAAAAACACTCGGTCCAGATGGCTATCAGACTGTATTTCCTTTACTTATAATTTGGTGAATAAAGAACTTCCAGGTAAAATAAAGGCTCATTCAACTAGAGCAATTGCCACTTCTTCAGCCTTTCATGCCAGAGTGCCTATAGACACCATTTATGCAGCAGCAACTCGGGCAACACCACATACCTTTATTACTCATTACAAAGTAGATACGGCTTCCAGGGGCAGGGCATCCTTTGGGTCCACTGTGCTGAAGAATATACTCCCTTGAGCCACCCAGGACTAATGGTGCTAGGGACACTGTCCCATCAGTTAGAATGAATGTGAGATAGGACAACTTCACATAAAGAAGTTATGTTCTTACCATAACATTCCATGTGAGTTGTCCATCTCGCTATTCATTTTTACATCCCTCCCTCCAACCCCCAGCCTGTGACTTCTAGTGGATCTAGACTCTATTCAGTTTGGATACATTTTTGACTTGACCCTTTTCAATTGTTTATTTCACAGATACACACATACATCACATATATATATATATATATATATATATATATATATATATATATATACATTTATTTATAGACTATGTTTTAGAGGCAAACAAGATCTGAGTTGGAGGACTAGTGCATCATGGGATAGGGAATTAGCCTCGAGCTAGCTGAAGACCACGAACTTGTCGGAACCAAGGATTGGCTCTGAACCCATCAGTAAGAATGAATAGTGAGATGGACAACTCACATGGAACCTTATGGTAAGAAAATAACTTCTTTTTTGCCTATGTCACAAGTGATACTTCAAAAATGGTGTTTAAAAAAACAGTCTGAGGAACTTTTCTACCACTCTGCCTTCAGAAGGTTGGTTCTTTTATTTATTTAACATCCGTTTACTGGGAAAGTCCAACTTGGAATGAAGCCAATTTTCAGCGGAAGCCCGGGGAGAAAATCTCCAGATGCATGTCTTTATAATGTGGGAGGAAACCGGAGCACCTGGAGGAAACCCACACAAACACAGGGAGAACATGTAGACTCCTCACAGAAGGCACCCCAGCTGAGAATTGAACTGGAGAACCTCTTGCTGTGAGATGACAATGCAACTGCTGAACCACTGCACTGTCCTTTCTGAATACTGTTATTGCTACTCCCTCAAGTGTCTACACATTCATTAAAGAGTGTGCATGTTTATGCTGACTATGTCAAGGACTGCAGCTTCTGCTGTTGTTATGAGACATTTTGCTTTAGTGTGTAATCAGACATTTTCTGAGGATGTCAACTCTGACATTTTCGATCCTCCTTTAGGTAAGGAAGCTTTGTTTGGTCATTTTGCTACACTGGCACTCAAACAGAGGCAAGTTGATTAATGGCCACTAATATTTTTTCAGTTTTCCTTTTCTAAAACTACAAAAATAAATAAATAAATAAATAAAAAAAGCAACCCCAACAAGTTTCTGGCAAACAGGGTTCAAAAGTATGGTCAAATTAAAACCTGGGATCCTTTCAGAAAAGGTTACACTCCACAGCTATTGTTGGATTCCCTCCCCAGCCACATCCTCAAATCTGACTGGGTCTCAATCTTCCCCCTTGGTTTCAGATTGTATCAGACAAATGGGATTTCAGAGTATTTCAGGAGTGTTAGAGATGGTGGTGGGAAAACATTCCTCCTTTTTGGAGTGTTCCTACTCATCCACCAAACCAGAAAGATATGTTTATGCTGATTTTAAGATACATGTTTGCAATGGGGATCCTAGAGCCCGTGCCCTTAGAACACTAGAATAAATGGGAAAGAATTTTATTCAAGAATGTTTCTGGTGCCAAAGAAGGATGCTTCCTGGAGACCAGTCTTCAGCTTTTTCTTTCTCAACTTGCTTGTAAAAGTGCTAAAGTTCAAAATGTTAACTTTAGAAAATCTGTTACCTCTCATTCCTCATTTGAGATTTTTAATAACTCTAGACTCAAAAGATGCTTGTCATAATATTCCCATTCCCACAGAATTCAAATGTTTCCTCAGATTTTCTGTGTCTGGGTCACATTATTAGTTCTCTGCATTACCCTTTGGGTTATCAACAGCTCCAAGAGATTTCACCAAGTGTCTAGCTCCAGTGATGGCTCATTGCATGGCATTCACATATTTACTTAATTAGACAACTTGCTTATCTTTGCAAAGCTTTTTGCAGGTGTCAGGAGTACCTTACTTGATTTACAAATCTCAACTTGGGTTTTCAGATCAACAGTCAAAATCCTCCTTGATTCCTTCTTACAAGATAGTTTTTTTCCCTAGGATGTATTCTAGATTCTTCCCAACCAAAGGCATTTCTAAGAAGAAAGTGGGACTTGTACCTCAAAAGTATTTTTTTCCAATCAGTCTCAGATTCGGCCAGATAGTATCTCAGGATTCTAGGACTCATGGCAGCTATGATTCTCATGATTCCTCTTCCCAGGTTACACATAAGAAAAATCCAGTGGTTCATGTAGACTGTTTGGACCCAACATTTCCACCCGCTGGATTTTCAGATCCCAGTATTGGGATTTATGAAGAGAGAGCTTCTTTGGTAGAGAGTTTAGACTTCTATAAAGCCAGGTCTAATGCATCAAAAGATTTTGCATAGGGAGCTGTATCAATTGGAGTAAAAGTGCAGGGTCTTTGAAAAAAAAAGACAGGAATAATATCTTAAATATGAAGGAGATATTACTTGTGATACATACTACAGAGTCTCTTCATCACCTGTGGTCCCCAGGACCTTTGCAGGTGATTACAGATAACATTATCATACTTAAACAAATAGGGAGGCACCAAGTCATACCCTGTGTTATTCTGGTCATGGTAGGTTGGGAGATTGCAATCCAGTATCGTCTTATTCTCCAAGTTTTCTACATTCCATCAGACCAAAATGTAGTGGCAGACAAGCTATGCAGGACCAAGATAGACCCTCACAAATGGGGGGCACACATCTAATAGATCTGTTTGCATCCTTTCAAAAGTCAGCTAAAATAATCTGCTCCAGGACTCTTTGCATGTAGGCTAGAAAGCAAATGCTTTTCCATGTCTCTTGAAGTGAATGTTTCTGTATGCATTTCCACCCTTTCCACTGACTTTCAGGGTTGTTATAAATATTCAGAGGGACTCTCCAAAGATTATTGTGATGACCCCCTTTTGGCCAAAGCAACAGTGGCCTCTCTTATGGAACTGGCCAAAGGCAATTATTACAATTTTCCTAATAGACTGAATCTACTCACACAAGTCAGGAGGAATTTGATACACCTCAGTATGAAACAATAATAACAATAACAACAATAACTGACTACCTGGATTATTCAATTTTGATACTTTTTAGGCACCTTCTTTCTGAGGAAATACAGTAGGTACTTAAAAAGAGAAGAAATCCTGCTTCTAGGAAATGTTATGATGTTAAATGTAAAATATTTATTAGTTGTTAGCATACTAACAACCTGGGCCCATTCAGGAATTCTGATTATTGAATGTTCTTCACATGGATCACTGCTGCAGTAGCCTTGCTTGTATGAGTAATATCCTGCTAAGGATATAACAGCCAGCCAGCTTTCAGAACTTTCCAGGCACCATCCTAGCACCCAGACCATTAGTCAGCTCAAGCTACACTGACTAAAAAGTAGGTTTGAGCACCAAGCCCTTCAGAACCTTCCTGATGCTGAAGAGCACTCCTTTTGTGGGCTTTTGAGGATCGACTTTCACCAAATGCTGTTCTATTACTGGGCAGATAAGTTTCCTTTGGGAAGAAAAAATGCTGATTTACTTTTTTATGAGAGAAATTCTACTTTTTCTGAAAAAAAAATAATTGTAAAGCTAGGAAAAGTTTTTTTTTAATGACAGTCACATAACTTTTAATTACTTTTAAATGGGAGCATCACTTTTTTTTACTTTTGTGGTAGATAGTTGATGCAACTAATTTTAAATAATTTTTTTCTGTGGTAAAAGTTGTATTATTTTACTTTTGGGAGATGGTATAAGTATCTAAAGTGATTTTTATTGTGTTTGTATGTGGACAAGTTACTTTTTTATGACCTAGACTTCTTTTGCTGACTACTGCTACCAGGCTTTCCTATGAATCACGCATCTTTTTCGGCTTAACCATTGAACAACCTACTGCTTTCTTGGTTCTTCTAGCCACAAAAAGAAGGAAATTACTAAGCAACCTTTGCCAACATAGCAGGCTGCTAAAGCACCTCAGTTGCAGATGGTTGACCCTGCTGTGGTCATTTCTGGCTCCTCAGACCATTTATCATTTTCCTTAGATTCTTCTTTTATAGCCCCTATAGCCACCATGGACTGGGGATTAGGCACATCTTCTGCGGCTGTTGGAGTGCCCTTGTTGGGCAAAGGAGAGCCAATCTTGTTAATCCTAAGAGACATTTCAGAAAATGCCACTATTCCTAGCCAAAATGCTATATTTGTTGCTTGGGAGTTTTTTTACTGGTAAAAATCAGTCTGTTTCTTCAAAAATTCCTGTCAAAAAGAGGCAAATGTTAGGCATATTTCTTTTCCTATCTCAGTGACTTTACCCAGAAGTGATTTATTGGGCTTAACTCAGTGTTTACTTCAGGTTCTCTACCCTTCCAGGTTAGCCTTTACTAGTGAAAAAGAGAGAGAGAGAGCGAGAGAGAGAGATTATTCATTTTATGAAGAGGTTGTAGTGTTTGAACCACAAAATGAGTGTAAACTGGCAGATTCTATTTCGTCTCCTCAGATTTCTGATTCAGGTTCTGAAGGAAGTAAGGTTTTAGCCAATCCCTTTGAAGAATGATCATTCTCTGAAACTATTTCCAGAATAAATCAGTTATTTCAGTGGGAACATGATATCCCACAGTCACTGAAAAAGTATTGATTTATTGCAATTGGAATTTCCAGATCCCACCCAAATTCCCCCATTCATAGCATTGCCACCCCTCCGTTTTTTCCTGGAGTGTCCGGAATTCAATACGGCACTCTGTTTCTCTAGTTCTCGCTCTGAGACTCCAGAATTGAAAAGCTTCATCAGTGCTTCTGTACCCTGATGAAAAAATAACATTGCTATCTTGGTTGATTGGCTGCTTGCTGCATTGGGAATCAACAAGCTCATGCAGCAAGCAGCCAATCAACACTTAGACTTGCTAGTAGATGCCCACAAAGCCTGCAAAAATTAAGGAATAAAAAGCGGAGCATGGAGCTATGCGTTGCCTTTTTTCAAAAAAAGGTGAAGGGCTGAGATTTCTTTTCTTTGCTTGCTGCCTTGGATTGTACAGCTGAAATGGCTCTCCAGCTCTGCTAAGTCTGTTCGGAACTTCGGATCATTCATTGGATTGCCTGGTGGTCTTCTTCTTCTTATGGCTTATGCCCTTGCCTGCTCTTCGGTTGCTGGAATCAGGAAGGAAGGATTTGGGACTTGGGAGACCTGCTGCTTGCTTGCCGGAAGGGAAGACCAGTGCCGTGGTGGTGTTGTGTACTTATACTGCTCTGCTGCTGTATAAGGTGGTGTTTGGGAGCTCTTTCTCCCTCTGCCTGCTGCTTGCTTGCCCTGCCTTTGCAAGGTCCGTGTTAGCTTGTGTCTTGCCTGCCCTGTTCTGCCTGTGAGATTGTCTAAGGAGCCCTGCTGCTTTTCTGGAGGTGAGTGGAATTTAATATGGAAAAGATGTAGATTTTCAAAGGCTTAGTGTGGCAAGGGGAATGAGATACTGCCAGCACAGTTACTAGTGAATTTTGTAAATATTACATTTATATTAATCCACTAGCTGTGCTGGCAGTATCTCATAATTCATTGATAGTGACAACAAATGATTTGTAAAGGATGCTTGTGTTATAACTGTATCTAGATGTTGTGGTGATTATTAACTAGAACAAGTGATATGATCTATATCATTTCTAGTCTGTAATCACCACAACATCTATCTTGATCTGGAGTTTCTAGGATACTGTCCGCAGACTGAGATATATAGCAAGGGTTGGTTTGACTGTTTTTACTGCAAAGCTATTTTAATGATTTTTTATTTTTCATGTAGGAGCACTTTGATTTTTTATTATTTTTCATGTGTGTGCACTTTGATGTTACAGTGAGTATATACTGACTACGTGATTTGTATAAGATTCTTGCTATGACTGTATAACTGTAATTTCTCTAGTTTGTCATCACTGCTATGTTTACCTCGATCTACATTTTCTAGGGTATACTGTCTATACCAAGGCTTAGTTTGGCTGCTTCTGCTGCATTGTTATTTTAAATCTTTCATGTGGGTGCACTTTGATGTTACAGTGAGTATGTACTGACTACGTGATTTGTATAAGATTCTTGCTATGACTGTAGAACTGTCATTTCTCTAGTTTGTCATCATTGCTATGTTTACCTCGATCTGCATTTTCTAGGGTATACTGTCTATACCAAGGCTTAGTTTGGCTGCTTTTTGCTGCATTGTTATTTTAAATCTTTCATGTGGGTGCACTTTAATGTTACAGTGAATATATACTGACTACATCATTTGTATAAGATGCTTGCTATGACTGTAGAACTGTCATTTCTAGTTTGTCATCACCATGATGTTTACCTTGATCTGTGTTTTTCTTTCTAGGGTGTACTGTCTTGGGTATATAGTGAGGCTTAATGTAGCTCTTTTGTTTGAAATATTTCATGTGGGTTTGAACTTATGTCACAATGAATATATACTGAATATTTTCTTTTATTATTAAATATGTTTAAACCTTTCATTGTGGTGTAGAGATATTTAAGTTTTGAGACTACTTGCATATTTATTTAGTGACACTGTGGGCCACTCTACCTTGCCACTGTTCAAACTACCAATGTTTTCTTAATATTACTATTGCACAGTAAGACTGGACACACTTTGTTAGGGCCTTAAAGTAGCTGATAAGGGGAAAGTGGCAATGGTTACCTTATAGTCTGGGAAAAAGGGGGCATAGTTAGTAAACCTGTGACAGCCTTTCCCATGTGTGTGTAAATCAGACCTCAGTGTGTATCAACTGCTTGAGCAGCAGCCCAAAGCACTGGTTGGACAAATAGGGTGCTGGAGTTCTTCACTTGGCCACTGTGCTCAGCTCTATAGCTGTGCCAATTGGAGGTGTTATTGGGGATCTGGAATGGAAAAAGGGTAAGAAACCAGCCCCAAGTTGACTGTGGTCTCTGTGCTGTTAAGAGAAATTGCACTTAATGTGGGGTGTTGCATCTGGTAATACTGTGGGTACTTATCATTTTCTGTGAACATGCCCCACTGTTGCCAATGGTGAGGATTGAGGCTCCTGTAGTGGTGGGTCACCACAGAGAGTAAGTTTAAAATGAATAACTACTGATGCATTGCTAAGCTTCTTGCAACAATTAGTCTGCTGATGCTCCTGTATTTATTGTGATCCAATGTTGTGCTAACAGGCCAGGCGTGCTTGCTGCAAGCAATTACAGTTGCACAATTTTAAGCCATAAATGATGGAAATGTTTTATTCTAGCCCCTATGTTTGAATATAGCATCGACGTTTGTCTTTCAAAATAGTCTTCATTCATTGTGGCAAATCCTGGGAGTGGCATTTTAACTGTCTTTTTTATGTTCCAGTTTCTTGTCCTAAGGTATGGCGTAAACGTTTTTGTGGATATTAAACTTTATATCTCTATGGAAATGCACAGCACAGTAAATCTGTCATTCTAACACCTAAGTCTGTAATGTTTCTGTGTCTCTAGCACAGCCTAGTGTAGGTTTCTTGCCTAGGTTGAAAGGCATTGTGATGTTTAGAACAAAATGGACAGATTTTGCCTCATTTTTCTCATACTGCATGGATTTCTACCAAATGATAGAGGGTTTAAGTCACTAAATATTTTTGTTAGGCTTCTATCTTTAAGAAAATGCATGGTCTGTTCTAGGATTGCAGTATTTTAAAATCTGATTTTTGAGCCGTCTTTACGTAAGTTATTACTGTTGCAGCCAGACGGTACTATGATTGCTGAGCTACATAATTTGTCTTTATCATCTTGTTGGCCCATACTGTCTAATTTGTCATTACACAAGTTATTACTGTTGCAGCCAGAGGGTATTATGATTGCTGAGCTACGTATTTCGTCTTTATCATCGTGCCAGCCCGCACTATGTCCAGTTTGTCTTTATGCAAGCTATTACAGTTGTAGCCAGAGGGTATGATTGCTGGGCTACCATGCATTTTGTCTTTATCTTGTCAGTCCACAGTATGCCTGAACTTTTTTGCTGTGTCCAGACTCAGCTGGATAACTTTGCATTGTGTTCTACATAACAGTAGAGGGTCTTTACTTGGTACATTGCTGTAGTGTCTGACCCATGTGTTTTACACACAGTTGAATGCCTTCTGTGCATATTCTGCTGTCACACCAGGTTCATGTGTGTAACAGCTGCAGATTGTCCCTCAGACAGGAGTTGCTTCTGCCTTTCATTGCTTGACCTTCACTGTTAATTTTTCATGTAGAGCCTCTCTTTTTCACATTTTTTTTCCTTATACCAACTTGGTATTACCAGGGTGTGAAAGTCTGGAGATTCACATGTGAATGTGATCAACTCTGGCTACTGACTGACACAGGCCCCACCAGGCACTGGTGTTGGTCACAAGTGTTTTGATTTTGTATTAACAGATGTTTCAGTTTATTGTAGTGTTGTTGAGCAAGGATCCTGCACGAATCATGTTCAGGAAAAGGTCAATGGATCAGCAAGAGGCTGAAAGCGTGTCTCCTAAGAAGTTTTTCTGCAGTTATAATGAGGTGTTGGAGCAAAGCTACTCATAGGTGTGACCTGTTCCAAATGCAGATGCCATGGCAAAGTGCACATCCTGTGGAACAACTTCCACTGTAAAATGGGATGGGGAAAAGGCATTGAAAGGCCATCAGAAGTCAGACAAACATCAGCGAAGTCTTCAGCTCCAGAGGCAGAACCTTGTAATGACAAAGTTTATTCTGCCACGTAGTGCAACCATTGAAGCTTCCAAAGTGACTGCAGCTGAAGTGACAGCAGTCTATCATGGAGTGAAACACAGTCACTCATATGCATCCGTGGACTGTGGAGGCAAGCTGGCACTGACAGTTTTCCCTGATTCTACTTTGGCTTTGAAATTCAGCTGTGCGAAGATAAAATCTGAGAGTATTGTCATGAATATACTTGCACCTCATTCAGAGGAGCTCCTTCTGCAGGAACTTGGCAATTCCTATTTTTCAATGGGATCAGATGCATCCAATAAAGGGAACAGAAAAATGCTCCCTTTTGGTTATTCAGTACTTCACTCACACCCATGACACACAACAGAAACTTTTTGATTTCTACGAGGACCATAACAAAAGTGTTGAATGTATCTTTACAAGAATAAAGGACAACCTTGTGCAGAAAGGACTCAAAGTACAAAACATTGCTAGCTATGCTGCAGACAATGCCTTTGTTAATTATGGAAAACACAGATCTGTTTTTAAAAGTTTGAAATCTGAGGTGCCTCTCCTCATTGCAGCAAACTGTTTATGCCATGTTATACACAACTGTACCAAACATGCAAGCAAGTCCCTTGCAAAGTTTGATGTGGAGACTCTGGTTTTGAAAGTATATAGTGAGTTTTCAAAATCTGTTAAAAAATGGCACTGTTGAAAGACTTCTATTCTTTCCTAGACCAGGACTTTAAGAAAATCATGCAGCATGTTGTAACAAGATGGCTGTCTTTGTTCCCAGCTGTGGCAAGGCTGGTAGAATGCTGGCCTGCTATTAAAAGTTATTTTATTAGTCAAGGGTCTGAGGACTGTCACCCCCTTATCTGGCAATTTCCGGAGGCCGATGAGGATGGCATCAGTGGGGATATCTCGGAGGCAGAGTGCTGCATACATTTCATGCACTACATCCTGCAGGTATTCCACAAGTCTATAGCAAAACTTGAAAGTAACACTCTCTCTACTCCTGAGTTGTACACAGTGATGAAAAATCTTAAAGATGAGTTGCAGAGAAGGCTAGATGACCAATTCTTTGGTGCTAAAGTTTCATCTGCCTTACAGCACTTTACTCCAGCTGTCGCACAGCAGGTCCGTAGGGCCTTCTCTAAGCACTTTGTTACCTACAGAAGTGGTTTAACTATGATAATAGTCCCTTTAAAGATATGCAGTTCCTCAACCTCCAACATCCTGTAACTTGGCCAGAACTGCGTACAGTTGCAGACCTCTTCAAATTGGATGTGGACATTGAAGCACTTTACTCAGACTACTGCACTTTAACTGCTGCATTGCCAGCTCTGTTACAGATGACAGAGGCTAAGTGATTGCTGGGTGACTTTTTGAGTAAAGCTCCAGACTGCAAGCCACTTTACAGACTGGTACAGTTTGCCCTTACAATTCCCCCCAGCAACAGCTTTGTGGAAAGGGTTTTTTCACTTGTGGGGAATGTGTGGACTGATACTAGGAATAGAATGCGTGTGTCTCTTCTGAAGGCAGAGTTGCAGGTCAAGCTAAACTTTAACACCAGTTGTTCGCAATTTTATTCATTTGTGAAAAATAACCAACCATTACTTGAGGCTGCTATATCAAATGCCAAATATAGCTTCAAGTATAAGCAATGATTTCTGGCAAAATTATGCAGACACTTTATACAATTACTTTTCTTTTTCATCCAGTGCTGTCATTTTTGATGTACTGTTGTGTGTGTAGTGAACCCTTAATGTACTGCTTTGAATGAATTACTGTTTTTTATATCTAAGTAATTGTATTTTTCCATTTTAGTACTACCTACATGTGATATTAGACTTGTGCTGAAGGGTTAGTTTTCCCATGCTTGTGATGTACTGTTGTATGCAGCGAACCCTTGAATGAAGTATTGATAAATAAAGTTTTTTTAATTTACTTCTGACTCATTGCATATTTTTCTATTTAGTGGTAACTGTATGTGATAGCTGAAGGGTGCTAGAGCAAAGATACGTGGCTATTAAAGGGAATGGGTGTGGCTTCATTATGCATGGGGAGCAGTTTGTTTGTCAGGAAATGGCACAATTGAAAGGTGGCAACCCTACCCATTCTTTCACGATAGTAGGATGTTTTTGCCACAGCCTATAACTTGCCTGACAGCCAGCCTGTTGTCCCCAAGAAAGCAAATAGATTATATAAAGTCCCTCAATCTTATACATTTTTATAAACTCATCCTAGATCAGACCCATCAGCTATTACATTAGTGAACCTAGCTGCTGCTAGATATCTGATTTGATGTTGTTTTTTTCTGTCCATTCCTCACCCGATGGGTCTCAGATCCAGCTTTGGCCACTTTAAAGCTACAGATCCGGTGCTCAGGCTCCTCTCCCTACCCATAATCACCATGCATAGAACATGCAACCTCAGATCTTGTTTGCTGCTGTCTGTGCTGAATGGATGTTTGGTACTTGGGAGTAGTGGCTGACATTCTAAGGATTTATCGTATCTTATTCCCTTCAAATAAGTGCCTTCTCATTTCTGTGTCTTTCCCTCTCCCTGTAGTATTTTTTTTAGTTATATAGTATAATAGTATAATGTTAGTAACATTAGTATAGCTTTAGGTTAAGGTTATGTTAGTAGTTTTCTTTTTCACATTTGTTAGATGTTCACCAACAGTTACATTTTTATTTGCAATGGGCAAAGTCTTTCAGAAAATCTGATCAGTTATTTGTCCTGTTTTCTAAAGTCAAATTGGGACAACCAGTGTCTCAGGTCACATTATCTTGTTGGCTGGCTCATTGCATTTCTGTTGTGTCCCGAGAGGAGGGGTTATCACTCTCTTCGAACCCTAAGGCTCATACTATACAAGATCTTTGGCCTCTTCTACAGTCTTCTTCTCTAGTGTCCCAATTATTGATATATGTGCTGCAGCTACTTGATCAAAAAGTCCATAGCTTCACCTCACATTATAATTTAGATATCCCGTCCAGATCCATCGATTCCTTTGGTTTAGCTGTGCTCAGGAATAGTCTTCCATGAGGTCTTCTGAGTATAAAAGTAGCTGGAAACTTTGTCCCATCTGTTAAGGAATGAACAGAAAGACATCACATACAAAGCTTATGTACTTACTGTAATGTTAGATCTGTGTTGCTTTGGATTCTGTCCATTCCTCATCTACCCACTCTGCACCCCCCCACTTATCTTTTATAAGGAATGTTTTTTTACTATGTACTTATTGCATGATGGATGTAGCTGGCCTTGCCTTGGCTCCTGAAGGTTAAGCCTGTATTTTCACTTATTTTTAGTCAGGTATAGAAAAAAGTTTACATCTGGATATTAATGTCATGCCAGAGTCATATAGTAAGTCTTCTGCTTTACCTCTCATTATTTCTGCCTCCCAGGTACTACTGATACATATTCCAGAATAACCGCATCCATCAGGGTCTATCATTTTGTAGATAGTATTGGTTAAGGCTGCAATCCTTACTAGAGGGTGTCAAGACCAAGTTGTTAGACTCTTCTTTGGAAAACAACATCCTTTTGAATCTGCAGCTGCTGATCTGTTTAAGGCATTGCACGAAGAAGGAAATGTGATGCAAGACATGAAACAGGTTTTCCTTTTCCCTGTGTGTAAATTCCAGTGGAATTACCCTGTTAATGCTGGTCCTTTTGTTAAAATGGAACAAGAATTAATGAACAGAGATTGCAAGACAAATCAAGACAGGACAGTAAAGGATCTAAACCTTCCTTTCCTTATAAACTTCAGCTTTACAACTAGTTCCCTTTACTTCCTCCCCTCCCTCTCAGCTAGGTTCCCCTTTCCAAAAGGTTTTCTCTCTCTTTCTCTCTCTTTCTTCTGGTCAGGAAGGAGAAATTACAGAATGTCCTGGAAGTCCCCTCTCTTCTTCTCAGGAATTCCTCAACCTCCTCAAAATCAGTTGTATCATCTTTTTTTTTTACAAGATATCTTACTACAGGGAATTATTCAGCTGATTTCCCTTATTCAGTGTGGTAGGGATTTTTATTCATGGATATTCCTAGCTCTCAGAAAAGAGATCTATTTGAGACCAATGCTGGACTTTTCCTTTCTTAACACTTTTCTCAAAGTGCCAAGTTTCAAAATGCTAACACTTTAGTCCCTCTGTGATTCTCCCACAGGCCGTTATAGTATCTCTGGATCTCAAAAATATTCACTCTCTTTTCAGGAAATTCTTCAGATTCTCTGTGTCATCTCACTTTCAGTTTTCAGCTTTGCTTTTGGTCTCTCTACAGCACCAAGTGTAGTCATAAACTGTTTAGCTCCAGTCCCAGCCTTTTGCAGACTACAGGGAATCCAAATATTTCCTTATCTGGATGATTTGCTACTCCAAGCAGCTCCTTAACAAGCCTCTGTTTTGAAGGATCTGGATTTCACAATGAATTTCCTTCTCAGCTTCAGGGTATACTGTGAACATAAAAAAGTCAGATTTGCCTCCCTCACAAGACCTGATCTTCATGGGGTGCAGGATCAACACATTGACAATGACAGCCTTCTTTCTTTCCTTCAGACAAGGTTCTGTTCTTACCACAGTTCCTTCAGAACCTTCTCCCTTTGCAGACGATATATGCAAGAGAGTTTTTGAGAACACAGGGGTTCAAGGCATCACCCATTCCTATGCTTCCATTTGCCAGGCTCCACAAGAGGAAGATACAAAAGTATCTCAAGTCAGCCTGCCTTCAGAGCTATCAACCGTTAGACTTTCTCATTTCTTTTTTGCTTTGCATCAAGAAGGAGTTGCTTTGGTGGAGCTACCAGATTTCCCTCAATCCTAGAATTCCCTTTTGGTTCCACCTGCTTGTGAAGAGCTTCACACAGTCACTTCTGATATAGCTTGGGGAGTCTGTTCCAACAATATCAACATCTGATTCTGGCCCTTCAGGCTTTGAATCATCTTTTGACTTCAGGTCCCCTCAGAGTTTTCACGGACAATATCACAATCATGTGGTACATAACCAGGCAGGGGAACCAAGTCTTACTGCCATTGCAGATTGGGAAATTGCAATACAGCACAATCTCGCTCTTCAGGCAGTTTAAATTCCCTCTGAGAGGAGCATATTAGCAGACATATTGAGCAGATCAAGAGAAGACCTTCACAAATAGATGTTAGGCAGGGAGGTCTTCTTGGACATTGTCCATCAATGACATTCTACAAAGATAGATTGTTTTATCTCCACCTGCATCAGACAACTGAAGCAGTTCTGTTCCAGTGTCCTCAGGCATGGATGACAGAAGCCATGTCATTCTCTGGGAAGGGGAGATTTCTCAATGGTTTCCCTCTGGTACCACTGTTGACAAAAGTCCTTCACAAGATTATGAAGGGCTAACCACAAATCTTGCCGCTGACTCCCTTTTGGCCCAGTCAGCACTAATTACCCTTCTCTTTAATCTGCCCAAGGGCAATTATCAGAAATTCCCTCACAGGATATGTGTACTCATACAGTACAAGAGCTCTCTCATTCATCCTCATCACCAAACCCTACAGTTAACTCTCTGGGCAAGAGAGTTTTGATTCTTTTCAGGCACCATGTTTCTGCTGACATTCTCCAGCTTTTAAAAAAATCAACTACCAGAAAATCCTATGATCTGATGTTGTCTTTTGCATCCATTCCTCAACCATTGAGTTTCAGATCTGACCTTGGATCAGACTTTCGCCACTTCTCAGACTTTTGATCCATAGCTCAAGCTCCTCCCCTTCTCCACCACCCAATCTAAACCCTATATTACCTCAGTTCTCATTTGCATGTTCATTGTGGCTCAAGCTGTAATCAGATAAGTGACTTCTTTTGGACTTGTAGTTTGTATCTCATTCTGATTTCTGTTTTTTTTTGGGGGGGGGGGTCTTTGACTCCTTTTCTTGACTTTACCTCCCCTGTTTTTTTTTTTCTTAGCTATCTAGTAATAATTTACCATTGTTCGTATTTCTTATCTCCACTTTAGAGATATTCTTCTTATCATTGCTGGTATTTTGCTATAGCTGAGGCATTCGTCAGGGGCTGGAAGGTGACCAGTTGTGAAGAAATAGTATTTTTATCATTTATCTTGATTGCAGTTATGTTTGTTGTTTTTTGTTGTTGCTGTCCTTGGTTACAATGTCGGACAAATCCCCTGAGTTTAAGAAGTGTACTTCATGTAGACATAAGATCCGAACTCTGTGATTTCAATTTTGAATGTGATATTTTGTTTGGGATTTAATCACAGAGTGTGAGTGAAATGCAGAAACAAGTTGGAACTTAATGGGTAACTTCCCTCATCTTCTTCTTCAGTGTCTGGGGCTTCACCCTCTGCAAAGAAACCTGTGGATAAACCTAAGGGGAGATAAGGGAAAAAGTCTAAGGATAAACCTAAGGAGCAAAGGAAGCACTTTCCTGACTGATCTCCTCATTCTGCTCCAGCTTCGGGTCCACCAGCAAAAATTCAAAAGTCCTTAGTTCTGTCTACGTCTTTGGATACAACACTGTCTTCAACTAAGTGTCCTTCCTGTAGACAACTAGAATTTTCTCCAGAGCTGATACCATCAAGGTTACACTCTCTTTTCCTGCAAGACACACCATGTAGAGCTTCAAGAACTCCATCTGCCTCTTCATCCTTCAGGTGTAGTAGGAGCCTGTCTGAAGCTGATGAGGACAGAATAATGACAAAATTCCTCAGGACCCAGATTCAGTTGGGAGTACTCCTGGCTCTGTCTTGCATCAGACCAGTGAGTTTTGGACAATCCCAAACACCTTTAGTTACTTCTACTCCACTCTGTCCCTTGGTTTTGGAGGTATCAGATCTGAGACTCCCAGGATTGCCCATGTAGGATCCTAAGGCAAGGCCTTCATAAACTCAGGCATTATCTCTGATTCAGCCAGCACTAACTCTGTCAGACATAGTGGGATCTCAGAGTTGTAGCTCTGGTACAGGATCAGGGGTAGGGGTTTGATTATAAGGCTATCAGAGCCTCTCTTCCCCTCAGGGCTTCAGCATTAGATAGCTTGGCTCTGACTTCTGCTTTTAGGCAGGATCATGGGGATTCCCTGTGCTGCCCAGCTTAGGCAACTTTGTCTACTACTAGGGTAGTCTTGGGCACTCCCTTGGCTTCTGCCTTCAATGCAGTTGAGAGAACTTTCTCCATGTCAGGAGATAGGACATTGTTGCCCCCAAGTCCTCCCCTCTTCAACTGCATACCCTGGGTCCAGAGCCTGTTCTTTCTGTTCCATCAGGACAAACATTCCATCCCAACCTTGAGACAGTTCTCATCCAGGACTCCCCACAGAGTTCTGAGTCTTCCCTGGATCATTCTCCCCATGGAAGCCCCCAGAAGTGTAAGTGCAAGAGGAGGCACATTGATTCCCCACAGGAGTCCTTAACCAAAGACATGGACTTGGATGAAGGAGAGGGATCCCCCAGATCACCTCTTGAGGATATCTCATTCAGAAAGATTCTCAAGCTTCTGAGGCAGAAAGGTGGTTGGTCTTCTTCAGCCCCTTCCCAGGAGGAGAAGTCAGTGTTTCTCAAGGCTTTTGGAGCTGACTCAGCTATGTCCTGGGTGGTTCCCCAGTGGACAAAATGATGGACTTCATGTCACATCAGGCATAGAAGGATCCATATGTGACAGAACCCATCACTAGGAAGCCAGACAAGTATCTAGTTGCACTAAAGGACCATGCCCACTGGAGCAGGGGCCCCCTGATTGATGCTCTGGTAATAGCAGCAACCACTAAAAAGGAACTTGCCAAGGAAAGCCTTCCTGTCCATTCCCCTAACAGGGAGTCTAGGGCCTTTGAATTATTTGGCACACATTACAAAGTTCCAGAGGGATATGACTAAGGAACTTTGCAAGTCCCTCTCAGGGTCTATGTCTATGGAAGATAAAAAGTTTTTTCACCGCTAGCCACCTTCCATTCCCTGTCAAATGCCTCCATGTAACTGTTTTCCCATGCTACAGAAGGTGTTTCCAGAGTGGCAGCTTGTGGCATTACCATTAGGAGGCATGCCTGGATGCACCTTTGCAATTCTGAGGAGCCCTTCAAGATGTCTTTCATCAGTGTACCCCTTGATGGAGCTACTTTATTTGGACCCAAGATTAAAGAGACTCTCTTCTGGAGCAAGCAAGATAGGAAAACACTGCTATAGAAAACATTTTCTACCCCTCAGAGGACATTCTCATGCTCCCAAAAAGGGGTAGGAAGATGTGGTTCCAGAAATCAAAGGGTGTTCCCAGGACTCCTATGGAGACAGAACTCCCCATGGCAGAGCTGGGGAACTCTAATGGTAGACATCTCTCATGTGGCAGAGGTGGCCTGCAAAACCAAGGCTTCAGATGTCCTTTTTCTGAGAAGTCTTATCAGTGATCCTGAAAGTGGATGACATAATGATACAGAGGAAGCTGGACATCCTATGTATCCAAGAGACAAGATCAAAGGGCAGTGCAGCAAAGCCATTTGGCTTGGGATCCTGAATCTACTACTCAGGAGGGGGGCAGGCTAGAAATAGTGTGGGAATTGTCATGAGAGAGAGGCTTCAGATGGCAGTGAGGGATATCATCAGACTTAGTGACAGACTCATGGCAGTCAGACTCCAGTGTAATGATAGGGCAGTATTCATAATCTCAGCCTTTGCCTCACAGCAGGGTTGTGATAGTGAGGAAAAGAGTGCATTCAGACAGCAGTTGCAGGACCTACTAGATAAAGCAGGACAACATGAATTGGTGTTGATAATGGGTGACTTGAATGCACATATTGGGACTGACAGAACAGGATACGAGGACTGCCTGGGTCCACATGGGTGGGGCAACAGGAATAAAGAAGGAGAGGCCATACTAGACTTCTGTCTAGCAAATGACTTGATAGTAGCATGGTTCAGAAAGAGAGACAGTCACATGATCACATACAAAAGTAGCCAACATGCAACTCAGGTAGACTTCCTCCTGGTAAGGAAAAGGCACTGGGGAAGAATCGGTGATTGCAAAATCATCCCCAGCAAAACAGTCAGCCCGCAGCATAAACCACTGATTGCCACAATCAGCTGCAAGCAGTGGTCAGAGAAGGTCCCAAGGTCAACAGAGACCAAGCTGAAAGCCTGAATGTTGACTGGAGAGAAAACACAATAGTTCAAGTAATTACTCAGGGCTTTAGCACCCCAAGAAGAGGCGGGAATAGGTGATGTTGAAAAAGAATGGCAACACCTCAAAACAGTATGTGTGAAGACTGCAGTAGAGATATGTGGCCAATTCAGGTATGGAAATAAGGAACATAAGGAAAGCTGGTGGTGGAGTGCAGAAGTCCAGGAAGTCATCAAAAGAAAGAGTGCAGGGAGAAAGCGGGAGACAGAAAAGACTGACCGGGCTAGGAAGGAATACTGGTTGGCTAACAAAGAGGCTAAGAAAGGAGTTACAATAGCAAAGAATAGGGCATAAGAAGCACTCTACCAGCTTTTGGAAAGTAAATTATTAGGTGGCACAAAGAAACTACATCAGGTTGCAAGGCAAAGACTGAAAGATAAAGAAAATAGTCAGACCAGCTTCATAAGGGATGCCAGTAACCTGCTCACCAGTCCACAGGACATCAAAGGCAGATGGAAGGAGTACTTCCAGCAGCTCCTGAATGAAGAAAACTCCACAGAAGCTGTACTGCCCCAGAAACAGCCTACAATGAGAGAAGAACAGGAGCCCACCCTAGAAGAAGTAAGAATAGCATTAAGGAAAAGGAAGTCAGGGAAAGCGGCAGGCTCAGATGAAGTCACAGCAGATATGATAAAGATGCTGGGTGAGATAAGGGAGAAATGGCTCCTGAGGGTACTCATAGCCATGAGGAGAGAAAGACATATCCCAGATGACTGAAGAATAAGCATACTCATGCCAGTGTGCAAGAACAAAGGGGACATCCACAACTGTGGGCAATACATAGGAATCAAACTCCTATCACATTGCATGAAAGTTCTAGAGAGGGTGATTGATAAACGGATGTCCAGAGTAGTGGAATGTAAGATGGGAGATGAGTAGTTCTGATTCAGATCAGTATGCAGCGCAACTGACCCGATGTTTGCAGTGAGACAGATAGTTGAGAAGAAGCTAGTGATGAGGAAAGAGTCCAACTGGGCATTCCTAGACTTGGAGAAAGCATAAGACAAGGTCCCAAGAAATCTTATCTGGGCAGTACTGTAGTTTGATGTCCCAGAAACATTGGTTGAATTAGTGCAGGCTATGTACAAGGACCCAATGACTGAAGTACGAACAGTGTTTGGCCTAACAGAGAGGTTCCCAGTGGAACTGGGTGTACACCAGGGTTCAGCTCTGAGAGTTTGATGTCCCAGAAACATTGGTTGAATTAGTGCAGGCTATGTACAAGGACCCAATGACTGAAGTACGAACAGTGTTTGGCCTAACAGAGAGGTTCCCAGTGGAACTGGGTGTACACCAGGGTTCAGCTCTGAGCCCACTGCTGTTCATACTGGTGATGGACTACATTAGCAAACAGATTGGAGGGGACAGATCAACAAAGTTTCTGTATGCAGATGGTGTGGCATTACAGGCAGACTCTGATGAAGAACTTAAGCAAAGTAGAGAGGAATGGAATGCAGAAGTGAAGACACGTGGAATGAAACTAAGCACAGATAAGACGGTGCTAATGGCAGTAAACTGGGGAAATCAGAAGAAGCTGAGAATTGAGATAGAAGGGAAGATAGTGGAACAGGTAAACAGCTTCAAGTATCTGGGAGGGGTGGTTGATGAGAAGGGAAGTCTAAATGAGGATGTCAAAGTTAGAATCAGAGGGGCTGCACCCAACTGGCATAGACTGTCAGGTGTATTCTATGACAGAAGAGTGCCATATAACTGAAAAGTAAGGTGTACAAGACAGTGGTGCAATCATTACTACTGTATGGTACAGAAACCTGGACAGTAAAGACAGAGCAGATGAAGAAGCTAGAGGTGATGGAGATGAAGTGCCTGAGAAGGGTGGTAGATGCACTCTGTGGGACAGATGAAGAAATGAGGACATAAGAGCAGAAGCTAGTTCCCGTTGCAGAAAAGATCAAAGAGAACTCATTATAGTGGTTTGGACATATATAGAAAAGCAGAAGACAATCTAATGAAGAAGATTTGGGACAGACAGGAAGAAGGCAAGAGGAAACAAGGACATCCAGCAAAGAGGAGGATGCATTGTGTTAAAGAAGATTTGTGACAGTCAGGCATGAGTATCGAAGAAGGCAGGAGTGTGGCATTGAATCGAGAGATATGGTGACAGCTAACACAATTCCCTGACCTCATGTTGAAAATTGGAAAAGGGGGGCTAATGATGATGATTATCAGTGCTCCTGTAGGGTTGCCTGACTGCTGCACTCTGGAGGCAGTCAGGAGAGGTGCTTATTTCTGCACCCGTAAGCTTGGGCATCCATCACCAAAGATGTCTTTGTGCAGACAATAATTAGTAGAGGCTATTACATTTCTTTCTCCCTTCCTCCTGCCATATAGTCAAGGGAAATACTAATGTCCCATCTCATCAGAGAAAGGAAGACTCTTTAGAAATTGAAAAGCTGCTGACAAGGAGAATCATCCAAACAATCCCGCCAGACCAGCAAGGGTTCTGAACTTATTTGAGATTCGTTTTGGTGGCAAAGTAAAATGGAGACCTCAGGCCTATTTTGGACATAAGCTACTTGAACAAATTTATCAAACACTAGAATTTCAGAATCATTATGGTTCAGTCTATCATTCCTGTATTGCTGACAGTGATTTTATGTGCTGGATTGAGCTCCAGGATATGGACTATCACATTGAAACAGAACAGACAGTGCTGGAAATATCTTCTCTTTTTGCTGGGGGCCAGTCATTTTCAGTTCATAGCCTTGCCCTTTGGTCTCACTACAGCATCTCAGGTGGTTGCAGCTCAGCTGAGATTTCTTAGATTCTGGATGTTTCTTTACCTTAATGACTGGCTCCTCACTGCTCCCACGAACCACATTCTTATTCATTTCAGGGACTACCTGCACCACTTATGTCTCAATCTGGGCATCAAAGCCAAGTACAACAAACTCATCTCTTTCTCCTACTCAAGTCATGGAGATCATAAGTGCTCAACTGGTGCAGTTTTCCAAATAAAAATACTACCTCATTCTAGACTATCCATGCTACAGCATCAGGTAGTGCATCTATTATCTCTTCATTCACCCCTATCTAAGTTGGTTCTGCATCTTTTCAGTTTAATAGGAGCCTCCATAATGCTTGTGTCACTGGCAAGATTTTTACGTTAGGGTACTGAAGTGGACACTGACAGTCCAATGGTTGATAAATCAACGTGCCATGGACTTTCCCATTTGAATCACCAATATTTGCAAGTAGCATGTAACCTAGTGGATCCATGCACCAGTTGTTTTTCAGGGCACCCCTTTGTTTTACCCTTATCCAAGGCCATGGCGACCATAGATGCTCCCCTAGTTGGAATGGGGGCACTACCTGGGACAGATATTTCCAGGCATGTGGTCTTCCTTAGAGGGCAATCTTCACATCAGTTTTCTAAAGATGAGGGCAGTCCTCCTAGCACTGTAGGCCTTTCAGGAAATTCAGCCTGTATAGATGATTGCCATACAGACAGACATGACAGTAGTCTGGTACATCAATAAACATGGGGTAACCTGTTCTTACCTCTTGTGTTGCTAGGCATTGAGAGTGTGGCAGTGTGTGATTGCTTCCAGATGCTTTCTAATAGTAACACACATTCCAGGAAAGTCCAGAATTTTAGTGGACAAATTGAGCAGATCTGTTCTACTGTCTAATGAGTGATCTCTCAATCCTTCAGTGGCAAAGCAGATATTTCGTCAGTGGGGTCAGCCATGCTACAGTTTCTTCTTTTCTCCCCACAACTTCAAATGCAGCAAGAATTTTGCCCTGACTCCCCGGAGGGGTCAACAAGAGACAATCTGATTCATGATTGCCCTCCCAGTCTTTTTTATACTTACCTTCTTACTCCCCTTATCTCAAAGTTTCTACAGAAAGCATGTCAATGGAAGAACAAGATGATTCTAATTACCCCATTCTGGCCTCAGCAAGTGTTCATAGGTTTATAGGTTGGTACTAGGCTATCGGGCCTAGGGTCTATACAAGCCTAGCCATAACAACTCTTCCCACAATATTTACTTCCCTGGACCCTTGTCTAGCAGGGTGACTGTCGTGATCCCCAGTGTGAATTTCCTATCTCCCATCCAATCATCAAGGTTCCTTTTGAAGAGGGCCAAAGAGGCACTCTGCTTGACATGTATGAACAGTCTATTCCAGAGTCTGGGGAGTCTCTGGGTCAGGAACCTATCCCTCCACCGTGTTTTGTTCATTGTGATGACAAGGCTTAGATCCCTGGAGCATGTGGCTCTGAGGGATTGGGATTTCTTTAAATGTAGCATGTCCAACAGCTCTGGGTTTGACATGGCCTTGTATGTTAAGCAGAGATTGCCTCTGAGTAGATGATATGCAACAGAGTATAGCTGGAGTTTTTTAGATGGTCAGCATAGGGTGTCTGCTTTAGACCTGTGATTCTTTTAGTGAGGTATTTCTGTGGCCTTTCCAGTTGTTGCAGATGTCTTGATAGGTACATACCAAATAGGGCGTTGTATTCTATAATGGGTCTAATGAGGGATGAGTATAGTGGGACAGTGACCTCCTTTTTTTTGGATGAAAATCTCTTAGTGATGAGGTGTGCCACATAGAAGGATTTCCTGACTGTTGTGGCGATGTGGTTATCGAAGGTGAGACTACTGTCCACCTGTGTCCCTAAGTCTCTTATCACACTTTCGGTGTTTAGTGTACTGCCAACTATGTGGTAATTCTCAGGTACATGTTTTTCCCAAAGGGGATAACTATACATTTCTTGGCATTGAGCTTGAGCCCATGGCTCTGGCACCAAGCATCTGTTTCTGTAAGACCCTTTTGTAGGATATCTACATCATTTGGGGGTTCAATAATGGCTCCCAGTTTGCAGTCATCTGCAAACTTTGTTAGCCAGAGTCCCTTAGTGTTGCCGTGTACTTCGGAGAAGTAGATGCCAAACAAGAGCGGTCCCAGGACCGAACCCTGAGGTACTTCACTTGTCACTTGTCTGGAGCTGGATTTGGAGTCATCTACTTTTACAGTGTGGATTCTGTCAGTAAGCCAGTTGGCAACCCATCGAGTGACATAGGGATTTATGCCAGGCTTAGTAAGTTTATCTATGATTCCAGAGTGGGGGATGGTGTTGAAGGCCTTGGTGAGGTCCACATAGGCTGTGTGGACTGCCTTACCCTTGTCCACAGCTATGGAGACTGATTCGAAGAAGTCAATCAGGTTCAGGAAACAAGATTGGCCCTTCATGAACCCAAACTGGGTGGGGTCCAGTGTTTGAAGGTTGTCAATGTCTTTGTTTATAAGTTCCATGATAATACATTCCATTGCCTTGCAGATCAGGCTCATCAGACTGATGGGGCGGTAGTTCCCAGAATCCAAGGTGGATTCCCCCTTGTGGATTGGGATAACAGTAGCTGTGTACCACTCAGTGGGCACGGAGCCTGAGGGGAGGCTATGATTAAACATGACACTTAGGTGAGGTGCCAGTTCATTTTGTAGTTCATGTAGTACACAGCCACGGATGTCGTCTGGTCCCATGGATGCTTTATTTTTAGCTTTGGAGAGTGTGGTTTTTACCTGTGTGGACATTATTACCGGAATTTGGTAATCTTTTGGTATTGAGATGGGCCCTTTAGGGGGTGAATATGGCACTGAATCGATCTGCCAGGATATTGGCAATATCCTTGGGATCAGTATATTTAGTGCCATTCATTTGTAGCTCAGAGCAGATCTGAACATTGCAATTTAGATTCTTGACATAGCTATAAAATGCCTTGTTGTCTTTGGAATATTTGGCAATTTTATTTTCATAACTTGCTTTGGAGGATTTTATGAGGGATCTCAGCTTCTTACTGAGGCTGGTAAAGGAGTTTTTTGCATCCTGGGATTTTCCTCTTTTCTGCAACAGTTTCTTACTTTTGTTTTAAAGTTTATTTATGGCAGGGGACCACCAGATTGGCTTCCTTTTTTGGAGGAGAGCATCTTGGTTCTATTTGGGATGGCACAATTCATGCACGAGTGGATGTGCTCGTACAGTGCCTTAATGTAGGATTCAGCAGTCAAACTTTCAGTTCCCATCTGCATGGGTGTCATGAAGTTTGTCACTTCTGACTTGAGTAGCATGAAGCTGGCTTTGGAGAAGTTTTTTTATGGAGGTTTCCTTACTGGGGGGGGGGGGGAGGGATGTGGATGTCATGGGTGATTTGCTTATAGAAATAACATCACCAACCAGGAAATTGCTTCACCACAAAAACGAACCACACAGCAACAGCCACTGAAAAAAGAAATGTATTCCTCTAGCGCCTCGGCAACTGTAAGCCTTCAAGGAGTAACATACAAAACTTTAAAAACCATTTATATACTACCAGCTCTAGTCACTTAAACAATTAAACAATTAATTAATTAATTAAACATTTAAAAACTCATATACCATTTTTAAAGTAACATACATCAAATTTACATCACACTTTTCCAACAACAGTCCGTATTCAAGTCCCTTGGAATCAATGTATCCTACTTTAAAATAAAAATAGTTTCTTTCCATAAAAGCATCAACTTATACATTTCTTTATCCAAATATTGCATATTAATTTGTTCTAAAACAGTGGCTTTCAAACCCTCTACATTTCCATCATGGCATTTATTAAAATGAAGAGCCAAAGGGCTCTCCATTTTATTTACTCTAATATCTCTCAAATGTTCCAACAATCTTGTTTTAAACATCCTTTTCGTTTGACCTATATAGAACTTATTACAACTACATTTGATGGCATATATAACACCCTCTGTCCTACAATTAAATATTCCATTAGTTTTAAAACTAATATTATTAATATACAAAAAGGAATTAGTAGTATAAGGACAACCACTGCATCTGCCACAGGGTTTCGTCCCACTAAAATAAATTTGCTGACTTAATTTAATATCAGGTCTCTGAAACTTAGTGTGTACCACCAAATCTTTAATATTCCTTCCTCTCTTATACGAAAAAATTATTTTTTTATTTGTAAGATCATCAAGTTCTATAAAATCTTTAAGAAATTCCCAAAAATGAAGAATGCAATGTTTAATATTATCACTTAAAATATTATATTTAGAAACTACAAACAAATTCTCCTCTCTTGTCACCACCACTTTTTTGACTTACATTATTTTTACTATTTCTATTATATCTATTATTAAATACTTTTTGAACACTTTTGTCTATCACTTTTGTGTCAAATTTTCTACTTTTAAACATTAACTTTGTTTGTTCTAATTCATTATTAAAAACGTGTTCTCCATTACACAGTCTGGAAATTCTCAAAAACTCTCCAAAAGGCAAAGATTCTATAGTATGTTTGGGATGACAGCTATTTCCCATTAAAAACTCATTTACTACCCCAAACATACATGTATTTAAACTGCAAGTTTATAGAAGTGTTTTATTAAGGTCTGAAGAAAAGGGTTACCTCAAAAGCGTTTACCTAATTTATTATTTCATTGGTAATAAAAGTGTGTTTTTTATTCTCCAGCCACCACGCCTTTTTATTTTATAGTATTTACATTTTTTTGGGTTTGTTGGTTACACCACTTTCCTCTTATTTTACTTCTGAAGAATTACAAGGAATTCCCCAAGATTATTGAGGTGACTCCCTTCTGGCCCAGACAACCATAGTTCTCCCTTATTTTTGGAAATGGCAAGGAGCAATTACCAGAAGTTTCCTTACAGACTGGATTTAATCTCACAATAACAGGGATATTTGATATACCCTGACAGCAATCAACTTCAGTTGACTGCCTGGGTGATACTGTCTTAAATCTTTTTAGAAACATATTTATTGAGAATATGCTGCAGAAACTAATGGAGGCAAAAAAGATTGCTACTAGAAAATCATATATTAGCAAATTGAAAAGATTTTCTAGTTGGTGCCAACAACATAACCAGCATTCATTCAGGGCTAGTTATTGTCTGGTTCTATAATATTTGCATGAGTTACTATCTGATGCTTTTCTTATCCCTCTATTAATATTAATTTACTGGCTATTTCAGCATGTCTTCCCACGATTCCTCCTCTTTCAAAGCAGTCTCTTGTTAAAATGTTCTTGAAAGGGGTTTTTCATAAGAGGCCTGAAAAAAATTGTGGACCTTCCTTGGGATCTTAATTTTGTCTTAAAGAAGGTAACACTTGCTCTGTTTGCTAATTTGGCTGACTTGAGGTTCATAACAATGAAAACAGTTTTACTGATTACTCTGACCTCAGCAAGATGGGTATCTGATTTGCAAGCTCTTATGGTGAGGCAAACCTATTGCATTTTCCATAGGGACAGGACTTCTTTGAGAGCTAATACTTATTTTATGCCTGAAGTGCTATTCAAGTTTACTTTAAACCGAGCTATCCATCTCCCCATTTTTTTCCTGAAACTAAGAATGAAGGAGAAGGGATATTCCATACCTTGGATGTCCACAGACAACTCAGGTATTATCTTAACAGAGCTAAATCTTTTTTATTTTTTTAGTAAGAAACATCTTTATTAAATTATCACTTATGACATAGGCAATCGTACATTTATATAACTGAAAACAAACCACATTGATATAATTTGCTGCAAACATTGTACATCACTTATAATCTATCCAGTCACTGTCAGTAAAACATTACATAACTCATTCAAATCCTGCCTTCTTTTAAACCTCATTCCTCATCTGCATGTGTTGTTCCCACAATTTCCCTTTTTTCTATGAAATTTGCTCCTACCCTTTTCTAAAGATCCAATTTCTAGTTGTTTTATCTCTGTTACTATATTCACTACTTCTAGTACAGTTGGGTTAGACTTTGATTTCCATTTCCTAGTAATTGCTTTTTGGCAGCCACCACAATTAGAGTCAGCAAGACCTTACTATGTCTAGGCAATTCCAATTCTGTATCATAGCTTAAAAAATAATTTCCTTAGTCATACCAATTTTCTTACCCAGTATTTCTAATAGAGTAGTCTGCAGGGAATTTTTAAAGTTTGCAACGCATTACAGTCCCAGAAAATATGTTCCCAATTATTTATTTCTTTCCTAGCACACTTCCAACATTTACTATCTACCTGAGGAAAAATTATTTGGAGTCTACTTGGTGTATAAAATACTTATGTAAATACTCCCAAGCAAAGATCTTAAATCTTCTAGACTTTGTTGCATATTTGGAAGACATACATATATTGCCCCATTGTTTCTTTGTGAATTGCATATCCAGCCTGTCTCCTTAATTCTTTCTAACCTCCTCTGATTGATTCTTATAGTTATCATGAAATATTTGATATGCTCTACTAATTATTCTTTTTTTAACAGCAGTTTCTATTCTAGATTCTACTAAAAACTCTACCAGTGCTGGTCTTTTGCTTAGGATCCCTCTATTTAATTCTCTTTGCCTATACTCAGATATCAATCCTAGATAGGGAAGGCAATCTCCGCCTGCAGTCCAAATACATTCTTGGCTTCCTTCCATTCTATTAACTTTCTCTCTCTAAATATTTGCTCCCAGTATCTTGGTTCTTTAGCCAGTTTTCTCCAATAAATTCCAGCCCCTTCTTGCCTGTTGTCTGTATCCCTAGTTACAGTCATCCCTATCAGCAGAATCTCCTTTCCCATGTTGACTTAGTTCTTAAAATATTGTATGAACACTTTATGAATATGATATTATGTATGGTTATTGTTCTTCTCCTTAAGAATCTGCATCCAAAACCCCAGTCCCTCTTTGTTTTTTGTGCCCCCCATTTCATCATCATCCCTTTCCACTTTGAATTATAGGTTTCTGCTTGTGCTATATATAGGAGCCTTAATTGTGTAGCTCTGAAACACTCCTTCAAATTGGATTATCCCAGACCACCTTGTTCTTTTGGAAAAATCAGTTTATTTGACTTAACTCTTGCAGTCTTCCCCTCCCAGATAAAATCCTTCAGCTCTTTATTAATTGCTACCCACAACTTCTCCTCTGTTTCATAAAAATATGCCTGACCTGTGTATAAAACTAAAGGGACTAAAAACATTTTAACTGCTTGTGTCTTGCTATCCATATCCATAAAAAGAGCTTCCAATTTCTCAGTTGTTGTATTATCTTTTGTTTAGTCTCTTCCCACATATCCTTAGGTGCCACACAAGAATTATTTTTAATCCATACATAAGTACTTCATTTTATCATGTCCGCATAAATATGAATATTGCTGAACTAATTTGTGTGTGGGTACATAATTTACAGCTATTGCTTTTGTTTTAGCTTTATTAATTTTATATCCCAAAAGATCTGAAGCTATCTGAAAATGTTCCACAACACTGAAATTCCCTTTTCTGGTTTTATCAGGTATAAAATAATATCATCTGCAAATAGAGCCAGTTTGTCTTGACTACCATACTAATTATATCTTTGAATTTCAGAGTCCTATATTTTCTTTGCCAGTAGTTCTAAATATAATGCAAATAGCAAAGCAGAAGGAGGACACCCCTGCCTAGTTCCTCTGCTCAACAGAAATTATCAGAGATAAGCCCACCTACTTTAACTTTTGCTTCTGATCCCTCTTGTATATCCATAATCAGTCTTATAATTTTATCAAGGAATGCAAATGGAAATGCTTCCATTGCCTGCTTATAAACTCACAACTTACTCTGTCAAATGCTTTCTTTGCATCAAGACTTACCAACAACAATGGTATTTTTTTACATTATGTTTCCCTCTGGATAATCATGTTCTGTTAATGCTGTTAAATGTTTGTCTCCCCTCCACAAAACAAAATTGATCCATATCTATCAATTTTGGCATCACCTTTGCCATTCTTTTAGCCATTATAGACATAAAAACTTTATTATTATGGTTTAGAATTGAAATGGGCCTGTATGAAGCTGGATCTGATGAGTCTTTACCTGCTTTAGGTATTACAGCTGTTGCTGCTTTCTTCCAGGATGTTGGTGCTTCTCCTCCTCTTAAAATACTGTTAAGCAAAACCTTCTAGATCTTTATCAGTTTTTCCCTCTTAGCTTCCAAACTTCCACAGGACTGCCATCTATTCCTGGAAACTTTCCAGTGGATTGGTTATGCATCTCCATTTTTATATCATCTCTTCCAATCCTGTTAGTAATGAAGCCTCATCATCCTCTACCCTTGGCATATTTAATTCTTCCATAAACATTTCCATTTGTACCTTTCCTTGATTTCCATATTTTCCTGCTTTATACAGACTTTCATAAAATTTTCAAATTATTTCTAGTACCTCTACAGCAATTCTTATTTTCCTTGCTATAGGCTCTCTAAGCTTGATGACAACCCCTTCTGCTTTCTGTTGTCTGAGTTGTTGTGCTAAAAGTTTTTGTGCTATGGAATTATTATCAAAAAACAGTTGCTTAACAACAATCTTCCAAACTCATATTATCAAAGTAATCCCATATTTTCTGTTTAGCATTCTGCAGTTGGTCTTCTTCTTGTTCTCTGAGATTACCCCTGTACTGCAATACGGTAACCTTTGTTAGTCCCTCTATATAATTTGTCACTTCTTAACCATATCACTCTTTTTTTTATTTCCACCCTATTTCTACACTTCACTTTAATGTTATCCCACTCACTAGCTATATTTTCAGAAACAATTCTATGCAATAACTCCCAAATAATTTACATTACCATTCCTTAATTTGTCTCTTTTCAACAGATAGGTGGCAAAGCACCAGTGACTCATTTTTATTTCATTACCCCACATTTTATTTTGGTGCAGTGGTAACATTGTCACCTCACAGCAAGAGGTTCTCCCGTTCAATTTTCGGCTGGAGCACCTTCTGTGTGGAGTCTGCATGTCCTCCCCATGGTCGAGTGGCGTTCAAAAGATATGTGTGAATGGGCATGCCTTTGTTGAAGGCTGTGCATTGGGATGGCACCTCGGCACCATAAAAAAATCTACTGACAATCATTAGTGGACTGGAGTTCCTCTGTAGCGACCCCTAACTGGGAAAAGCTGAAAGAAGAAGATGAACAACAACCCCACATTTTATTTTAGTTATTATTTGCATGTGATCTGAAATAGTTATTGGATGTGTATCAAAACTTTCAAATAAATGCACATGCTCCTGTGAAATATATGTTCTGTCTAGTCTAGACCAGTGTTTGTATCTTGAGGAGTAATATGTAAATTCACTCTGAAACTCTACTACTGAATTCACGTCTTCCATGCCCAGTCTTTCATAAATTTCTTCAAAAATCTTCCCTCCTTTGTTATATATTCCTTCTGAGCCCCCCAGATGCATCTTCACTGCTGCAAATCAAATTCCAGTCCCCAACTATAAAGTAATATTCCTACTGAAAGCTGATTATTTCTCCCAGTATTTTCTTAAGCTCCATTATAGCACTTTTAGTTGGAATATACATATATGTCAGTGTAATCCTCCTCCCTTGCAAGTCTCTTAGTACTCCAAATCTACCATTATTATCTTTGTTATCCTCTTCTATCAGAACTGGAGCTTCTCTTGCAATTGATATAAGTACTCCTATGTTCCTTTGTCCAGTTATTCTGCTGAATAACTGTCCTGAAAGCCTTTCTTTATTAAATTCACATGTTCAGTTCTTTCCAAATGTGTCTCCTGTAGGATAACTATTTGCACTCTACATTTTTTAATATAGTTCACTACTCTTTTTTATATATCAGTGAGATCATTTATATTTAAAGATAATATAAAAGTGTTATTATGTTAAAAAGTTATTATTCTCGCCTTTTATGTATAACAGCTTTTTTGTTCAGTGTCTAGTTCCATCATTTGTGTTACACACATACACTAATGTTTATCAGGTTGATCTTTTATACAGCTATCTCCTGTCATATCCATTTGAGCCTATGTCACATCTTACAAGACTTTTTGATTTATTGAAAGCCCTGAAAAAAAAAACAAAGCCCCACTACACCTCTGAAACCTATTAACTTAATACTAACACACAAAACTATGTGCATCTTCAAATATCCTCCTAATAGAAACAATTGTCCAAGACTAATAGCCAAGCTCATGAACTTGGTTTAACATAAAAGGAAAGTTATCCATGCTAAGATGCATGGTACAGCCTATGCTATTATTCTCCCAGAATGGGAAAACACGTGAATGTTTTCAAAAAACATTATCTCCTAGCGATTGAAAGAAATAAGTATTCTGTTTTTATTGCTCTTTATCAATTGTGTCCATGGAGATGTGAGAACCAGTCAGAGTTATTCTACAGGCACTCATCTATTTACTAGATAATGTTCTTTTTTATTTATTTGCTTTCTCTTAAAATGTATTACTAGATTAAGCCAAGGGCCTTAATCCAGTCATTCCCCTATGCAAGTGTGAAAACAGCACATCAATTTTTTTTTTTTTTGCATTCTGCTTTTTTGACCAATTTTTTTTTCTTTTTTTATGTTGTGGTGCCTACATTTCTTAAAAAAAACTGAACAAGGAGAAAAAAAGAAGTAAGAAAGGAAAAAAAAACAGGGGCACCTGTTTATTTTAGTATCCCTATTACATTCAATATAACTGAGAAAACTATATGTTATAGCATGCAGATTATTTCATACATTATAAAAACACTACTATTAATAATAAAAATGATTTTACTTACAGTTAACTCTTTCCTTCCTCTTCCCCCTCCTAAATGTTCTTCCAAACATTAATGGCATGAAGTACAGCATATGCTTTAGAGTCCCCTACAAGTTTAACAAAGTCAAAAATGTCCAATATTTCCAAGTTTTCTTGTTCTGTCATGTTTCACAAATACAATTAATGCTTTGTAATCCCTTATTAATTTGTCAATTTCCAAGTTGCTCATTTTATTCCTGTTGATTTTCATCTCCCAAATCCAATCTCAGCTTAATTTCTAACATACTCCCAGTTGTTCTAGTCAACTATTGTGTTTTTTCTGTCTCTCAAACATTTTCTTTTGAAACTTTGGAAAAGGTTTTGCTGGCATGGTCTCTGTGAGTTTTATTACTAGAAGAACAAGAAGCAGTATTTCCTTCCGTTTCATAACTCACTTTTTCTTGGACAAACTTTTGTATATTCTCTTTAGCATGTTCTGCATCAAGAAAGGATTTTGTCCCTCCAGGAAAGAATATTCTGAAAATAGCTGGATACAGTAACTTGAATCTCACAACTGCTTTTTGACATTCCCTGATTATTAGAATAAATGTACTCATATTCTGCCTAGTGTACACTGAGTAATCATTTTACACAAACACTCTACTGTCTTCCAGCTTTAGTACTTTGTCCTTCTGCCACAGTTTTGTCAGAATCAACTCCTTCTGCTGGTAAGATTGCATCTTTACTATTAAAGGTCTAGATTGCTTTCTTGTAACAAGGTTTGGAGCATACATATGATGTGCCCTTTCGAACAACAACTTCTGCTGTGGAATACCAGTCTAGTTGCTTATTTTTTCTTTCATAAATTTAATGCAGTCTATTCCTTCCAGCTTCTCTAGTACAGCAGAAAATCTCAGATTTTTCCTTTGTGCTCTGTCCTCTAATTCTGTTATTTGTTTGAAACATCTGTTCTTGAGCAATCTCATATTTGGCCAGCCCTTTCTTCATTTCAGCCTCTAATGTTTGCAATTTTATCACCTCATCTAAATATCTTTTTAAAGCTTCCTCCATTTCTTCCTGTCTTTTGTTATTTGAATTGATATACTCCTTTAGTGTTTAATTTATTTTAATCATCTCTGAGCACATTTGACTTATTTTTCCTGTAAGTTACTGAAAGTCATGTCTTGTATCAAAGCTGGAGCTTGTATTGCATTTTGCTGAACAGATCCAGAATTCTTCCCAATCAGTGTTTTTTCCTCACCTTTTGTGATTGATTTTCTTTCAGGTTCTCTGAATTTCTTTTTTGCTGGCACCCAGGCAGCACACTTACTAAGAAGTTACTGAAATGTAACCAAAAATATGAGTTTACTGACTCTGTCTTTTGAGTTTCTATTTTCACACTGCCAGATTTGAAATTAAGCTGTTACTCAATGTGTAGCCATTTTGGAAGTCCAACAGAACTAAATCTTTTAGACCTTTGGAACAGTTGTCCTTTTCTTGTGAAACAGACTATTTACAAATGGTTGTCTAAGGCTTTTACCTTTTGTTATACTCATGATAACAAAACTATTTCAGGCAGTGTCAAGTCCCACTCCACCAGGGCCTTGGCTTCATGTATGGCTTTTGGAATAGGTTGGAGTCTATAAATATTCTTGAAGCTAGTATTTGGTCCTCTGTATATACTTGTACAAAGAGTGCTTGATTCCTTCTTTAGTCCAGAACAAGCTTTGCTAAGACCATTCTCCATGGCCTCCTGGACTCTTCTCTTTCCACATCCCAAATGTAGTTATCTAAGGTAATTTACCCATATAACTAAGGCTCTTTCAGCAGTGATCAATAAGATGAAGACAGTGCATTGATTATAGTAATGATGGCTCCTAGGTAACACTGACAAGCTATTTGTTTTATCAGCCCACCAACACAGTTAAAGACAAAATAAAATGTGAAAGCAAAGACTGAATGGAACCTAGACTTCTGCTAGTGACATGACCTTGTATAGGCTCAGCCAAATTTGGAATCCCCAGGAGTGTGCTTGCATTGATATGATGACATCTTTGGACCTAGATACCATGCCGTTGCTTATAAGTTAAGTAACAAAGAAGGCAGGAAGAGGAGTGTATCATGACAGAAAAGGACATGCTGAGAGCAGGTGGCAGAAAGGTATTACTTTTGATAATGAAAACAAAGCAAAAAAGTTGAGTACTATACCAAAGTCCAGCCTACGAATCCAAAATCAAATATGCACCAAAAAACACGGCAAAAACACTGCTATTCCTTAAAATCTTTATTGCACATAAACACAAGATGAGCGCTTTCGGGACTTCTCCCTTCATCAGATAAAATTACAATAAAACAACCCCTTCTTTTAAACTAGTGCATATCCAATAGGATTCAGTAAAAAGCCCGCCTATTTTGAAGGGTGGGCTTAACAGGTATCACATCATTTAAACCTGGTGTACGATTGGCCATAAGCTCAATGATCCATCTGGATTCTACTAATTCTGTCAAATGCTTCACATCACCCCCTCTAGTGGTAAGCCTTATGTTTACTATAGCCCTGAAAGTGAATTTGTGTGTGGCATTATCCATCACATGTCTGCTCAAAGCATTATGCACATCCCCATTCCTAATGCTGGATAGGTGCTGTAATATCCTTGTCTTTAACATCTGGTTAGTTTTCCCTACATAAAAACTAGGGCAATGGCTACACTCAGCTAAATATACTATATCCGTCGTTCGACAGGTAGCCCTCCCTTTTAACACAAATTGCCTATGTGTGACAGGATGCTCAAAAATAGTCTTCTTATTAATGTGGCCACAAGCTTTGCACCTCCCACACGGGAATGTGCCCGTCATTGTTGTGGCCACTATATTTTGACTATTTAGCCTTTCTTTGCATAGCAAATCCTTCAGATTCTTGTTTCTTCTATATCTGAAGTTAGGTCTACAACCTACTATATCACTCAACCCTTCATCACTAGTCAGAATTTTCCAGTTATTCTGTACAACATTACAGATATCACCTATGTTGCTACTGTAGGTAAACATTAACTGGGGACTCCTTACAACTATGGGTCTTTTATTTTTGTCCATCTGGGCTGGAGTGCGTCTAAGCCAAGGTTTGTATTTGCTTTCCCTAAAGCCTTTGCTGGTATTTGTCAGCTTATCCACTTTATCTTCCCGATAACCCCTCTGTTGTAAACAGCCCTTAAGTGTAGCTAATTCTTTGTCATAATCACCATTATCCAAACATATCCTGGAGATCCTACTCGCCTGCCCCTGTACAATGTTCGAATATGTGTAACGTGGATGCATGCTATCATATGACAGTATCATGTTCTTCCAACATTCTTTCTTGTATAGCTTTGATGTGAAACCATCTACACTCTGTGCTAAGTTTACATCCAAAAAATCTATGGAATCAAAGGAGGCTTTTAAAGTGAACCTAAAAAATGTTGTGGTCGAGTGTAAAAAACTCACAAATATCTGTAACATGTCCAGATTTCCATTCCATAATATAAAGACGTCGTCCACAAAACGCACATACATCTTTATATATCCCTTCCAAACATCATTACTCAGTATGTGATTTTTCTCCCACTGGCCAAGGACAAGATTAGCATAAGTGTTGGCACAAGGGGTGCCCATGGCTACCCCCTGTGTCTGTCTATATATAGACTCTGCTCCTATGAATATATTGTTCTCCAATACCAATAGCAGAAGTTCCTTTATTAGGCTAATCTTGACCTCAGTAACTCCTAGGTCGTTCAAAAGGGTACTTAACATATCCACTCCATATTCATTGTTAATGACTGTGAATAAGTTGTTTATATCTAGGGTGGCCATCAATAACTTATCCTTCTTATCCATATAATCTACCCTACCCAACTTCATCAAGAAGTCACCTGTGTCCAACAAAATATTCTCAATCCCTTCAACATTCAAAGCCTTCTTTGATTCCATAGATTTTTTGGATGTAAACTTAGCACAGAGTGGAGATGGTTTCACATCAAAGCTATACAAGAAAGAATGTTGGAAGAACATGATACTGGCATATGATAGCATGCATCCACGTTACACATATTCGAACATTGTACAGGGGCAGGCGAGTAGGATCTCCAGGATATGTTTGGATAATGGTGATTATGACAAAGAATTAGCTACACTTAAGGGCTGTTTACAACAGAGGGGTTATCGGGAAGATAAAGTGGATAAGCTGATAAATACCAGCAAAGGCTTTAGGGAAAGTAAATACAAACCTTGGCTTAGACGCACTCCAGCCCAGATGGACAAAAATAAAAGACCCATAGTTGTAAGGAGTCCCCAGTTAATGTTTACCTAACATAGGTGATATCTGTAATGTTGTACAGAATAACTGGAAAATTCTGACTAGTGATGAAGGGTTGAGTGATATAGTAGGTTGTAGACCTAACTTCAGATATAGAAGAAACAAGAATCTGAATGATTTGCTATGCAAAGAAAGGCTAAATAGTCAAAATATAGTGGCCACAACAACGATGGGCACATTCCCGTGTGGGAGGTGCAAAGCTTGTGGCCACATTAATAAGAAGACTATTTTTAAGCATCCTGTCACACATAGGCAATTTGTGTTAAAAGGGAGGGCTACCTGTCGAACGACGGATATAGTATATTTAGCTGAGTGTAGCCATTGCCCTAGTTTTTATGTAGGGAAAACTAACCAGATGTTAAAGACAAGGATATTACAGCACCTATCTAGCATTAGGAATGGGGATGTGCATAATGCTTTGAGCAGACATGTGATGGATAATGCCACACACAAATTCACTTTCAGGGCTATAGTAAACATAAGGCTTACCACTAGAGGGGGTGATGTGAAGCATTTGACAGAATTAGTAGATTCCAGATGGATCATTGAGCTTATGGCCAATTGTACACCAGGTTTAAATGATGTGATACCTGTTAAGCCCACCCTTCAAAATAGGTGGGCTTTTTACTGAATCCTATTGGATATGCACTAGTTTAAAAGAAGGGGTTGTTTTATTGTAATTTTATCTGATGAAGGGAGAAGTCCCGAAAGCGCTCATCTTGTGTTTATGTGCAATAAAGATTTTAAGGAATAGCAGTGTCCTTGCCGCGTTTTTTGGTGCATATTTGATTTTGTATTCGTAGGCTGGACTTTGGTATAGTACTCAACTTTTTTGCTTTGTATTCTGTTCCTGTTGTCTGAGTACTCTACATGCTATGGAAGGGAGGTTGAATGCAGAGGAAACTACCTCCACAGTTTTGCGAGGTGGAACAGGAGAGACTGCTATGTAGAGCTACAAAAAATATACTGAAAGTGAGAACCCGCTTTTGAATTTGGGTTTTGCGCTCCAAGGAGATGGAAGAACGGAGCGACAAGTTCCAGCAGTAGTAGACAAAACTTTTGATGAAATGACTAGAGATCTGAGCTTTAAGGTAAGCAAGCTACAATGTTTACAATGGCAGAACTTTCACCTAGAGGCTTGCATAGATTATGGCATTGTTCCTAGAGGGATGAGGATCCTCTGTATGCCAGCACAGGGTGATCGTTATCCGGATTTACTGGCTAAGTGGCAATCACTAAACATCAGCACTAGTTTCAAATACATGGAGTTGCTGAATGATTATTTTGCACCGGATATTGAAAAGCTGAAAAAAGAAGTAGCTGAGCTTCAGAGTAAGCTGGAAAAAGACTATGTAGATAGAAGGAGCATAGAACGCCTGCATCAATTGTATGCTACTTTTGTTAATAATGATGAACGTTTGAAGAAGCAAAAACTGGGTAAAATACAGAGAGACTTTGAAGATTTTACCAAAGGTAATATCTTCGTTTGGCCCAGAACCAATGGAGTACAGTCGAACGATACTCAGCCCAATGGTAATGTACGCAGATGGGAGAAAGCACGCCAACAGTTTAGTGTGAGACGGAGTGCTAGCACTGTTGTAATGCATCAGCAAGAGGCAGAAGTATTTCACGCAGATCCACCAGAACCTTGTACAGCTAGTGAGCAGATTCAATTGACTTTGCCAGGGACATCGAAAGAATCTCTGCCAGATAGAGATGACAACAATCTGCGACCAGCAGAGTCCATTACCAACTCGGCCTCCATTACTCATTCCACGGAAGTATCAACAGTAACTTGCGCTACAGCAGCTACGCCGATGGATGATTTACTATCAGGAGAAAGTAATATGGGGGCACGACCGAAAACACAACAGGGGAAACAGCATTTTTTGGAGATGCTGCCAGCACCTATGAAGAAAAAAGGTGCATGGAAAAGGTCATTAAGCGAGGACCGGGGCGTGGACAAAAGGAGGAAAATGTTGGACTGACTAATAATGTGGACTTTGGTATTGTTTTTAATTTATCTACATATGTTTTAAATAATGATGAGTTAGCAGTACTTAACAAAGGACTTACCTTTGTGCCCAGCAATAGTAGTGTATATAATGAAATAATAATGGATATCATGCTTTTCTGTCGCAATGTAGCTTTGAAAATGATGTATGGGGATAATGAGAGAGGTAATTTGACCTTAAAGAAACCGAGTAGTTTTGTACCACCACTTACACCCACCCTGAATTTGTTCATTAGGGGATGTGAGCAAGATTTGATAAGATACTTTATTGAAGGAGATACCAGCAGATTTTACAATCTTACTCAAACACAGAGGACAGCATTGCAGAGTTTA
The DNA here is from genome assembly GCF_019279795.1 of Protopterus annectens. NCBI lineage: Eukaryota > Metazoa > Chordata > Ceratodontiformes > Protopteridae > Protopterus > Protopterus annectens. The sequence goes on from NC_056727.1 coordinate 402,277,783, forward strand.
TGTAATAATAAAGATTTAACAATAAAACCGGCGGATAAGGGTGGGGGGGTTGTTGTGCTAGATACAACCTGGTATAATAGTAGATTGAGAGAACTACTCCAAGACGAAAGCACATACACCCAGATTAATCCATTGAGTGTGAGACAAGCCATAGATAGGGTACACCATGCCCTGCAAAGGCTGAAATTTGAGATGAGAATTACTGATGATATTTTTGACTTTCTTTGGTTAGAGAAAGCAGTCACGCCTGTCTTCAAGGCACTCCCAAAGATTCATAAGTCCCTGGTTAACCCACCAATGAGACCCATAGTTTCAGGGAGGGGGTGGGTGACTGAGAATATCTCTATATGGTTGGAACATCAATTAAAACCCTATGTTGAAGGGATTGAGAATATTTTGTTGGACACAGGTGACTTCTTGATGAAGTTGGGTAGGGTAGATTATATGGATAAGAAGGATAAGTTATTGATGGCCACCCTAGATATAAACAACTTATTCACAGTAATTAACAATGAATATGGAGTGGATATGTTAAGTACCCTTTTGAACGACCTAGGAGTTATTGAGGTCAAGATTAGCCTAATAAAGGAACTTCTGCTATTGGTATTGGAGAACAATATATTCATAGGAGCAGAGTCTATATATAGACAGACACAGGGGGTAGCCATGGGCACCCCTTGTGCCAACACTTATGCTAATCTTGTCCTTGCCCAATGGGAGAAAAATCACATACTGAGTAATGATGTTTGGAAGGGATATATAAAGATGTATGTGCGTGTTGTGGACGACGTCTTTATATTATGGAATGGAAATCTGGACATGTTACAGAAATTTGTGAGTTTTTTACACTCGACCACAACATTTATTAGGTTCACTTTAAAAGCCTCCTTTGATTCCATAGATTTTTTGGATGTAAACTTAGCACAGAGTGTAGATGGTTTCACATCAAAGCTATACAAGAAAGAATGTTGGAAGAACACGATACTGTCATATGATAGCATGCATCCACGTTACACATATTCAAACATTGTACAGGGGCAGGCGAGATAGGATCTCCAGAATATGTTTGGATAATGGTGATTATGACAAAGAATTAGCTACACTTAAGGGCTGTTTACAACAGAGGGGTTATCGGGAAGATAAAGTGGATAAGCTGACAAATACCAGCAAAGGCTTTAGGGAAAGCAAATACAAACCTTGGCTTAGACGCACTCCAGCCCAGATGGACAAAAATAAAAGACCCATAGTTGTAAGGAGTCCCCAGTTAATGTTTACCTACAGTAGCAACATAGGTGATATCTGTAATGTTGTACAGAATAACTGGAAAATTCTGACTAGTGATGAAGGGTTGAGTGATATAGTAGGTTGTAGACCTAACTTCAGATATAGAAGAAACAAGAATCTGAAGGATTTGCTATGCAAAGAAAGGCTAAATAGTCAAAATATAGTGGCCACAACAACGACGGGCACATTCCCGTGTGGGAGGTGCAAAGCTTGTGGCCACATTAATAAGAAGACTAATTTTGAGCATCCTGTCACACATAGGCAATTTGTGTTAAAAGGGAGGGCTACCTGTCGATCGACGGATATAGTATATTTAGCTGAGTGTAGCCATTGCCCTAGTTTTTATGTAGGGAAAACTAACCAGATGTTAAAGACAAGGATATTACAGCACCTATCTAGCATTAGGAATGGGGATGTGCATAATGCTTTGAGCAGACATGTGATGGATAATGCCACACACAAATTCACTTTCAGGGCTATAGTAAACATAAGGCTTACCACTAGAGGGGGTGATGTGAAGCATTTGACAGAATTATCAGAATCCAGATGGATCATTGAGCTTATGGCCAATCGTACACCAGGTTTAAATGATGTGATACCTGTTAAGCCCACCCTTCAAAATAGGCGGGCTTTTTACTGAATCCTATTGGATATGCACTAGGTTAAAAGAAGGGGTTGTTTTATTGTAATTTTATCTGATGAAGGGAGAAGTCCCGAAAGCGCTCATCTTGTGTTTATGTGCAATAAAGATTTTAAGGAATAGCAGTGTCCTTGCCGCGCTTTTTGGTGCACTTTTGATAATGAAGAAATAAAATTGGATTGGCAAATGTATTGGCTTTTGAAAGACACTGCACAATTCTTATCAAAATTGTATGATGCTTGCCAATCTTTAGATATGAAGAATGCTTTGATGGTAACCATGGACATCAACAGTTTGTTCCCGGTCATCACAAATTAATTTGGGTTAAAGGCAGTGAAAGAGTGAGTAATAGGGGCAAGGATATTCTGTTGTTTCTTCTACCTTCATGAAGTTGGCAAGAGAATTCCAAATATAACCAGCCCTTATTATTTCCTGTGTGGTGCAACTCGAGATTTGCTAGCTGGTTTCAGAAGTGAAATAGGAATCTCGGTCGGAAAAAAAACATTAAAGGAAACCTACATACATAAGGAAACGCTGCATATATTTTTCAACATTATTGGTAAATGCTTTACACTTTGGTAACTTTGTGACAGTCTTTACAGGGAAAGCGTCTCCATTTAGGCCAATTTATGGGAATGATATGGTATGTCCAGGACTGTGTGTATCTTGTTAAAGTACTTTTTGGATGTGCATTGGCCGTTGGTAGAATTCTTAATTAAACTGTTTTGTGGAAGTCATTGACTTTTTTGAGTTTGGCGAGGCCGGCCATTTGCAACAACTATGGAGCAGTTTCATTATTGACAACACTTTCAATAGCAAACATCATCAATCGCTTATGTATGTGGATTTAATGAATGCTTTTGTTTTTTTGGAACTGTGAATACCATCGTAGGGTCCGCCATTTCTAACAACTATGAGGCTGGGAAACAGCAACCATTACTAAATGCTTATACATGTATAATTGTTTCAAGTTTTTGGAACTGTGAACATTGTCACCTAGTGGTAAATGTTTAAATGGGACAAGGGCTTTTTGAGTTGCCCATATTTTTTGAACTATTTGAACAGTAGGAAGTATTCAGTCACCCGAGTTTGACGAACACTGTCATTTTCTATTCTTTGAGACTATCATATCTATTGTATGTGGTATCATTGTCTTATGTAAACAAGTGACAGTAATTCTTTAATGTAAATTAACATACAGTATAGAGTGATATGGTGTGGTCTAGAATCTGTACGGCTTTCTGCTGGTCACTGTAAGATATTTTTATATATTTGTGTAGGGGATTATATTACTCATTAGTAAAGGTGGGGAATTATTTACCACAATTGTACATGATTTAGCCTAATCTGGATTGTATCTATACATACTATTTTTGTCTGTTCTCATTATTTGATCACCCAGCAAGTTTCGGCTTGTATGGTGGGAACAAGGTTTTATTTCATGCTTCTATTGTGGGTATATTGACATAATATATCTCACTTATGGCAGTGGTTGTGGACTATTGTTGTCATAACTGGTCAGTTAGTTTCATCTTACCATTGGTTATGATAGGTATTATACTAGTGTGGTTAGCTTTGTATCTAGGAATGTGAGTCCCTTCTTGTTGGTTATATTGTAATTTTTTCAGAAGTGTACCGTAGGTGTGCTGCACTTCTTATATGCTGTACAAAAGCAACAAACAGAATTTGTGCCCGCACAAGTAAGAAATAAACTGAAGGGCAACAACATCTGTTTTATATGTTGTATAAGTTAGTTATTTTACTGTATCTGAATTGAATGTCAGTAGTATAAGAAACCCTACTACTGTATGCATTTACATTCTTATCCGTTTTGACATTGAAATATTTATTTTAATTGTATTCTGCCTGACGTTGTTATTGTATAACTTAAAAGATTTTGTTTATACTGCATGTAATTAAAATTAAATCACACTCTCACTCCATCAAACCCAAAACACCCTCTATTCTAACCACAAAACTTCATATAACTTCTCTCCTTCTACAACCATCCACAGGCCTCTAACACAGAGAACTCACTTACCATGTTACCAACACCACTCTCCCACAACCATATCATCCCATTACTCTTGCCTTCTCTATCCATCTGTCTTTACTTTATCTCCATCATTACCACTTATCACCACCCACTTAACACCATGTACTGTATCAAATCACCCACCCTACCATACACCACAAACAATCCCTCCATACCTGCAAACACACAACTAATTATCTATTACCCCTTAATCTTACAACTCACCTCTCCTATCCATTATACCTCACAATCTAAAAAACACCTTAGCCTCAAATACCACTTCCTAACTATATTCTACCTTAAAACCATCACCAGCATTGCAGCTCATCTACTACTAGGAGGTGATATTCACCCCAACCCTGGCCCAACAAACAACGCCTATACCACACCTGACCCCAATCTCCCATTTAAACACAAATCCACTGATTTACTCATACGAAACCTAAACATTCACAGTATCATAAATAAAATAGAACAGTTACATGGAATCATCTCTGCATATAACCCAGAAATTATAGTGATTACAGAAACATGGCTTAAACCCCACATTAAAGATAACTTCATAACTCCACTTGGTTTCAATATATTAAGAGTAGACAGACCTCACAGAAAAGGTGGTGGCATTGCCCTTCTTTACAAATCCAATTTAAAAGTTCAGCTACTTCAAAAAGAAACCCCAGATTTCAACACTGCCAAGACCCTATTCACCAAAATCCTATTAAATCAGTACAAACAACTAAACCTACTCAGCTTTTATTTACCACCAAGAGACAACATTAAGACACTAGAATCTATACCCCACTGGACTTTGAAAAATTATTATATGGTGCTAGTCACTTGGCTGCCTCGCCATTGAAAAAATATATTGAGCTCTCTGGCTGGCTCGCCATTGAAAAAATAATTATATATTGATCTCTCTCTGCTTACTGCTTGCTGCTTCTTGCTTGGTGTGATGGATTTGAAGTCTTCTTAAGACACTCAGTCTTGCTGGCTGGAGTCTGCTAAAATTCAAAGTCTATTTATATTTGCATTCACAGTCTGTCGCATACAGAAACTTGCAGAATATACACTGATGAGAGAATATACTTTGCAGCACCTGTCTTTAAGAGCAGTAACCAATAACTTTTATAATAAACCAAACTGGACAAATGTTGCAGCTTAAAGTACCATTCCAACTTTACTTCTCATATAGTACAGATGATGTGAGAGATATAACATTTACCTCAGGACTTGTGTACTTACCATACCTCTAACATAACTAGATTTAATACAGACGTTTTATACATATTTTAGTTAAACTCACACCCTCTAGGTTTTGGAAAGATACTGGCTTGATGACGCAAATGCTGACACATCTGTTCTTGTGCAAATGCTGATAAGTAAACTGTCTTCAAGGAAACGCCTTGTGGATTAGAAAAGCACATTTTTAAACTTTCTTAGAAAAGCATGTCCTGTTGTCCAGTGAAAGCAGATTACATTCTTGTCATGTCTGTAAGAAGTTCAGCTTTCTTGGTGTGTGTGTAATACACTCATAAGCAAGTTCCTTATTTTTTTAAGCCACAGTCATTTAGTATGGTTGCTGATCACATATTACTAAACTCTGTTTCTGCATTTAAGCAAGCTTTTTCTTTCAGCATATTTAGAACATAATTAATTTCAGCCTCATATTCATAATATCTAACAATTCCCTCTGTTTTTAAACATACTCAAAACATTTTATACTGATATGTATTTTTTATCACATTATATAGAAAACACAAGAAACAAACTTTTAGTCTTCTTTTGATCAAAATGCAATTTTACATAGTTAATACAATGATATTAAGTATCACTACCAAAACTGAATGTATTTAACAACTTTTTCTTTTGCAGACCATTCTGTGAAAATATTTTATCAGTTATGAGCTGTGTCTGCTTTAGTTTAACTTGATTAATTTATTCTTTTGCAATTACAGAATTTAATTTATGACTTAGAACTGTTTCATTAACTCTTTGCAACTTGTTGAATTAACTATAAGAGACAAGAACCATGTGCTACTGCACGCATTTATATGAACCCAATTTTTTTAAAACATGTTTTTTCACACATATTCATTGCTAGACATTAATTTAATTTGTACTGAATTATTCTGTATTTGTACATACAAAGACTATAAAGTAAATTTAGTCTAATCTTACAAATTTAATAGCATTAATATTGCCCAAAACATATTGAAATAGTGACCAATCTTGTTCAATTTTTTTACATATCTTTACTCTCTCTTGTATAACTGTTATCAATTTTAAGCCATCTCTTGTTTTTTTTTAAACTATCTCTTGTATAACTTTACAGTTTAACAGGTTGTAAATACAATTTAATACTAAAATATCTTATTCTGTCAGGTTCAATCTGTTTACCAATATTTCTAATGCACTAATACCTGTTTTTTCCTCCCCCTAAAAGAGTATTGTCAAGAAGGAACGATATATTATTTCTGCTCTTAACTTTATTTCAGACCCTTTTGCAACACATACTGCTCACACAGTGTGTAAAACTGATAAAGTGCCCCTCCCCCTGTAGTACTGCAGCACTGTTTATCTGCTTTATAATATATGTCAGCCCAACACTTTGGTTATACATTTGCTTCATTAGGTTATTAAACTATAGACCTTTGTCTGATTTGATCATCTTTTCTGTTGCCTTTGCTGTCTACTTCTACTAGTAGTAGTTATTTGTACCCTCCTGTATACTTTATTTGAACTGTATGTATACTATAACCCATCTGTTGGCTATACTTGATGTAACTAAGTTATTTATTTATTTATTTTTTTATTATTTTTTTATCAGTGACATATATGCACAATTGTGATGTTTTATTATAATTACCAAATAGTGTTGCATGTGAACATTTTAACAATTATGTTTTAAATAATAAGTTTTTAGAAAAACTCAAGCCACTTGTCTAGCAGTCTTGTTTCTTATCTTATCTTTTCAACATTTCCTGTAACTATTCATCCAGTTTATGAAGGTCTGAGCTCACATTTCAGTTAACCCTTTTTAGCATTTTTCCTTTAATCATATATATTTTTTTAACTTTTGATTTCAGTATTTTTATTTATTTATTTAACTGTTCTGACATTCATTTTAAAAAGACTGTTTGACTAATACCATCCGTGATTTTATTTCTTTTTAAAATTCAGAACTTTAACTGTTTGGTGTGGTGTTACTATACAATTATATAAAAAATGTAAAAAAATAAATAGATATTAGCTTAACAAACACATTTATATATTTACATTATTTATATTTGCTGTTGTCTGCCTGTTATTCTTGTGTGTTGTATAAAAAGAAAATGCATGCATGTCAGTCTTGTGACTTTAAATCATTACTCTTATTAACTATTTTTATTATATACAAGAACTGTTTTGTTTACCTTTTGACTATGCTATGAGAATGTCAGTCATATGCTCTACTTTACTGTAGTACTGATAAATATATTGCTTTAATTGAATGGAAGTTTTAAACATTTGAGAATGATTTGTATTTCACCATCCTACCATGTAAGCTTAACCATTTTCAAAACACAAACATATTATAAAATATATTTCTTTTGTACAGATCAGCTGTAGTTTCCTACTCTTTCCCAATGTATGAAGGAAGTCAGTCTCTGTCAGTTCAGCTAATCTATTTTCTTCATCTTGTAACTGTTGTTTAAGAGTCTCCTCATGGTCTGCCTGATATGTCTCAGGAACCTGTTCTGCTGAATCTGAAACTCCTATGCACTTTTGAAAAAATGTTTGTATAACTTGTCTAAATTTCCTGAACTCATTGTGTCTCTTTTTAGAAGTTTACTACATTTTTTGTAACAAAATGTACTAAGGGTTCTATCAGTAACTGATTTGACTCACATGTGGTGACAGGACGTAACTGTTCAACATCTGAATATAATGGAAACACTTTAGCCTTAGTTAATTCTTTATCATGAACAGATCTGTCTTCACAGTCTATTGTTTTATGACATAATACACAAAATGCAGTTTTTGTTGAATCACACAATAAACATTTGTCATATTTCACATGGTTTTCTTTGAGATACCAGTTAAATATTGTAATACATTTGCATAATGCCTTACTATCAACCTGCCCTAATAAGGTTTTACATTTACTAATGTGCTGTGTATACCAACATTGCAATTTTTTACATTTGCTTGAATTATGCATGAAAATATCCATACTGTCTAATTAAACATCCAAACTGTCTAAGATATGCAAACTGTCCAATATCCAAACTGTCGAATAGCATCCATACAAAAAAATGTGACATAGAAAAAAGTCTTACCAGTGAGCAAGAAAACAGGTGATCAGGCTGTTGTTGCAGATGGCTGGACATTTTTCAAAGTCACTTGAGAAGCTGGGAAAGCACAACAGGCAGTGGACTGTTGGGCTAGTGGATATCCACCTTTTCTTTAGTGAAATTATGGCACTGCGACTGGAACTTCTGTCTCACTCTGGATGTAGACGTCTAAAAAACTTTACTACTGCAAGCTGCATAAACTGAAATACTTCTGTTCAGAATTGACACATACGTACAAATATTAGTTACTGCAATGTAACTGAAGTAACTCTCTGCAGGGCTTACCATCACTCCCTCTGTGTTTGAATGCAGAGTATAGGTTCAGATGCAGATTTTTAGGTTCAAATGCAGATTTTAGGTTCAAATGCAGGCTAGCTTGCCATTGAAAAATTATATGGCTCTTGACACTCAGCTGGCTCATCATTGAAAAAATATATTGAGCTCTCTGGCTGGCTTGCCATTGAAAAAATAATTATATATTGATCTCTCTCTGCTTACTGCTTGCTGCTTCTTGCTTGGTGTGATGGATTTGAAGTCTTCTTAAGACACTCAGTCTTGCTGGCTGGATTCTGCTAAAATTCAAAGTCTAGTTATATTTGCATTCACAGTCTGTCACATACAGAAACTTGCAGAATATACACTGCTGAGAGAATATACTTTGCAGCACCTGTCTTTAAGAGCAGTAACCAATAACTTTTATAATAAACCAAACTGGACAAACATTGCAGCTTAAAGTACCATTCCAACTTTACTTCTCATATAGTACAGATGATGTGAGAGATATAACATTTACCTCAGGACTTGTGTCCTTACCATACCTCTAACATAACTAGATTTAATACAGACTTTTTATACATATTTTAGTTAAACTCACACCCTCTAGGTTTTGGAAAGATACTGGCTTGATGACGCAAATGCTGACACATCTGTTCTTGTGCAAATGCTGATAAATAAACTGTCTTCAAGGAAACGCCTTGTGGATTAGAAAAGCACATTTTTAAACTTTCTTAGAAAAGCATGTCATGTTGTCCAGTGAAAGCAGATTACATTCTTGTCATGTCTGTAAGAAGTTCAGCTTTCTTGATGTGTGTGTAATACACTCATAAGCAAGTTCCTTATTTTTTTAAGCCACAGTCATTTAGTATGGTTGCTGATCACATATTACTAAACTCTGTTTCTGCATTTAAGCAAGCTTTTTCTTTCAGCATATTTAGAACATAATTTCAGCCTCATATTCATAATATCTAACAGACTTCCCATTCACTGTCCCAAGAAACTGTACTCCTAGGTGATGTCAACATAGACTGGAACACCATACACTCACCCATAGCCACTAACCACATAAACCTATATAATTTTGTAGAATTTATACACTCACCCACAAGAATTGACAAAACCACCAAACGTGAATCCACCTTAGACTAGATCCTGACTAACCAGCCCAGTACTGACCACCTAACGGGATACTACCTGATTCCCTCAGTGACCATAACCCAACCGTTCTCCTTTGGCACAAACTAAAACCTACTGACACCCCCGCTCTCTTACAAATCTGCTCCCACAAAAACTTCTCTCCAGTACAATTCTCAGAAGACCTAAAATCCTGTGACTGGGCTCCTATAAAAACCCTTCCCCTGGATATTGCAGTAGAATACTTTAATGCCAAATTCATAGGAATTTTAAACCAAATAGCCCCACTGAAAACAATAAGAATGCGAAGTAACCCTGCTCCCTGGTTAAACAAAGCCACAAAAATCTTGCTCAAGACTAGAGACAAAGCTTGATTAACTTGACAAAAATACAAAACTCCCAAAACTAGACAAAGCTTTGCTGAGCTCAGAAATAAAGCAAAAAAACAGGTCAGGTTGGACAATATAAACCACTATATTTCCCTACAAAGGAAACATAACAACAACCCACAGAAATTCTGGGCTGCAGTGAACAACATTCTCCAGCCTGGACAAGTCACCACTCCACCCCCAGATATAAAAGGTATTGATTCACATATAGCCTCTAGTTTCAATAACTACTTTAGCTCTTCAGTACTGAACCTGGTAAGTGCAATATTACCCACAACCCAACCTTAACCTTTAAACTACCAGATTAACATCACCCCCTTCACACTCACCCCAGTACCGACATCTACCATTCAAAATCTCTTAGCTAAACTCAAATCTACCACCCTAGCTGCCGACAGTCTTCTAGCTAAATATCTACAAATTGCATCCAAGGCCATCACCTACCCCATCTCCCTACTTATTAACAGATCTATCACCCTGCATACTATTCCTTCATTATGGAAAACCTCATATATCATCCCTCTCCACAAGGGAGGTCCATCTACTGACCTCTCCAACTACCGTCCCATTGCAATCCTATCACCTCTCTCAAAAATTCTAGAAAATGTATCCACCACCAACTCCTTACCCACCTGCTAACCAACAACCTTCTAACTAAAACCCAACATGGATTCAGACCTTCCCATAGCAGCAACACTGCCCTAATTAACTTTTCCAATACCATAAACTCGCACAGAAACCAGGGAAAGCGGTCTCTGCCACTTTCTTAGGCCTATCCAAGGCATTTGATAAAGTTTCCCAAAACAAACTCCTCACCTGTCTAGCAGAACTCAACCTTGATGACCCCTCTCTACAATGGTTTAACAGTAACCTAAACAACCGGTCACAATCTGTCAAATGGGGCAACTCCCTATCCCCCATTCCCTGTCACATGTAGTGTCCCACAAGCTTCAATCCTTGGCCCCCTTCTCTTCAACATATTTACAAATAATCTCCACCTAGTTACCACTAAAGCCAACATTGTCCAGTATGCAGATGACACTACCCTAATCTGCTCAGCAACAAACATCCAATTACTTCAAAGTAAAGACCAATAATCCTTCACTGAGGTAGAGAACTGGCTAAACAACTACCAACTAATACTAAACCCCAAAAAAACACAGCTAATACTATTCCACCCAACCAAACACTGCAACACCACCTTTACCATCATGTCTACCAATGGCACCCTCATCACTCCAGTAACTGAGGCTAATCTCTTAGGCATCACTATTGATCATCAACTTAAATACACCAAGCACATATCCCAAACTATCTCTAAAAAACTAGGTTGCTTATATCATTGCAAACTATTCCTAACCCCTGAAACTAAAACAACAATAACCAGAACTCATCTCTTATCAACACTACTTATGCCTCTCCAGTTCTCACCAATATTAACAAAACCAACCTGAACAAACTCTCTACGTGCTACAATAAAACAGCTAGGTTCGCTGCCAATAATAGATCACATTCCCACCATTGCCTATCCCTAACTAAACTGCACTGGTTAGAATTTCCAAACCTCCTACACTATCACCAACTGATCATAGCCCATCAAATTCTCTTCCATCCGGAGAAGTGCCCTGCCCTTGCCGACATGCTAAACTTTCACAACCCTAAAAGGGAGCTACGTTCATGTATCAAAAACCTGACTGAAGTTAATCCATGCAAAAACAGTTCTGGGGAGGCCTTATTCTCCCATGATGTTGCCAAAGCATGGAATACCCTCCCACCTGAACTCGGCTACAAAGCCACACAAGCACCTTCAAAGGCCTTCTTAAATTACACCTCAATACTAACCTCTCTGCAACTGCAAAGACCCCCCTTGAAGACACACTTTTTCATATGTAAGTGACCCATTGAAGCCTTTAAGGCATACACTATACTCTCACCTGAAATGTACTTTTTGTATATGTTGTAAATAATGGTACTACACCTGAGTATCTTATTATTCTGCATAATTGTTTTTTGTACTTCATTGTTTCTCTTATCTTGTATGCCAGTTTTATTGTTATCTAAAGCATGTATGTACACTGTTATTTCTTTGGAGCTTTTCTCCCTAGGACTTCAATGAAAAAGGACACATGATGTCCAGTTGGACTTATCGTGGTAAAATAAATGTTAAATAAATAAATAAAAAAATAAATGAACATACAGTTAAATGTTAAACTTACCATAACAGTAGATGTTTGAAGGATCACTGCTGCATTAGCAGCTCCTTCCATCCCTCCATTCCCCTTGATTTTTGTTGCACTGTTTATGGCTAGGTGTGGACATTTATTTATTTATTTTGTTATTCTTGGTATTGTCCTTTCAGGGCTCAGCCTCCATCTGTCTGCTTGCAGGAAAGCTTTGAAGGGCTTCACACCCGGACTTGCCTTTTAGTCAACTTAGCTTGAGTTGCCTGACAGTTTGGACTAGTGAAAGTTGCACTAAAGCTTTGGAAGCTGACCAGTTGTTATATCCTTTGCAGGATATAACCCATATGGCTAAGGCTGCTCCAGAAGTGATCATTTGAACATCTACTGTTACTGCAAGTTTAACTTACACAACTGTACTTTCTTGAAAAATTGTCCTTACCACCTTTTGAACCTGCAAGCACAAGCTGATATCAAGTTCCTAACATGAAAAACTATTTTGCTTATTACTCTGACATCTGCAGGGTGAGTTTCTGAGCCACAAGCTCTCATGGTGGGACAACTTCACCTAATTTTCCACAGGAGTAGGTTGTGTTATGCACTAATTTTTCTTTCCTGCTAAAAGTGGTCTCAGAACTCACTCTCAGCCATTGTGTATTAATCTCCCTGCATTCCTTCCAGAACCTAAGAATAAGGGAGAATGTATACTTCATACTTTGGATGTGCACTGGTAGCTCAGGTGCTATCTTGATAGAACAAAATCCTTTTGGACAGCCAAAAGACTTTTTATTTCTTTCTGAGGGGCAAAGATTGGTCAGCTTATCTCTAAGCAAACCACTGCATGTTAGTTGTCCTCTGGTATTTTTTTTTTTTTGTTACATCCTCCATGGCAAGGTATATTCCACCCTGTATCATAGGTAGGGAAGGGCAAAAGTGGAACTGTTCGAGGCACAAAGTGTTAGAGGGTATGATCCAGTCAGCCACCCATCATCTTAATTGCTTTTACTGCAATAATGGCTTTTAAGAGCTGGTATTGCATTTGCAGTCAAACGAATGCTGTAACCTTCCATGTGTGGTCTAACTATAACAACAGTTTGCTATAGTTAAATATAAAAAAATCTTTTTAACTAAAACCAGCGAGCTGTAACACTTTCTGAAGGATATAAACTGTAGCAAATACTTGCTACATTTGTAACAAGCAGTTGCTACAGTTTAAAAGAGAAAATATTTTGTTTTAGGTAAAACTTGAACACTGTAGCACTTCATGCAGTATATAAAATGTAGCAACTGTTTGTTACGTTTGTGACAAGCAACTCAGCAATTTATTACAGTTTTAATGTAAAAAAAAAAAAAAAAAAAAAACTTTTTTTTAAGTAAAACCTGAACACTGTAGCACTTCATGCAGGATATAAACTGTAGCAGTTTATAATAGAAGTTTTTTACCATAATGTAAGGATGGCTGAGGGCAGAGCATTGAAACAGGATCTGAATGGCTTGGGCAGGAGGGAGGGAGAATGTGCTGTATCTGGCTACGTGGGTGGTGTATCAGTAAAAAGAACAGATTTTGTTTCTTTTGTTATTATCTTGAAGAGCTGGGTGGGGGTATTGTGGAGAAACATCCTGCAAGTTTTGCAGAAGTCATTTTCATTTTTTAATTTCACATGAAGAGCTGAAGTGGTGGGGAGCTGGTCTGTGGGACGGGCACAGGACACTGGTTAAGCCAGCTATTCTTCTGCATTTCACCAGGGCCTCTTCCTATTCAGTGGCATATTGGAAAGGATTGGACTTTTGAAGCATTATATTGACAGCAAATTGGTTCTCTGTCCATACCTTTAAGAAGCACTACATGTTGGATGCATTTTCTAAATCCAGAGCAGACTTCATGCAGAACATTCATCAGGGGCTCATAAACCTTTGTTCTTCCTCCTCCTCCCAGGTTGGGTAAACTTTTGGGATTTACCCATATGGCAGTAAGGCAGTGTATTTGCTGAACATAGTTGTTTAAGTCCTACTTACCTGTAACAGTAGATGGTTGTAGAATACATTGCCTTACTGGCAGTAACCTCCCACCAGCCCCCTTTTGTTGGATGTTTTGGATGTGTATAGTTTATTGTTACAGTTGCTGCTGAGTTTTGTTTAGCAGCCTTAGTTTTTGCATGTGTGTGTGTGTGTGTGTGTGTGTGTGTGTGTGTGTGTGTGTGTGTGCGTGTGTGTGCGTGTGTGTGTGTGTGTGTGTGTGTGTGTGTGTGTCTTTTGGTTTGAAACTTAGGTGTTCACAAAACTTACATTTTCATCTGGTTTTCCTGCTGGAGTCTAGAGAACTAAAAGAGTCCTATCTGTGAGTTTGAAGGGCAGTCCTGGTCATGCCAAGTGATTGGTCCTCTACACCCACAAACAAGCAATTGGAAGAGCTCTGCTTAGATGGACTGCCACAGGGAGGGTAGTAGGGCACTACTACTCATATGCCAGTAAGGCAGTGGGTTCTATGAACATCATTATGAAAACGTTAACAAGAGACATGTAGACAACATGATTCAGAGCGTTTATGATGTGTTAAACAAGCTGTTTAAATCTGGTATCATAGATAAAAGTTTGCATGATTTTTTTTTTGTTGGACACCCCCTTATTCCTGTCATCAGTGGCCTTCCTAAGCTGCATTAAGACCTTGTCATCCTCCTTTTAGACCCATAGTCACAGGTCATGACTGGTGCACTGAAACAATATTTATTTTTCTTGGAAAACAACTGAGACCTATTTTTAACACTATTTCACGTGTTAAGAGACATTAAGCAGTTTTTAGAAGACTTATTTGCAGCTCACAAAGCATATTTTTGTTTGTTACAATGGCTTTATCTTCTCTGTTTACTGTAATTCCTAATTACATGGGTATAATTTGTGTTAAAAAGTTTTTGAATGCCTTTTATGATTTTGCCGAAGCTAAAATTTAATTAATTTTAGTGTTATTAGACATGGTATTAGTGAATAATGTGTTTTTATTTAACAACAAATTTTATTGGCAGAAGCATGGCATAGCTATGAGCACATATTGTACCAATAGCTATACCAATGCTGTCATGATGACCTGGGGACAGGAATTTTTGTGATCAATGGTACATATAAGGAGTTTATTTCATTTTATTGCAGATTTGTGGATGATTTATTATTTCGTAGAGTGGGTCCACTGAACAGTTCCATGACTTTATGGACTATATTAATAGTAGTACAATACATTTCCAGTTTTCTTCTGAAATGTCTAGTACAATATACATTTTTTAGATGTACACATAGGAAAGAATGATGATGGTATTTATACAAATGTGTTCAGAAAACCATGCTATCATAACCATCTTCTTCATAGGGGAAGTATGCACTCACCACACATTTTTAAGAAGGTAATCCACAGTCAGGCATTTAGGGTGTCCCGGTTAAGTGCACTTGATAGTGATTACCAACATCACACTAATAATTTGAGAAAAGCATTTACAGAGAGAGGCTGTCAGAACAAAGAAATTGCTGAAAATATTGAAGCTATAAGGAAAGTGAGAGATAGCAGTGCCAAACCCTATTTTTCCAGCCAAATAACTAAGTTAAAAGAGGCAGTAGTGCCACAGGATTTTGGCAAGGATATGAAGCTGAGAATAACCCATGTTTTATGCAAGGGATAATGTTAGGTATCAGAGAGCTATTGAGAGACATTGGAAAAATCTAATAACTGATGAAAGTCTTAGGGGAATTTTAGATACCAAACCAAGGATTATATATAAAAAGATGACATCTCTTATGAACCATCTTTGCTACCCTAAAACTCATAGAACTGAGAGTAAATAAGAGAACATTTCCCTGTGGCAAATGTGCTGCTTGCAAGTAGATAAATACTACCAACTTGTTTTTACATCCTGATCAGAAGAAAGAATATACATTTAATATATATGCAACCTGTAGTTCAGAACACATAATTTATTTAGCTTCTTGCATAGTGTGTGCTAAATTTTATGTTGGGAAAACAGATAGAGCCCTGCATGATCACATAAAAGAACATGTTTATCATATTAGTAAGAGCAGCCAAAATACTGCCCTTTCTAAACATGTCATGGAGACATATTTGGCACACAGATTTTTATTTATAGCTATTGGTAGAGTGTGAGAGTGCCAGATGTGGTGATATTAGAAATATTACTGAACAACTGGAAGCCAAATGGATAATCAGGCTCAGAAGCGATTATGGACATGGGTTGAATGACAGGGTGCCCATTAAACCTAAACTAAAGAGTAGACGCCTACTCAGATGAAGTAATAGTATTTAGTAGAGAGTATTTGTGTAGCTACTTTTTTAAAAGGAGTTTATATTTATTTTAGATATATTGTTTTTATTCATTTTATATGTTTTTTAGTTAGTGTGCATAATGCTGTATATTGGTAGGACTGTGTCTCTTTTACAGTTAAGTGAAATGCATCATGTGATCTGTTTATTACAGTAGTGGTTCCCAAACTTTTTCTATTCTCGGCTCCCTTGCTGAATCCAGGTTTTCCCAAGGTGCCCCCCCTTGCAGCTCGCATAAAATGCATATTTCATTTATTTATTTATTTGACATTTGTTTAACGAGACTGCCTGACTGGACTAAGAGACCTGGGGAGAAAAGTTCAAAAGTACAATAAAAAGATTTATTCAACAGCAAAAACCAAGTGTCCACCAGAGCTGATAAAATAATTTTTTTTTAATGCAAAGGATAAGCACTTTCACACATAGTGCTTCTTCAGATCCATAAAAAAGCATCACAGGTGTATTCATTATATACTAAAACAAAAATCAATCAGCCAACCATGGAACAGCAGCAATTACTGATGTATACTCTTCTTTTTTAAAACTGGTTTTAAAGGTACACGTGTTAATCCCTGGCAGTTTATCTGCCTGCAATTTAACAATCCATTTAGATTCTGCATTCTCTAATCTATTATTGTAATCACCCTTTCTGTTATCCATTGGTAACAACTGTAGAACACTAAATACAAAAGAATGTCCTGGTGCAGAAGATATGTGTTTTGCTAAGACATTAAGAGTGTTCAAACCTTTAATATCACCTGCATGCTGCAGGATGCGTTCTTTCAACATTCTCACTGTTTTCCCCATATAAAAAGATGTGCATAACTTGCACCTAGCCAAATAAATCAATCTCTTCAAGGTACAAACAGCATAAAAACAAGGCTTAAATGTAAAATTAAAAACAGGATATTGAAACTCATATACAGAAGCTCAACAAAAGTAAAAAAGTAGTACTGCCAAGAACGCACAAAACACGGAGCCTGAACACACTCTGTTACACCAGTTGACTAAAAGTCTCGTACTGCAATAGTTTAAGAATGTGCAGTAATCCAAATTATTTGATTAAGCGTTTAATTGTAGAATCCACTTTTTGTCAAGGCAACACCTCAACTTCTTCAGAACAAACAATCAGACATTATAGTCCAGCCCATTTAAATACGATGAAACCAAGTCACATGTTTGAATAAATTAAATACATTGACATTTAAAAAAATTAATTTAACTATATTCAATACATAATTTATGTTTATGTTACGAACCATTGTTGTTAAAAAGTTACTATAAATGTGTTAGTTAAAATGTAACATATGAAAATATACAAAGATGAATGTTTAAAAACATATTACTTGTGTAATCACGTAAAGTATACCCATATTAGATGGTCAAAAAAATTTTTTCAATGACAAAGACTTTAAACATTATCAAAAACATAATCAAAAACATAAACATAATACAGCTCACAAACGTGTAGAACATAAAAATGTACTATAATCTATATAAATTCTAAAACTTCTACATGTACAAATATTACAAATATAATATAATATATTCCTAAGTCCAATGTAAACAGCACATATTAATTCTTTGATAACTTACTTTATCTCATTAGATTCTTTAACCGCAAAATGCACATAATCGAGCATGTTTCATTTAAACCTTGATATTGGTAGGCATTTGACCTCAATTGCCAAAGTAATTCACTCTCTTCTAATTTTAGTGATTCTGGTCCACCCCTCCCGTCACTTCTTAATTGATGAATAACTCCAAATTTGCATGTATGACCTGGATGCTCGTTCACATGTCTAGCCAATGCGTTTTCTAATTTACTGTTATCTATACAGTAAATGTGTTCATGAATTCTTTTGCCCATCTTACCAATATAGAAATCTGGGCAAAGTGAACACTTGGCTAAATAGACTACTTGTTTACTCGTACAGTCAAATCTTCCTGGTGTTTTAAATTTCCTATTACCTATAGTAAAATAAGTGCTTGTGTCTATATATTTACTTATTTATTTATTTACAAATACGGCACATACCACACTTAAACATCCCATCTCTATTACTAGGGGTCCTAAATTTAGTCTCTAAAATAGATTTCAAGTTATTACCTTTCCTAAAAAACATTTTAGGTAATAAAGGAAATAAGTCCCTAAGATGGCCATCCTTCATAAAGATGTCCATCAATTAAGAAGTGACGGGAGGGGTGGACCAGAATCATTAAAATTAGAAGAGAGTGAATTACTTTGGCAATTGAGGTCAAATGCCTACCAATATCCAGGTTTAAACGAAACATGCTCAATTATGTGCATTTTGCGGTTAAAGAATCTAATGAGATAAAGTAAGTTATCAAAGAATAAATATGTGGTGTTTACATTGGACTTAGGAATATATTATATTATATTATATTTGTAATATTTTATTACATGTAAAAGTTTTAGAATTTATATAGATTATAGTACATTTTTATGTTCTACACGTTTGTGAGCTGTATTATGTTTTTGATTATGTTTTTGATAATGTTTAAAGTCTTTGTCATTGAAAAAAATTTTTTGACCATCTAATATGGGTATACTTTACGTGATTACACAAGTAATATGTTTTTAAACATTCAACTTTGTATATTTTCATATGTTACATTTTAACTAACACATTTATAGTAACTTTTTAACAACAATGGTTCGTAACATAAACATAAATTATGCATTGAATGTAGTTAAATTAATTTTTTTAAATGTCAATGTATTTAATTTATTCAAACATGTGACTTGGTTTCATCATATTTAAATGGGTTGGACTATAATGTCTGATTGTTTGTTCTGAAGAAGTTGAGGTGTTGCCTTGACGAATAATCCTGCATTCTACAATTAAACGCTTAATCAAATAATTTGGATTACTGCACGTTCTTAAACTATTGCAGTACGAGACTTTAAGTCAACTGGTATAACAGAGTGTGTTCAGGCTCCGTGTTTTGTGCATTTTTGGCATATACAGAAGCTATAAACTTACATGCTTTACAATGCCTACATGGATAAGTACCTAAACGTCCAGAAAGAGGCACTGTTAACTGAGTAGATTTATAACATAAATGTCTCTTAAGGAAGATATTCTTCTTAAATGTATAACCAGGTTTCACCCACAATTCATCTAACTTTATCATCTGACAAGAAAACAGGCCAATATTTCTTTACAACATCACATACTTCTTGCATGTTATTACCATAGGTTAATGCAAGTTTAACACTAGTAGAAGCAGTATCTAATGCATTAGTCTTACCAGGAACATAAGAGTGGTTAAAATAGGGTTGGCCTTTGTCAGAACGCATGTTAATAACCATGTTATAACTATCTTCAAGCGTTTCAAAACTATAACCTCTAACAGATAAATCTCCCTTAAGACAAAGCAACAATGCCATGAAGCTATGCACCACCACTGACCAGCTTCTTTGTGGAGGCGGCCTCATCATTCCTGACTTTGTGGGTCTTATCTGTGAGTAAGATGTCTATCCAGTGTGTTATAAGGGGGTTTATGCCTAGTTCTGTAAGTCTGTTGGCAATGTCAAAGAAGTCCACCAGGTTTAGTAAGCATGACCTTCCTTTGACAAAACCAAACTGGGGTGGATCCAGTACTGTGGTGGATCTAGTGAGGTCTCCTATTGTCCTTATTGATAATTTCCATGATAATTCTTTCTATAGCTTTGCAAATATGACTAGTCAGACTAAACTATAAGCGACATATTTTATAGTATGTCATTGCATTAAGAAGACTCATTTATCCTTGCAGGACACAGATCACACTGCATTAATGGAAGCAGCGAGGGAAGGTGCAGTAGATGTTGTGCGTTCCATACTGCAAAGAAAAGGAGATGTCAATGCTTTGGATAAAGGTCGAAATCATGCAGCTCATTTTGCTGCTAAAGGAGGGTTCTTTCAGGTATGTGTTCATTGTAATAATGGTAAATATATGTGAATATGATAATGATTTATAGCTGAAGCTCTAAAATGTATTATGATTAACAGTGTCTTTATTTCATATATTTATTGTGAGCTTCCTAGAAGTAATTCACATTTTTCAACATTCAGATAGTCACAGAAAAATCACTTCAAATTAGTCTGTAAGTAATTTCAGCAGTTACTGCATAATTTCAGAAATTTGTGTGCAGTAGATTTTCTTTGACTAGATTTGCTTTAAATGCTTTAGCAGTGAAATATCAATATATAATTTTTTGTCAAGTACAGTGGATGAAATTAATCTGATATTTTTTTGTTTGAACATAATACAATATTTCTCAGGTTTCATTTTTAAATAACTAGTCCTTGTGAAACAGCCTGACCTCAAAAGGTAACACTAAGCATTTAATTCAGTGCATTGTGCTGTTGCAGTGATTCTGCTACTGTTGTTTCCACTAATATGAAAATAAAGCTATAGAAGCATTTGTCTCATTCCTACAAATCCTGTTGTTTGACTTTCAGTGTTATAGAGAGCAAGAATGAGAAAGTGAACATTTAAGTGTGAAGTGTCCAGCCCTTTACACCTTAGCGCATTAATGAGCATATTCATTAGTAATGGTCATCACTGCTGCAAGATTTGTATATCTATATATTTATTGTAATCACTTGATGAAGGCTGACATTGGTCCTGTTCCAGATTCTTAAGAAGTTTTATGCTTCCCTTTTCATGAGAATGTAGCCAAAAGATGTGGCCGTCAGAATGCAGCTCCGCAGTCTGTGTGATATCACTTGAGAATGTCACTACAAGTGCTCTTGAGACTGACAGTTCTACAAAAGATAATTATCTTCAGTGACTGCTTTAGAAAAAAACACAAAATTAAAAAACTGTGTTCATTTATAAAAATCATGTGGCCATCTATAGGGAAAACAAAAAAAAAATTTCTGGATGTTTATTTAGCCTTCCTGTTTTTAGCTGTAATGTTTGAATCTGTAGTGGAAACTTAGAGTAAAGATAAATAGGTCTCCAGGAATGCACACATTTTAAAAAAAGTTAGGACTATGGAGCATCCTAAATTTAAGAGGCAGGTCCTAGGTACTCCTGAGCTTAGAATGGCACCACTTGCTTCCTTATCAGATTCAGGCATTTTCTTCTGAGCTGAGACCTGCATGAGTTTCTCTTCTTTCTGAAATAGCCATTATTTTAAAAACGCTTAAGAGTTTAGGTACCCTGTCCTGAACTTACACCTGCTTGAGTACCTCTACTCCCCTGACTATTTCTGTTTTTAGTGATTATCATAACCCTAAACAGATTCAGAAAATAGTTCAAAAACTGAAAAAATGGAATTTCCCCTTCAGTAACACTGATTCCCAGTAACCACTATGAGAACTGACACTCCAGTAATTTTGGATTGAGAAACCACTGATGTTTCTCTCACTTCCTTTCTGAAATTCTTTGCGGTGACACTGATCCACATTCAAACAGGAACCAAACTCTTTTGTTAGGAAATGGATGTCTATCACTAGACATAGCAGATGCAGAAAGCTGTGAGGGCTAGGTGTTGGCTACCCAGGCACCGCAATCATCTGTCTACAAGTACATAGTACAGCTGTACTTTGACTTCATATGGTCTGGTTTTAAGTCCGAGTCAAAATATTCTACTTCCGGAAAAAACAATGGGAAGGGAAGGATATAATAACTCCATTCTGAGAAAAATGAGTGAGAAGAACATATGCTAATATATTCAAATTAGATGCCTTTCATGTGGTTCATATTACCCAAAGTGATTATGACGATTCTTCTTCCTTTGATACTCCTATAGAAGATGCATTTTTTGATGACGTTGTTTGAAGGACTGTGTTAGGTGTTCTGCTATTAAAACTTTCCTTCTTAAGCAAAAATACATAACATTTTGAAAACTGGATCAGCCTAAACCTTTATATTTATTCTTTGCATAATTTTTTTTTATTGAAGCTGGCAAAAAACAGATGATATACTACCGGCTCCTAACAAGCCTGACATGTTATATATAATGTGTCATTAGCACAATTGCCTGTATAAAAACCCACCAGCTTGCACAGTTGCAGTTGAACTAGGTTTTCATAATGAGTTAGTCATTATCTTTGCATTGAGGTCTTTGCAATCAGATGATGAAGCAGGTAATTGAATAATTAGAACTACTATACTCAGCTAGACTGAGTATTAGGGACACACATTACAATATGTATATGTCACAATGCCAATCTACTATTTCAAAATAGACCAGTTTTCTGATTAAAGAGACTCCAAACATCTCCATCATGAAAAAGCTGTCAACACTGAACCAAACTGTAGATAAATTTGCATCACATATGGTTAAATGTATATATAATGCAATACTAGATAATAATACAATACCAGAGCTCACCCATTTTACTTTAAAGCAACAAATTCCATCCATCATTTCATTATTTCAAAATGTTCTGGCTATCCAACAATAAAACGAGTGCAGTAAATATCTATTTTTCATGCTGCTACTTCTGTTTCTTAGATTAGGAGCTGTAATTTATTAAAACACAATCTTTTCCTGCCAAAGTAAAAGCCAAGATTCTAAATGCTCCCCTTGATAGCTCTTTTCTTTTTGGGGAAACCATCACAAAAAGTTTTGCAGCCATTAGAGAAAAAAAGAGAAAACAATGCAGAAGTTTAATCAAAATTTTCAACGTCTGGTTTCTAAATCCAGAAATGTATTTTTCAAAAATGTCCTTTTACAGGAAGCAATCCCAACAGCAGAAGCAGATTTAAAACAAGAGGCAGTTTCAAAGGAAATAACTGCTATAGGGGAATGAGGTAACATCATTATGACAGTCTAATATCCGTTCTCAGCAAGGTATGTATTTTTTCATACAGTTATGAGGTTAAGTTGCTTCATTACTTGTATCCTGCTATATACTATGGAGCAAAAATATGATCAAACCAGGGAGTACGAGAGGTCGTGTCAAGGCTGTAATCAACAGAATTTTATTCAATACCAGAGCTCACCCATTTTACTTTAAAGCAACAAATTCCATCCATCATTTCATTATTTCAAAATGTTCTGGCTATCCAACAATAAAACGAGTTCAGTTGATAGAATACAGAAGGAGGCTTTGTTGAAAGCGTTTACTGGTTATAAAGAAGGTCAAAAAAACAACAGAGACCTTTGTTAGAGATATCAAATATGAATAAGTATATGTAAAAAAGTTCAGTATGTTAACTCTGAACATTTTAATGACTCTGGGTATACTTTTACATCCCATTTTGAAGATCAACAGGAAATATCTGAAGCTCTTGCCAGCAACTCCCATTTCCACTTTTCTGCTTTACTTTTTGGCCTTTTGACTATTCTCAGCATTATTACAAAATATATTATCTCCAGGACTTGCACCCTTGAGCTTAAAGAGCATTTAGATATATTCTTATCTAGAAAATTGCCTGATTAAAGTTGTCTCTTGAGACATTGTTCTCTATATTGTTAGAATCTTTTCCCTGAATAAAGTTGAGTCTCTTGAGACAATGTTCTGTATATTGCTAGAAACTCTTCTGTGTTTTCAGCATAAAGGCATAGTCCACAGTATAAAGAAGTCAGATCTCTTTCCTCTCAGATTTAAATCAGTGTATTAAGCACAAATAAATAACTTTCACTGAGACTTGAAATTTCACAATAATGGTCACTGCAAAGGAAAAGCAACAACAAAAAAATGTTTTTGCAGGAGAGAAGTCTTTCTTACAATCCCTCACAAATGGGCCTGTGTCCCACACCCACGTGATGTTAAATATACTAATGTTGATATCTTTTGGTTTTGAAGGTAGGGGTTAACACATTCCCTGAAGTATGAGTTTCTACAATATTGAAGTTAGTATTAACAACAATATTAACAACATTTGTTACTAGAGTCAAACTTTAGTCTGTAGTTTTATGGAACAAAACGGACGTGCCATCATTTGATCAATACGTTTCCTCCTGTTTTCAATGAAAATGCAAACCCTGGCCCTCTTAAATATCAATAAACTCAAAAATAATAATCTGCTCCACTGAATCCCTCCCTAAACTTCAGAAGCTAACTCAAGAAGCCTTCTTTTTTTACCGAGCACTCGATGTTAAATAATCACCTAGCACTAAATGCTTCCAAATCCAAAATCATGATATTCATCCCCTCACAAATTATTAAAATAAACAAGAACTCTTTCTCCATAACTAGCCAAAACAAGACCCCTATCAAAAGCATACCCCATACAAAACTACTAGGTGTCACTACTGACGAACAATTAAAATTCAACATTCATCTTCAAACATAAAGAAAACCCACCAAAAATTAGGCTTACTCTACCGCCATAACTGCTACCTTACTTCTTCAGCTAAGCATGTCCTTTTTACCACCTACCTTATCCCCTCCCTCTTGTATGGTGCCACCCTCCTTACTAATATCCAATCCAATCTAAAGACAAAACTAGCTTCCTGCTATAACAAAATCTCAAAGTTTGCCACTGGAGCCAAATCCTCCACTCACCACTGTAATACCCTCCACAAATTAAATTGCCTTGAATTGTCCCACCATCTCTCCTTAATCCAACTTACTAATGTACATAAATTCATCCTTAAACCCTTTCTCTGACCATCCCTTGCCTCTGCTCTCAAAATGCATCAGCCTGATAAACTACTCAGGTCAAACAATCAGAATCTGCTCGAAGTACACAAACCTACACACACCCCAGGCAAATTCCTTTTATCCTTCTCTCTATCATAACTATGGAATTCCCTCCCACCACATATTCGTACCACCAACAACCACTCCACCTTCAAGACCTTGCTCCATTCCCACCTCTCATCTCTCTGGGAATGCTCCTGCTCCCACCTTACCTGACTCCCCTCTTCTATCAACTCAACTATAACACTGATCCCCACTATCTACATTCCACCTTATGTCCTCCTACACATAGACGCCTTACTACTTTCTTAAATACTTATAGCCTCACGTCACTTATAGTTTCATAGTTTCATAGTTTAGTACTAGGCTATCTGTCCTGGGGCATTTGTAAGCCTAGCCATAGTGATGTGGCTTTCGCCACCTCATGAAATGGTACAAAAATGCACAGAATAGATTTAGAATATTGTGCCGCTGTCTAGTAGTGACACAGTGAAGGTCCCCTTATATAATAGAATTAGTTTACTGTGCCCCTGTCTAATAGTGACACAGATGTGATCCCTGGGGTAAACTTACAATCTCCCATCCACTCATCAAGATTTCTCTTGAAGAGAGTCAGTGAGGGGCTCTGTCTAACATGAACTGGGATCTTGTTCCAGAGCATGGGAAGCCTCTGGGTTATGAATCTATCCCTCCAGCATGTCCTATTCATACTTGTACCGAGGTTTAAGTCTTTAGCTCTCGTGGTTCTGATGGATTTGGATTTTTTGAGGTGGAGCATGTCCATCAGTTCCTGATTGGACAAGACCTTGTACGTCAGGCAGAGATCACCTCTGAGCAGGTGGTATGCTACTGAATAGAGCTGGAGTTTCTTTAGTCTGGCAGAATAAGACATATGTTGGAGACCCTTGATCCTCTTGGTGAGGTACTTTTGTGGTCTCTAGCTGTTGCAAATGCCGGGTGAGGTACATGCCAAATGGGGCATTATACTCAATCATGGGTCTGATGAGGGAGGAGTATAGGGGTACAATGACATCCTTGGATCTGGATGTAAATCCCTTCATGATAAGGTGTGCAAGGTAGAATGTTTTTCTAACCACTTTGGCAACGTGGATGTCAAATGAGAGGTCGCTGTTGACTTGGGTCCCTAGGTCTCGGATTACTTTTTCTGTACTCAGTGGGTTGCTGTCTATGTGATAATTTGTGGGTATTTTGTTTTTCCCAAAGGGGATGACTATACATTTTTTGGCATTTAGTTTAAGGCCATGACTCCGGCACCAGTTGTCCGTTTCTGTGAGGCCTTTTTGTAGGATGTATGTGTCCGCTGGTGTATCAACTATGGCGCCTAGTTTGCAGTCATCTGCGAACTTTGTCAGCCACAACCCTCCCATGTTTGCTTTAACATCTGAGAAATAAATGCCGAACAAGAGGGGTCCCAGGACAGATCCCTGTGGAACACCACTTGTGACTGGCTTTGAGTCTGACATTGCTCCAGCGATTTTAACTTTATGGGTTTTGTCCTTTAGCCAGTTTGCAACCCATCTAGTGACATAAGGGTTTACGTTTAAGCTGTTGAGCTTATCTATGATGCCTGAGTGGGGTATTGTGTCGAAGGCCTTAGCCAAGTCCAGGTAGGCTGTATGGACTGCTTTGCCCTCATCAATGGCTCTAGTGACTGTTTCGAAAAAGTCAACCAGGTTCAAAAGGCAGGAACTGCCCTTCACAAAGCTGAACTGGGTGGGCTCAAGTGTCTGTAGGTCCCCAATGTCTTTGTTTATGAGTTCCATGATGATTCTTTCCATAGCTTTGCAGACCAGGCTGGTTAAGCTTATGGGGCGGTAGTTCCCAGGGTCTGTAGAGGTACCCCCTTTGTGGAGTGGGACCACTGTTGCTGTACACCAGTGTTCAGGTACATATCCTGTAGTAAGGCTAAGGTTAAATAGCATTTTTATGTGTGGGTTTAGCTCCTCTTGGACTTCACGTAGCACGCAACCTGGGATGCCGTCAGGTCCCATTGATGCTGTGTTTTTAGCTTTGTTGAGGGCAGCTCTCACTTGAACATCTGAGATGACAGGGAGATTACATTCAGCTGGGATAAGTATTTCTTCTTTTGGGGGTGAGGGAGGGGAGAAATTTGCACTGAACCTGTCAGCCAGAATGTTGGCAATATCTGTGGGTTCAGTGTATTTTTTGTTGTTGTGAACTAACTCTGAGCATATCTGAGGGTTTCCACCCAGGTTTCTAACATAGCTGAAGAAGGCTTTGTGGTTATCTTTAGTGTCCTTAGCGATTTTTCTCTCAAAGTTGGCCTTGGATGTTTTTATAAGAGAACGTAGTTTTCTGCTAGTGTTGATCAGAGATGTCTTCCCTTTATGGGATTTTGCTCTGTCGTGCAGTAGCTTCCTTCTTTTGTTATACAATTTGTTAATGGCTGAGGTCCACCAGACAGGACGCTTGCCTTTGGTGGAGAGGGACTTGGATTTATTTGGGATTGCATGATCCATGCATTCTTGGAGATGTCCATAGAAAGCATTTGTGAAGGATTCAGCATTGTGGGATGTGGTATCCACTAGCCCAGAGGGCTTAAAGGATACCATCTCAGTCTTAAGAAGAGTGAAGTCTGCTTTTGAGAAGTTTTTCACTGTGGTCTTTTGTGCTGGAGGTGGAGGTGGGATATGTATATCCATGATGATTAGTTTGTGGTCAGATCTCACTAGTGAGGGGTATACCTCCGGTGTGGAGCATTTTGTCCCCATGTTTGTGATGATCAGGTCTAGTATATTATCTCCCCTGGTGGGAGAGGTGACTAGTTGTTCCAGTGCATTTGAATTTATGAATTCCAGGAACCTTTGGGCTAGAGTGTTAGGGCTAGAATAATGTACCCAATCTATGTTGGGTAGTTGAAGTCTCCCAGTATGATGGTATTTTGTGATACATTCATATCCTCCAATGTCTTCAGGAAGGTTGAGTGGGGTTCCTGATATTGGTAGAGTGGTCTGTAACATGCTACCAGTTCTATAGCAGTTTTGTCTATGGTTAGTTGCACCTGTATGGCCTCCGATGCTCCATGTGTTGCTAGTAACCTGGAGGTGTGGGTGTCCTTGATGAATATGGACACTCCCCCTCCCTTTGTGGTTTGGCCCGGGTTTTGGGGCCAAAAAGCATGGTACGAGGTATAGCCTGGTAGCGCTGGGGTGCTCTCAGGAGCCTTGAACCAGGTTTCAGTTACTGTACAGACGTCGATGTTCTCCATACTGAGGAGTGCATCGAGTGCCTGCATCTTGAGATTTAGACTTCTGGCATTGAGCAGCATTACCCTTAGATGTTCTTCATACCACATTGCTGCAGTCCTAACACTTGGGTAGTCCGCTGTCCCAGTCGGCCCGAATACCAAAGTATATGGCTGACGTCGGTCAAGGCACATTAGTCTGACGTCAGGACGTCAGGGTACAAATGCGCATGACCGACGTCATATCCTTAGTCTTTTTTGCCGCATGGTCCGATGCAGAAGCAGTTTTGCAAGTGCAGGTTGGCGTTCTGAGATTTTCCGAAGTCGGAGTTTCAGACCGAATCCAAGTTGGCTAAGTACCCGTTGGGATTATTTTGTTTTTCTTGCCTCAGTATTTTACGGATGTCAGAAAAAGTGAATAACTGTATTTCTTGTGGGAAACAGATACCTCATAGGGATTACCATACCTTGTGTATACCTTGCTTAGGGCCTGAGCACGACGTTGTTGGCTGTCGCTCTTGTGCTAGATTTAACAAACGCACTATAAAGAGAAGATTAGATTGTGCCAGGTTAGTTTTTGGGAAGCGGTGTAATTATAAAATGCCGTCGGATGCTCCGGCGTCCGCTTCCAAAAAGCGCAAGGACAAAACAGCAAAGCCTAGGCTGGAAGAACCGTCTGTCCCGGACGTCGGTTCTTTAGAGGGCTCGGTGGAGCCAGGGGTTCAGCCAGAAATTTCTTTGGAATCCCAGGGAGATGCTTTATTACTGCAAGATGTGACCTCTCAGGAGGTAGGCCAGGCGGAAGGGGCTTCTCAGGTAGCTGTTCTTCCCTCCCTTCCTAAGGTGGTTAGGCCCTCCCCTGCTGTTTCCAAGGCTTCTCCCAGGGGAAGGCCAGGTTTTATTTCAGGAGTTACCCCTAGTTCTTCAGGGTCTGTACCTAAGAAGCATATGCTTAAGATGGCAGAAGATTTGATTACAATGATTAGAGGTTCTATGCCCCCTCCTGATAAGAGGCCTAGGGTGGAACCTGAGCTTGGGAGTTTTGAGCAGTGTTCGGATGCTTCTGAGTCTTCGGCTGAAGACTTGCAGGAGTATTCCCCTTACTCTGATTCTGATGTAGATGATTCTACTCCTTCTGCTTCTCCTCCTGAGGATTTTTCATTTTCAGAGACTCTTCATTCCATGAGGGAGCATTTTAAATGGGAAGGTCAGGATTTCTCTGATTCCAGGAAAAGGCTTAGGGAATTTTTGTTTCTACCCCAGCATAGGCCTTTAGCTATACCTCCTGTTCTAGATGTGGTAGAGGATGTTTTTGCAGAGGCTTCTCTGAACCCTGACTCTTTGCCTCCTGCTCCAGTTAAACCGGATAGATATTATAGGGTGCCTGAAGCTCATAAGTATCTTTTTAAGAGTCCTAGGGCAGACCCAGAAACTGTTTCACAGGGGCCTAAAGGTGTTAAGGCTTCTGTTGTTAAAAATCCTGTTCCTCCAGATAAAGAGGCTAGGGCTTTGGATAGATGGGGAAAGAAAGTGTATACTTCTTCCACTTTGGCCATGAGAGCTTTGAATTGCCAGTTTCACATGTTGAAATACCAAAATTATCTCCTTTCACAATTAAAGTCTAAGGTAGATGCTTTGGCGGAAGGTATTGAGTGTAAAGAGTTGCAGGATTTAGTTCATGTTTCTGAACAGGTGGGTAAGCATTCTTTGCAATGTGGTTTTGATGCTGTGCAGGCCTCTTCGAGGGTGGCTGCCACTGGTTCGGTTCTTCGCGGGCACGCCTGGTTGAGGGATCAGAATTTAGCTGAGCATGTGAAAACAAGGATTTTAGATGCTCCTTTACAATCTGATGTGTTGTTTGGTTCGCCTGTGGAAGCAGTTCTAAAGAAAATGGAAGACAAGGCTAAGTCTATGCAGACTGTTAAAGATTTTTTGCAGGTTCAGCCTCTGAAGTTTAGTAGAAATTGGCCTACCAAGGGGTGGACATATCCTGCTTATGATTCCCAGTCTAGGGGTAGGTCTAGACATGGTAGAGGCAGAGCTCAAGGTTCTTTTAGGCCTAGAACAGGGAGTTCACCTGCTCAGTCTTCTGGTGAGGGCAGGGGTCAGTCCTTTCGTAAACAGACACAATGACCTGCCTTTTCAGCTGCCAGAATCTTCTCGTCTGGCAGCACCTTTTGGAGGAAGGTTGGCACTTTTCAAAGAAAACTGGAGTTTAATTACCCAAGACAGATGGGTATTGGATATCATTCACCACGGTTACAGGTTTTATTTCCATACCTTGCCTCCTTTCAAAGGCATGCCAGACATTCCTCCTCAACAAAGGAAAGAGGCTCACAAGCAAATTTCTCTGTTGCTCCAAATAGGGGCCATTCAGCGGTTCCTGTGCCAGAAAGGGGCCTAGGATTTTATTCTCGCCTGTTCCTAGTACCAAAAAGGGGAACACGTGGAGACCAATTTTGGATCTGTCTATCCTCAACACTTATCTGGACATTCCCAAGTTCAAAATGTTGACGTTACAACAGCTTTTACCTCTGCTGGGCAAAGATCACTGGATGGTAACTTTGGATCTCAAGGAAGCTTACCTTCATGTTCCTATCAGACTAATTTGCAGGAAGTATCTGCGTTTTCGAGCTGGGAATTCTCATTATCAGTTCTCTGCATTGCCCTTTGGCTTATCTACTGCGCCCAGAGTATTCACAAAGGTTCTGGCTCCAGTGATAGCTTTCTTCAGGCTAAAAGGAATACAAATCTATCCTTATTTGGACGATTGCCTGATTCTGGCTCAAGGAAGGGACGTGCATCTTCAGCATTTGGAATATGTGATAGCAGTGCTAAGATGCCTAGGGTATTCTGTGAACGAAATAAAGTCCAGTCTAGTACCCTCTCAAGACATGTGCTTTCTGGGTGTGAGACTGAATACAGCATGCCAGATGGCCTTTTTAACCCCGGACAAACAAAAGAATCTTTCTCTTTACTTCCATCAACTATCTCATCAGTCCGGGCTGACTGCAAGGACAGTCCTTCAAGCCTTAGGGTTCATGGCATCTTGTATTCTGGTACTTCCCAATGCCAAACTGCATATGAGGAAGCTACAATGGTATCTCAAAAATTTATGGACACAGCACTGCCAGGATTTGGACACTGTCATTCAAATAATACCTTGCATTCAAAAGGAATTTTTGTGGTGGGCTCAGGAATGTCACCTAAACAAGGGACTCTCTGTGACCCGGCCAGAGGCGAGTCAGATTCTAATGACAGATGCCTCAGACACAGCTTGGGGAGCTCATCTGAATGGAAAGTGGATACAAGACAAGTGGCCTGCCAGACTGCAGCATCTACATATCAACATGAAGGAGATGTTAGCAGTCCAGTTTGCATTACTGGCTTTCAAGGATTTACTTCTTCCAGGGCAGGTGTTGATTCTGACAGACAACACAACTGTCATGTGGTACATCAACAAACAAGGGGAACACATTCTTATCCTCTATGCAGGCAAGCAATGATTTTGTGGGAGACTGCGTTAAGCTTGCAGCTGAATCTTCAAGCAAGGTTTCTGCCAGGAGCACAGAACTCCTTAGCAGATGTGTTAAGCAGGCAAATCATGGATCCCCACG
Source organism: Protopterus annectens (assembly GCF_019279795.1). NCBI lineage: Eukaryota > Metazoa > Chordata > Ceratodontiformes > Protopteridae > Protopterus > Protopterus annectens. The sequence goes on from NC_056727.1 coordinate 402,309,834, forward strand.
AGTGGAAACTGGATCTTCATGTATTTCAGACATTGACAGTGTCATGGGGAACTCCAGACATAGATCTGTTCGCTTCTCCACTAAACCACCAGCTGCCAAAGTTTTGCACGAAAAGGTTTCATCACACAGCCTGGAAAGTGGATGCTCTTTCTTTCAGTTGGAAAAATCTTCATGTGTATGCCTTTCCACCTCTGCCTCTCCTCCCAAAGGTACTTCTAAAGGTCAGACAAGACAAGCCAAGGATGATTTTATTAGCTCCAGATTGGCCTCGGCAGCACTGGTACCCATTGCTGAGGAGTCTGGTAAGGAAGCCTCCATGGCCCTTACCTTTGATTCCACACCTATTGTCTCAGAAGGACGGGCATCTGCTCAATGTCAAGCTTCACTCTCTTCATCTAACAGCTTGGCATATTCTGTTTTGAACCATAGCAGGTCTCAGCTTCCTCAACAAGTTTTGAATGTGATTATGGAAGCCAGAAGACCTAGTACAAGGAAAGTGTACGCAGGAAAATGGAAGAGATTTTTATTTTGGTGTGCAGCAAAGGATTTGGATGTTTCTGAGCCAAATTTGAGTGTGGCTCTTCAATATCTTACTGAGTTATTGGACAAAGGTTTGTCTTTCTCTTCCATTAAGATTCATGCTGCAGCAATTTCAGCTCACTATGATTGTGACCCACCATTGTTTTCTCATCCTTTGTTCAAGCAATTTCTTAGAGGGGCAAAGAATATAAGACCCCACGTAGAGCTCCTACTCCTGCTTGGGACCTCAATTTTGTGTTGGAGAAACTCACTCTACAACCTTTTGAGCCTGCAGCTACTGCTGAATTGAAATATTTGTCATGGAAGACTGCTTTTTGTTAGCCATTACATCTGCAAGAAGGGTGTCTGAATTGCAGGCCCTTATGGCGGTTGAGCCTTTCCTGATTTTTCATAAGGATAGGGTATCTTTACGTACTAATCCTTCCTTTATGCCTAAAGTGGTTTCTAGTGTGGCTTTAAACCAAACTATTCATTTGCCTACCTTTTATGCAGATCCCCAAAATAAGGGGAAAAGATTTTGCACACTTTAGATGTACACAGGCAGTTGCGTTATTATTTAAGCAGGACTGAGGATTTTAGGCAGTCTCAGCAGTTGTTTGTTTCTTTTGCTTTGAGTTCTCAGGGCAAGCCTGTGTCAAAACAAACTATTTCTAAGTGGATTGGGTTTTGCATTGCATTTTGTTATTCCCATCATGGCAAGGAGATTCCAGCTGGGATTAGGCCTCATTCCACTAGGGCTACTGCCACTTCAACAGCATTTCTAAGGGGTGGCAACTAAGGATATTTTGGAGGCAGCTACTTGGAGTTCAGTGCATACTTTCTCTAAGCATTACCACCTTCCTCTCTACTCTAAATCTAGGGCTGGTTTTGCCACGGCTATTTTGCAGGGCATGTTGTCAGCTCCTGCTTCCTTATGATTTGCCAGCCTCCCTTACCTCTGCTTTGGGATTCTACCCAAGTGTTAGGACTGCAGCAATGTGGTATGAAGAACATAGTACAGTTTTGTACCTACCATAAATGTAGATGTTCGAAGATCCACATTGCTGCAGTCCAATTACCTCCCTCCTTCCCCTCTGTGTTTAGGGGTGGTTGTGTGGGTGAGGTTATACTCTTGTAAATTTGTATATATTGTATATATATTTGGTGCAGGAGTGTGTGGTGTTTTTTGGTTTTAGCCTTATCTTTTAGGGTCTTCTGACATCTGGGGCAAGAAAAGACTGAGGATATGACGTCGGTCATGCGCATTTGTACCCTGACGTCCTGGCGTCAGACTAATGCGCCTTGACCGACGTCAGCCATATACTTTGGTATTCGGGCCGACTGGGACAGCGGACTACCCAAGTGTTAGGACTGCAGCAATGTGGATCTTCGAACATCTATATTTATGGTAGGTACAAAACTGTACTTTTTTTTCCATTTTTGTTTTCTAAGGAGGTGGGTTTGTCTTTTGAGCCTTGCCTAAAAAAGGCACTATGGGGGTGGCAAGAGCCTTAGCCAATATCCGGAAGCCCAGCTGTGACAGGTGCAAGCCGTCCCTTGCGAAGCAGCGTGGCTTGTCCAACATGTCATCCCAGGCAGACAGACATTGGATCCCCTTAGAATGACACCAGTACTTGAGCCAATTATTAAAGCTGATCATATTGTCTTTGTATTGTGGCATCATTCTTGGTGAGGGCAAGATGCTGCTCAGGGTCAGGGACATACCAGCCTGGGCTACATAATCAGAGAGCTCCTCTATGTCTCTTTTCATGTAGTCCAGGGAGGTAGGTCTCAGGTCATTCACGCCAGCATGGACAATGACGGAGTCATATTTGTACTTGCTTTGGAGTGACCTGAGTGCGTGTGTTATGTGGAGGATCCTAGCTCCCGATAGGCAGCTCACAGTCACCCTCTCCTTGTTCAGCCCGGTAAGCGGGACATCAGTGTGTCTGACTATAGAGTCACCTATTACTAGTGTATCAGGCATGGTGTTTGGCCTTAAGGGCTGTGATTGATTGACACACTGATTTATTGAAGTATGTGTTGCATGTGTTTTGTTTTGAGGTGGTGGATTTTTGGATGTCTGTTTTGGGAGCCTCTGTTGTTTTGGTACATTTTTTATTAGAGCCTCCGAGTATGTCTTTGTGTTTTTATGTGTTTGGTTTGCAGTTGTGGTAGGTCTATGTGGGACTGGGTTTGTTGTGTGTGTGGTTACCATCTCCTCCTGTCTGGTCATGCCAGCCCTGAGTTGAGAGAGTTCAGCCTCCAGTTTGGCTATATAGTTGCATCTCTCACATGTATTTGTGTTTGTTGGGAGGAGGAGATGGTTGTCTGTGTACATGAGACAATTGTAGCATTGTCTCAAGATACCCAGATTAACCAGCTGAACTGGAGAGGATGCCAGTAATCTACCACTCGACATGCTAGAATAGTATAAGGGAGTGCTATGCCTTTAAGGGAAGTGGATATTCACAGGGGTGGTAGGTGGATGTAGTGCTTATTTAGTACGAGAGTGCTTACTTAGTAGAGAAGTTTTGAGAACAAGTGCTAGGCTTATAATATAGCGAGTAGACTGATTAAGAGTAGAGCTTCCTTAAGGGAAAATTTGAAGAGCAGACTTGGCAGAGCCAGAAGAAGTTTAACCTTGTTTAACCGGCGCTGCGCTATGCGCACAACCGCGCAAAAACGCCCAGAGGCGGATTTTAAACAGGGAACTTCAAAAGAGCTAGAAATGGTCCAAAACAACCAATTACTACAGCTCTTGTGCTGAGGTCACTTCCTACAGGGACAGGTAGGCTGCTCAAGGCTCCCCATTCCCATTGGTGAGCAAAGAAACTTCCTTCTATCCAAGTAAGGTAATGGACAACACAGGAACTACACCACAGCCCAGAATACAGCATTGCCTCTAAACTGGTCTAAACTAGTCGAGGAGAGGCGGGAAAACAAGGATTATTCTTTTGTTTTTTTTGTTTTTAGATAGAAACACACAGAAAATGCAGAAACAGTAATAAATCAGTTACACAGGCTAGCACACTTTAGTGGGCAGCCTCAACAGTTAAATTAAACAAGCAAACAAACTTTTGATCAAATTCGACTAAAAAGTAACTTTAAGTGCAGATATTGAAATAATGCAGCAAACAGCTAAAAAACAGTTTAAGCTTGTTTAGGGTAAGCTAGAGAAGCAATTTCAAGTATAAAAACAGCAAAAATACTTAAATCCAGAAAGTAGTCGCTTTTCTGAGATCTCTGTATCTAGGACCACTCTGTAGGACCACGAGGAGCTTGTCTGAGCAGTATAGCCAGAAAAAACACCCAGAGGTGGATTTTAAACAGGGAACTTTAAAAGAGCTAGGAATGGTCCAAAACAACCAATTACTACAGCTCTTGTGCTGAGGTCACTTCCTACAGGGACAGGTAGGCTGCTCAAGGCTCTCCACTCCCACTGGTGAGCAAAGAAACTTCCTTCTATCCAAGTAAGGTAATGGACAACACAGGAACTACACCACAGCCCAGAATACAGCAATGCCTGTAAACTGGTCTAAACTAGTCGAGGAGAGGTGGGAAAACAAGGATTATTTTTTTGTTTTTTTTGTTTGTAGATAGAAACACACAGAAAATGCAGAAACAATAATAAATCAGTTACGCAGGCTAGCACACTTTAGTGGGCAGCCTCAAAAGTTAAATTAAACAAACAAACAAACAAACGTTCGATCAAATTCGACTAAAAAGTAACTTTAAGTGCAGATATTGAAATAATGCAGCAAACAGCTAAAAAAACAGTTTAAGCTTGTTTAGGGTAAGCTAGAGAAGCAATTACAAGTAAAAAAAACAGCAAAGATACTTAAATCCAGAAAGTAGTCACTTTTCTGAGTTCTCTGTAGCTAGGACCACTCTGCAGGACCACGAGGAGCTTGTCTGAGCAGTATAGCCAGAAAAAAAAATGCCCAGAGGCGGATTTTAAACAGGGAACTTCAAAAGAGCTAGAAATGGTCCAAAACAACCAATTACTACAGCTCTTGTGCTGAGGTCACTTCCTACAGGGACAGGTAGGCTGCTCAAGGCTCCCCACTCCCACTGGTGAGCAAAGAAACTTCCTTCTATCCAAGTAAGGTAATGGACAACACAGGAACTACACCACAGCCCAGAATACAGCAATGCCTGTAAACTGGTCTAAACTAGTCGAGGAGAGGTGGGAAAACAAGGATTATTTTTTTGTTTTTTTTATAACCCTAAAACACCTTTTTCTCTGAATTATTTTTTGCACATTGACTTGTTAAGTTCATTGCCTGTACTATTGTAGACCATGTAAATCTACTTATATATAGATACTACCTTTGCTTGCCCTGTTAGCATTTTATACCAGTATATGTTTTTTAAGACATATTTTACGCCTTTGTATACTACAAATTTTTAATCTAGGTAACATTTTTTTGGTTTATGTCTAATTTCATACCCCCAAACACTAATACATGCAAGAGATGCAATTATACAGCCAAACTGGAGGCTAAGCTCTCACAATCCAAGACTGGATCAGACAGTCAAGAGGAGAAGGGAAATACTTGCGTCACACCATCAGTCTCACATAAACCCATTAAAGCAGCACTGGAAAAAAACACACATAAATACATGAAAACATACTTGGAGGCTCTAAATAAAAATCCGCAAAACCAATAGAGACCTTCAAAGCAAACATCCAACCAACCTCCGCCCCCCCAGCACAAACCATGAAACACATACTTCACAAAATCAGTGTGCCATGCAATCACAGCCCTTAAGGCAAAATAGCATACCCAACATACTAGTAATAGGTGACTCTATAGTCAGGCACACTGATGTTCCACTCACTAGGATGAATAAGGGGAAGGTTACTGTTAGCTGCCTGTTGGGCGCCAGGATCCGCCACATAACACAAGCACTCAGGTCACTACAGAACAAGTACAAATATGACTCTTTCATTGTCCATGTTGCTGTGAATGACCTGAGCCGTACCTCTCTGGACTACATGAAAAGAGACATGGAAGAGCTCCCTGATCTTGTAGCCCAGGCCGGTATGACCCTGACCCTGAGTAGCATCCTGCCCTCACCAAGAATGATACCATGGTATAAAGAAAAAATTCTCAATTTCAACAATTGGCTATGATACTGGTGTCATTCAAAGGGGATCTAGTGTCTGTCCACCTGGGATGACATGCTCAACAAGCCACGCTGCTTCGCTAGAGGCGACTTGCACCTGTCACCCTTAGACTTTCGAATACTGGCCAAGACTCCTGCCACTCCCATAGTGCCTTTTTTAGGCAAGGCTCAAAAGACAAACCCACTGCCATAAATAGCACAAGTAACAAAAAACTGAGGGTAATGCTACTCAATGCCAGAAGTCTGAACCTCAAAATGCACACACTCGAGGCACTCCTCACTATGGAGAAAATCGATATAAGTGCAGTAAGAGAAACCTCGTTTAAGGCTCCAGAGAGCACCCCAGCACTACCAGGCTACAAATCATACCATACATTTCGGCCACAGAACCCAAACCGAAATACATAAGGCGGGGCGTATTCATATTCATCAAGGATACCCACACCTCCAGGTTAGTGGCACAGCACGATGCTTCAGAGATCATCCATGTGCAACTAACAATGGGCAAAACCGCAATTCAAATTGTAGCTTGCTACAGATCACCTACCATGTCCCAGGACCCTCATTCCGCATTTCTGGAAACACTGGGAGACATAAAGGTCCTACCAAACACCTAATATTGGGTGATTTCAATTACCCAAACATTAACTGGGAGAACTACTCAAGTAATAACTCCCGTGCCCAATATTTCCTAGAATTTATAAACTCAAACACCCTGGTTTAACTGGTCAACACTCCCACCAGAGGTGACAACATATTGGACTTGGTCATCACCAACATGGGCGACTGGTGTTCCACACTGGAGGTCAACCCATCGCTGGTTAGATCTGACCATAAACAAATCACTTTGGATATCCACATTCCGTCCCCACCCCTGGACACAAAAACCACAGTGAAAAACTTTTCAGAAGCAAACTTCATGTTACTTAAGACTGAGGTGGAAAGTTTCAAAGCCCCCATGCTGAAAGATAATGCTGTCCAAGCTGCAAAATCCTTTACTAATGTATTCTATGGGCACCTACAAGAATGCATGGATCATGCCATCCCAAGCAAAACCAAGACTCACTCCTCTAAGAAAAGGAAACCAGTCTGGTGGACTCCTGCCATAAACAAGCTATACAATAGAAGGAGGAAACTAGTACAGAAAAGAGTAAAATCCCAAGAAGGGAAGACATCCCTGATCAGTATCAGCAAGAAACTACGATCCCTCATAAAATCATCCAAGGTGAGCTTTGAAAGAAAAATTGCCAAGGACTCCAAAGATAACCACAATGCATTCTTTAGCTATGTCAAGAATCTAAGTGGCAATGCTCAGATCTGCTCGGAGTTAGTGCAGAATGGCACAAAATACACTGACCAACCGATATCGCCAACATCCGGGCAGACAGGTTCAGCACAAACTTCACCCCCCTCTCATCCCCAAGAGGGCCCATAACCATACCAGAAGAATGTAGAGTCCCTGAAATCACAGACACTCAGGTTAAAACAGCCCTCTCCAACACAGCATCGATGGGACTGGACAGTGTCCCAGGCTGTGTTCTACACAAGCTCAAAGATGAACTAACCCCTCACCTAAATACACTGTTCAAACTCAACCTCTCCACAGGCTATGTACCCATAGAGTGGTGCACAGCAGTGGTTATTCTGCTCCACAAAGGTGGAGCCAGAACAGACCCCGGGAACTATCGCCCTATAAGCCTGACTAGCTTGGTCTGCAAGGCTATGGAGCGCATCATCATGGAACTCATTAACAGAAACATTGGGAACCTCCAAACACTGGACCCTACCCAGTTTGGCTTTGTTAAGGGCAGATCATGCCTCTTAAACCTGGTGGACTTCTTTGAGACAGTTACCAAGGCTATAGATGAGGGGAAGGTGGTACACACAGCCTACCTAGACCTCGGAAAGGCCTTCAACACCATTCCCCATTCTGGTATTATAGACAAGCTCACCAGCCTGAACATAAACCCCTATGTCACAGGATGGGTTGCCAACTGGCTCACGGACAGAACCCACATGGTGAGAGTTGCAGGAGCTAGGTCCAACTCTAAATCAGTTACAAGTGGAGATCACCAGGGCTCAGTCCTAGGACTCCTCCTGTTCTGCATATACTTTTCAGAGGTACAGGCAAGCACAGGAGGATGATGGCTTACCAAGTTCGCAGACAATGGCAAGCTAGGGGCTATAATTGACTCTCCGGCTTACACACACATCCTCCAAAAGGGTTTCACTGAGACGGATACCTGGTGTCAAAATCATGGCCTCAAGCTAAATGCCAAAAAGTGCATAGTCATCCCCTTTGGAAAAAACAAAGTACCCACAAACTGCCACATAGGTGGTAGTCCCCTAAATATGGAAGACGTAATAAGGGATCTGGGGACCCAAGTAGATAGTAATCTCACCTTTGATAATCACATTGCCAAAGTGGTTAGGAAATCCTTCCACGTGCCCACCTAATCACAAAAGGGTTCGCATCCACATCAAAAGAGGTCATTGTGCCCCTCTACTCATCACTCATCAGACCCATTATAGAGTACAACGCTCCATTTGGGATGTACCTTACAAGACACCTGCAACAGCTGGAAAGACCACAGAAGTACCTCACCAAGAGGATCACTGGCCTCAAACAGATGCCCTATGCAGTTCGACTGAAGAAATTACAGCTGTACTCGGTTGCATACCGCCTACTCAGAGCATAGCTGGCCTTAGGCATAGGCCAACTAGATGGCCACCTAGGGCGCTGATATAGCAGGGGCACTTTTCCAGTAATCCAGATGGTGTAGGTAGACCAGGATGGGGGCACAGGGTGGTGTTGGGGGGGCACTCTGGAGACCTTTTGCCTACGGTACCAGTAGACCAAAGGCCAGTCCTGACTCAGAGGTGATCTCTGCCTGACATACAAGGCCATGTCCAACCCAGAATTGACGGACATGCTCTACCTAAAGAAAACCTTATCCCTGTGAGCCACACGCTCTAGGGATCTAAACCTCACCACAACAATAAATAAGATGTGCTGGAGGGATAGATTCCTGTCCCAGGGATTCCCATGCTTTGGAACAAGATCCCAATTTACATTAGGCAGAGCTCCTTGCTAACACTCTTCAAAAGAAATCTTGACGAGTGGATGGGAAACAGGAAGTTTACCTCAGGGATCACTTCAGTGGCTCTGCTGGACAGAGGCACAGGGAACTAATCTAAGGGGGCAGCGAAAGCCAACACATTCTGGCTAGGCTTATAAATGCCTTCGGGCAGATAGCCAAGTACCTACCTATGAACCTATTTGTCTAACTTGTTGGAGCTTTTCTTCCCAAGACTCCATTGAAAATTGTCTGTTTTGGCTCAATGGACTATCCTGGCAAACAGACTGTAAATAAATAAATAAATAAATAAATAAATAAGAGGTTCCTAGGAGTAGTTTTGGAAACAAAGGCCTACATTATCTAGCTCATTCAGAATAGGAATTAAGAATAATCATAATGTTTTTCAATGCAACCATGAAAAAAAGTCATTTTATGGCCAAACATTCCTGAAGATATTGAGGTTGCCCTCCATTTTAATGACTCCTTTGGTAAGACTCTACATGCGAAAAATTCTGTGATGTATATAAAAAAGTTACAGAATCAGTATGATGGACTATTATCATGTTCACTTTCACTACTGCAATTTTGATCAAGGAGTTACAGTAGTGGGTTCAACAGCTAGCTCTAAACCCAGGAGCTGATGTTGTCAAGTTTTATTCATCCTCATGAATGGGTTCTGGATGCAAAGTCGGATCTGACTCTGCCATTACTATAGCTTGTGGAAATGTTTGAGCTTTCAAGCTCTCCCCTACCCACAGTGCTCTGATGCCCTGTTACCTCAGATCTCGTTTGCCACTTTTGCGACCAGCTGTGGTTACTGACAGTTCTCAAGCTTCATGATTGTTTAGGTGATACTTGCTTAATTTTGTGATATATTCTACTTTTCTTTTCTTTTGATCTCTTTCTTTGATTCTTGTCTCCCTTTATTGCCACCTTCCTAAAAAAAAAAAAAAAAAAAAAAGTCTTCCTTACTATCCTTTTTTGTCCCCTACCTGGTACTTTCTATTTCTTCGTTGGATTTCTTTCTTTCTCCTTGACTTTGTGGCTGAGAAAGGGTTTAAAAAGTGTATCCATTGTGGCCACAAAATGCTCTTTTCTGACAGACATTCTGTTTGTTTATATTGTTTAAGTCCAAAGCACTTGAACCTAGACTGTGAGATATGTGGGGCTTTTAACCCCAGGGCTATTAATGAGATAAAAAATATGTTGATTTTAAAAGGCCTGCTGCCTTCCTCTTTTCTATAGCCTTACTGAGAGATCAGACCTTGACTTCTTCTCACAAGCATGGAAAAAGGCCTAGGTCAGCTGAAATTCCAGCCTCTATGGGGCCAGTGAAACAGTTGTCAAAATTGTTTCCGACTTTTCCAGTTGTATCAGAGGTCTTGGTTCCAAGGAAGACCTCTTCATCTTTGGAGCAAAAGAAAAAGATAGTTTTGAATTTAAAGTCTTTGGATGTGAAACTCGTGCCTTGACACACTTATTCACCTTCTATAGACCTGGCTCCATCTCTTCTCCCTTTTCCTTTTTTGGAGAGGCATTCCAGGGCTGCTTCTATTGTGTCCTCTTGTTTGACCTGAAGCCTCACTGTAGCAGATATGATGAGAATGGTGAGGGAGATGGTCACCAAGCAGATCCAGAGGGGTACCTTGTTAGTTCCAACCCCATTGGCTCTGGGACATCCTCCTTCCTCCACTCCTGCTCTGACTGACCCCTTGCTTTCAGAGTTCTTGGGTCCCAGCATCCTGAGCCTATCTGGCTTGGTTTTGAGGAAACTGGTTTCGTGGCCGATCGCCTCCCAGCGGAATACCTACAAATATCAGCTGATGTCATTGCCTATCCTATATCAATCCTGATTAATAGATCATTAACTGAGGCTACAATCCCCCCTACTTGGAAAATATCATATATTATTCCACTTCATAAGGGAGGTTCCTCCACAGAAATATCTAACTATCGACCCATTGCAATATTGTCTCCAATAGCTAAAATAATGGAACGGTGCGTTCACAAACAACTCCTACACTACCTCACCCTCAATAATCTCCTGTCCTCAACCCAGCATGGCTTCCGCCCCCACCACAGTACAACCACTGCCCTCCTCTCCTTTGTCGACTCAGTCAATAGTAACCGTAACAAAAAACTAATATCTTCTGCTCTCTTCCTCGACCTATCAAAAGCTTTCGATATGGTTAATCACCAGCTATTACTACACACCCTACAAACCCTCTATCTTGACAAACTAGCCCTACGTTGGTTTAAGGATTACCTCACTGGCAGGCAGCTAGCAGTCCGATGGCAAAATAGTCTATCTCACCTGCTCTGTAACAACATTGGTGTTCCACAGGGCTCCATACTTGGTCCCCTTCTTTTCTCTGTTTTTATAAATGATCTCCACACAGTCATCCCCAGAGCCACCTGCATTCAATATGCAGATGACTCAACCCTGATCTGTTCTGATCGGTCTCTTCAGAATCTCCAAGCAGCCACCCAACAATGTTTCGCTAAAGTTGAAAAATGGTTCTCTGAGCGGAAACTCATACTCAACCCGACAAAAACCAAGCTACTTCTATTTTCCCCCACATCCACCAATCCACTGACCCAAGAACCCCCCCCGATAACCCAAGGACCTTCTTTGTGGAATCATTTAATGGCACCATCATTGAGCCCATCCCCTGTACCAAACTATTAGGTGTCACTATTGACCACAAGCTTAAATTCGACATGCACCTTGCCCAAGCCATAAAGTCAGTTAACAAGAAACTTGGCTCCATGTACAGAATAAAGAACTTTCTCACTCCTCATGCCAAATTAACTATCGCTCGAACCCATCTCCTTTCCACCTTACTATATGCCTCTCTGATACTATCATTCCTCAACAAACGTGAGCTTAATAACCTCTCTACCACCTACCATCATATTGCCAGATTTGTAACAGGCACACCCTATCGTACCCACCACTGCCTCAACCTCAAGAAACTAGGCTGGCTGGAACTGCCCAATCTTCTTAAACTAAACCAACTCACCGAAGCATTCAAAATTATTAATCAACCAGAGAAAACCCCCTTGCTGAGCACAATCCTGACCCCCTACACCAACTTAAGTTGCCTTCGATCCTCAAACAGTACTCTGATACTAACCATCAAATCTAATAACAAGGGCGGCGATGCTCTTTTTGCTAACTCCATTGGAAAGCTATGGAATTCCCTTCCCAACAACCTTAGGCTCATGACCTCACTCAATCTATTCAAAACTAATCTCAGAGAATTTCTTAAGTCTCAGTGGTTATGCCCATGTTCCAACCCTGACTAATCCCAATAGGTCTATCTGTACCTAATCTCTCTTCTGCCTCTCAAGCTTACCTATTACTTTTCTATCCTCCACATGCATCTATATCATTTGATCATCTTATAAAATCCCTACCTAACTATTAGCTTGGATATTTAAAATTCTATTTATCTGTGTATTATTATTATTAATGTAGTTTATTTTAGATAGCTGTTTAGCGATACTACTGTTAAATTTGGGAGCTTTTCTCCCCGGGCCTCTACTGAAAAAGGACATGTATCCAGCTAGACTAGCCCGGTCAACAAATGTAAAATAAAATAAATGTAAAATAAATAATAAATAAATTAGATCTGACTATAACCTTGAGCTTTTCCTCTCCAATGTGTTCAGATTCAGAGGGCCACTGGAGCCAAAGCCTCCATATCAGGTCAAGGGGGCTTGTATCGACTCTGATATTTTTGGAGCCTTCCCTCCCTCTTCCAGCCATGGCACTGGACAGCTTGGCTCTGGCTTCCTCCTCAGGCAGTTATCCTTTAGGAGTGGGGGGATATCAACTGTCCAGAGAACCTTGTCATCTGCTCTACTGGTTTCCTCATCCCTGGGGAGATCAGCCTTCGAGGTGGTTCAGAAGGTCTTCTCTGAATCTTTGGAGCAGACTGATCCTCCTCCCTCAGACCCATCCCTGTCTACCCATCTAGTTCTTTTGCATGATCCCCATCATTCTGCACAGCAACAACCAGCCCAGGGCCTCCAGCCTACCCAATCTGGGATTCCTATCTCTTCCGGTACTTCTCTGGATCATCCCACCAAAGCAGTCCCTTGGAAGGGAAGATGTAATAGGAAGCACCTTGACTCACCAGGAGAGTCTCTTACCACAGATACTGATTTTGATGAAGGGGAAGGGTCCCCCAACCTACCATCAAAAGATGTCTCCTTTGGAGATATCCTTAAACTCCTACAGCAGAAGGGTGGTTGGTCTGCTCACACCCTTCCTCTGAGGAATCAATATACTTGGAGGCCTTTGGCACTGGCCCATCTTCCTCCTGGGTCTCCCTGTCTCCCAGTGAATTAGTACATTTGATTTGTCGAAAGGCATGGAAGGAACCAGATTTAGTTGAGCCAATACCAAAAAGATTGGATAGGATCATGGCAACCGTGTTGTACCAGTTGATGCCATGGTTGTGGCAGTGGCCACAAAGAAAGTACTCACAGAGGAAAGTTCAACTGTCCACCCTCCTAACAGGGAGTCTAGGTCAATGGACAGACTAGGGACGTGAGTTTATGATTCAGAAACTTTTGCTATCTGATTGCTGAACTATTTAGCCCATTTTACGACAGTGCAAAGGAACTTAATCAAGGAACTTTTCAGCTCTTTGGCAAAGGTTGTGACCGAGGAAGTTCAAACTTCTGTTGCTTCTCAGTTGAATACCTTACAGTCTGTGATTAATTCCTTCATGTGGTTGTTATCCAGTGATACAGAGGGTGCTGCATGGGTGGCAGGTTCAGGCTTAGCCATGAGGAGAGAAGCTTAGATGCACCTATGTGATTTTGTGGAGTATTTTATGTCTTTGTTTGTCAATGCTGCATTTGATGGATCATCACTCTTTGGTCCTACAGTGAAGGAAACATTTTCCAGGTGTGTGAAGTATGAAATGATGCTTTCTGCTGTTGATGTTTTCTGACCCCCCCCCCCAATGATTCTTTTCTAGGAATCAGAGAGGGGTCATAAAATGTGGTTCAGGAAGTCACAAGGTCCATTCTCTGACACATGTGGAACCGGTTCTCCTAGAGGCAGAGGGGGAAATAGGAATAATAGAAGACACCCAAGAGGCAGAGAAAGTCTGCAAAATAATGGGTCCAGAGAAATGTTCTTTGACAGACTCTATCAGCGCTCCTGAATGGAGGGCCAATTGTCATCCTGTGGAGGTAGTCGGGGAACATTTTTCTCAGCTTGGCAAGCTTTAACAAATGATACCTGTGTGCAGAGAATTGTTACCAGAGGTTTTTCCATACCATTTTCCCTTCCTCCTCTGGAGACAAACAAGCTTCCAGATGTTACATCCAGTCAATGGGAGCCAGCAACTCAACAGGTCTACAGTTGCTAGAAAAAAAAGAAATCCAAGAGGTCCCACCAGACCAGAAAGGATCCGGGACTTACTCAAGGTTCTTTTTAGTTCCAAAGAAAACTGGAGACCAATTTTGGATCTCAGCATGCTAAGCAAGTCAGTTATGCATACACAGTTCTGGATGGTCATGGTACAGTCAGTTCTACACTTTTTGGGCAAGGCTGATTGGATGTGCTCTACGGACCTCCAGGATGTGTACTATCATATAAAAATGAACACATGATCCAGGAGGCACCTTCATTTCTGAGTGAGAGCCAGTCATTTCCAGTTTAGAGCTCTGCCCTTTGGACTCACTGTGGACCAAGAGTGTTTATCAAATGTATGGCAGTAGTAGCAGCTCACTTAAGACTGCAAGGAATCCATGTGTTTCCTTATCTGGATGACTGGCTCATCACTGCCTCAACCAGGCATCAACTGATACAAGCAACAGATCAGGTATTACAGACTTGCTCAATGCTGGGAATCACTAGAAATCATGCAAAGTCTCAACTATAAGCCACCCAAAGACTAGAGTTTATCGGAGCACTATTTGACATAACATCTATGGTTGTCTCCATTCCCTATCCTCATATTCTCAACATCAGAAACCAAACAAAGAAGATAATTTGCAGTTAAAAAATTTTGGCCAGGAAAGTGTTACAAGCTCTGGGTTTGATGGCAGCAGCCATTACTCTAGTTCCGCTGGTGAGATACCATATGAGACTTCCACAGTGGATGCTGCAAACTCAGTGATCCTTCTTCACTCACTGCATGTCAGCAATGATAAGGATAACTCAAACTTGCAAGGACTATCTCAAATGGTGGATTCAGTCAGATCAACCCCAGCAAGGTCGCCCATTCATCCTACTGCATCCCAAGGCTGTAGTGACAACGGATGCCTCCCAGATAGGGTGGGGGGTATTATCTTGGAAAGACAGTTCAAAGCACTTGGTCCCCCGAAGAGACCAATTTGCATATAAACATCCTGGAGACAAGAGTGGTGCTGTTAGCATTGTGAGCATTCCAGGGCTCCCTCCCTCTGGGAATGATTGCAGTCCAAATGGATAACATGACAGTTGTTTGGTATATCAACAAACAAGGAGGAACCAGATCTTACCCTCTATGTCAAGAAGCCCTCAGCGTATGGCAGTGGGTGATAGCCTCCAATCACTTTCTGATAGCAATGCACATTCTGGGAAGTCCAACATGATTGTGGACAAACTAAGCAGATCCATCCTTTTGCCTCAGAAGTGGTCCCTCAACCACCGAGTAGTGAAAATTATTTTTCATTGGTGGGACCAGCCCTGCTGTGATCTTTTTGCATCCCCACTGAGCAACAAATACAGGAACTTCTTTGCTCTATTTCCCACTATGGGAGAGTCACCAAAAGATACTCTTCTACATGATTGTTCCCCTGGTCTCTTATACATCTAACACCCAACTCCCCTGATCCCCAGGTTTTTACAGAAAGCATCCAGACTGAGGACCAGGATAATCCTTCTTGCAATTTACTGGCCTCGACAGATATGGTTCCGCTTCCAATGGCCTTACCCCTAGTTCCACCGTAGATTCTAGATCCAATTCTAGATTGTCTGTCATATCCAACAGGATTGACTCCTCTAGACTTAACAAATCTCAAACTAACCACATGGATTCTCCAGTTTCCATTATAGCCAGGCAGTGTACCTTGTCTTCCTCTGTCTGTTCCAATGTGTTATCCTCCCACAAACTTTCTACGAGGAAATTATATAAGAGTAAATTTTGTTGTTTGGGCTGAACAACACAATATAGAGCCTTTCACAGCACCCACCTATATGGTTCTCCAATGCCTTGCAAAATTGTTTCACAAAGGAGCTAGTGCTTCTACCATTAAAGTTCAGTTAGCAGCTATTTCGAAATTTCATGTTGGAATTCCAAATTCTTTATTGGCATCTGCCAAAATTTGTAAAGTATTTTTGAAAGGTATGCTTCTCCTACGACCCCCTTTGAAGGACCCCATACCTCCTTGGGACCTTTCTTTAGTGCTTCAGGCTTTAACTGCTTCTCCCTTTGAACTGGCAGCCAAGTATGCATTAAAATTTCTTTCCTGGAAAACTGCCATTCTAGCAGCCATAACCTCTGCTAGGAGAGTTTCAGAGATTCAAGCCTTATCTTCAAAACCCCCTTATCTCATTTTTCATAATGACAAGGTATCCTTACAGACCAATGCTTCCTTTCTACTGAAGGTGGTGTCAGAAACCAACATCAATCAAGTCATCAACCTGCTAGTATTTTTTCCAGACTACAGTGATAAGGGAGAGTTTCTTCTTCACTCACTGGATGTCCATAGGCTGTTATTCTACTGTCTGCATAGGACTAAAGAATTCAGAAAATCATACCAACCATATGTTTCCTTTGTGCATCAAAAAATAGGCCAACCTGTTTTAAGAGTGACTGTGGCCAAGTGGATAACAGAATGCATTACTTTGGCTTACATAATCTCAAATGTTCCTCTACAGAAACCAATAAAACCTCATTCACCAGATTGGTGGTGACATCCATGATTTTTCAGTCTACACCCTCCTTAGATAATATTTGTACAGCTGTTACTTGGTCAAATCAATTTTATGAATCATTACAAATTGGATTTGGTCTCAATTGGTAGATTGGTATTTGGCTCGACTGTTCTCTGGTATGTCCTTCCTTAGGGTCCACTCAGGGCTCAGGTATCAGGGAACTCTGTCCCATTCATGAGGATGAATGAAAATTTAAATCAGATACAGAAGCAATGTACTCACTAAAATGTTCTGTCTGTGTTGTCTGTTTTCATTTAGCCTCATATCCCCTCTCTTCCTCCCTTCAGTTTTTCTGCCTCAGGACAAATGTGCAAACACAAGAGAATTCCCCAGATCTTGAAGGCTAATTTCTGTAAACTTGGGATTGTATATCTTATCATTCTAACTTAGTCATAACCAGTTTCCTTTTGTCAAGACAGTTTAGTCTTTGCTTTGTAGATAAATTGTATTATGTATAATAGAAAGGTCCTTTTTTGGCATGAGTTTCTTCTGTCTCTAAAGCTACAGGTATAATCTGAGGTGACAGGGTGGCAGTGCATTGTGGATAGGGGCAAGCTTGAGAGCTCAAACATTTACACAAGCTGTAGTAATGGCCAAGTCGGATCTGACCTCAGATCCAGAACCCATTCCTGAGGCTGAATGAAAATAGGCAACACAGATGGAACATTATGGTGAGTACATAACTTATTTTTTTCCATTCCTTGCTCCTCTCCTAAGCAGATGTCAGCTATGGGGGGGGGGGGTCATTGAATAACTTCAAGTTTAGAGGCTTTAGTCCCCACCACCTAAAGAAAAACATAACTCTAAGGGAAATTTAAGAAACTGTCTTGGCATTAAGGCTCTTTAACATAAATCTGCAGCCAGGGACCATGCATATAATGAGACAATACTATAGCATTGTGACACATAAATAAGCAGGAGAAGATTTACTCTTTCATAGCTCTGCAGACTGATAGGCTAACAATGATAATTTGGGAACTGGCAATCTATACAGTGTCAGTTCTGCAAACATTTTATAATCCAAATTAGCAGGAGAGAACAGAACAGGAGTTGCTCTAACCTCAGACATAGTTTCCCATGAATGGATCCTGGACACAGAAATGTACCTGGGCATAGTGAAACAATGACACAATACAGAGATGCACCTGTTTGCTTCATACTTTCACAGTTAGCTTGCAGTATTTTACTAGGTCCTTCAAGAACAGCAATTAATGTTTTTGCCATTCTTTAAAACAAAAGTCTTCTGAATGCCTTCCCTTCATCCTCTCTGGTGTCAAGCATTCTTCTAAGGGTGAAAAGCAGAAAATGTATTTGTAAATACTACAGTCTGACCAATGCAACAAATATGACTTGGCCTGTAAACTAAATGTCAGTAGAACAACTCTTGATATTGTCTGTAAACAGCAAAAATTCTTTCTTAGGATGATAAGGAGAGATCTTTCACCCCAATTTCAGCGCTTTCATTTTTACAGTGTGACTATATCCATAATCTGCAGCAGTCTTTCATTCTCCAGTGAAGGCTTGTCCTGTTTAAAAGTCAAGAACTGTCCATTAATGCAGATGTATTTTAGTCTCCCTTTCTCTCTTTAAACACATCTGTCAGCTATTTCCAGGGGAGCCCGCAGGAGTCTTTGCTGGGGGGTGCAAATTCACAGCCCTCCCACTCAGCCCCCCCCCCCCACAGCCCCTTCCATAGCCAATGCAGTGTCCCATTACTTGTCTGTTTCTCCCCATTTGCCATAAACACTGTTCAAAACTTTCAGTGTGCATACTTTTTATGCTTTAATTCTACAATGATTACAGATATCTGGATTTAATTTACAACCTTAATTTCAAATTTTATAGCACAAACACTGATAGACATTTGCTAAACAAAGCAATAGTTTTACAATGAAAATGGACTTAGCATTAAAACTTCTCTGCCTTTGAAACTCACATTCACTGAAACAGCACTTAAACCCACATTAAAAAAATGCATCTGGCCAGTGGGGGGGTTAAGTTTACCTTTGGGCTATTTTCAAATCATAGGCCGCTTGCACACAGTTTTAGGACCATGCAAAAATTCTTTGATTCACTTTCCTGATTGTATTAATTATAATATATAATAATTGGATTATATCCCTTGTATAATACAGCACTACTTGTGTTAGATTGTGTTTTAAATTTATAGTTTTGAACAAATGCAAAAGATGAAAACAGGTTGCAAACACATGTTGCGTCTGAGTGACCGGACACAAAGGGCACTTTTAAAGAAGAATACCTTTAAAAAACATTTTTTTTAATTAAAAGAAAATTAATCTCCTGGCCAGCTGGTTCCAGGGGATGGGGTGCAAGTGCACCCCCTAGCAACTGCCTGTCAGTGCCCTTGAATGTTACTGCCTGTTTACCTATTGGTTCATAGATAATTAAGTTTCATATAAGTATGGTGATTTAGTAGTATCTCTTTTTGATTTGATCATCTGACTGAACTAGCAAATTTTGTAAGTTTTATAGCTTGCATAGGTTCCAAAGAAAGTAGAAACCACAATCCCGGAAAGAGCCATTTAATGTACAGTGATAAAAAGAATCCTAATTTTAACACTGATTCTTCAATTGGATCTGTTGTTACCTTAGATTAATGTAAGAACCAAAAACTGAAACACATTTTCAACTTTTAAACAGTAGCATGTTCATCTTGATTAAAACAAGGATGATCATTCTTCTCATGTCAGAGACTGGAAGATGATTTAGGCATCACAAAAAAAATGTTAGAAAATAATCCTGTGACTCTGTGGTGTGAAAAACAAGGGTACAGTTGACTCAAATGCAAAAAGGAAACATGGAAAAAGGTTAAGCAGTCAATACATCTTAAATAAGTACAATCATGTTTCAATCTGCTATAGATACAGACAATTGTATTGAATTCTCTTTTTCAAACATGAATTTCACATGATAATGCAGAACAGTAGCTAGGAAAAAATGACATCCTGGATAGTCCCACAGCAAAAAAAAAAAAAAAGGTCCTCTGTGCTGCAGCAATTCTTATTTATTATTTATTCATTTAGACAACAATGGTTTGTTAAATGAATGAAGCCTGCTGATAATGAATGAATTCAGGGAATACATTACATTACTGCCCTTATGTCTCATCATTATTGTTGATATACCCCTCTTTGCTCCACCCTAGCTATGGCTTTATGATAGTATATTTATTAATGAGAATCAGATAAAAAGATGAAGTTAGCTTACTAGAAAGCAGTAGTACTATAGAAAATATATTTACTGCAGATGACTCTATTTTAGGGCAGCAGACAATCTTTTTTTGTTTTTGTTATGGAAAAGCCAGGAACACTCCATTATGTGCCTTCCTGGAGCAAGGGTGCTTGATATACATGAAGCATTACTAACATTTTCAAATATCATCTGCAAAGTACAGTAGGATCATATCTCATGTTGGAGCAAATAGCATAATAAATGGCAACTGCTTATGTATGACAAATAAAATTGCCGCTTTTTGTTATGGTACATTAATGATAAAGTAAACAATCCTATCTTTTCTACAGTACTATTGAAAAATAACTAGTCAGTGGTCAAACAAATAGAAGAATCATCAGAATCAATGCATATGTGTCCAAGACTGCAAGTTTAGGTGATGGCTGATTTTTGAGCATAATCATATTGATGCCAGTAGATATGCACTGGCAAAATATGTGATATATTTTTCTTTTGTAGGTCATAGGCTTTTAGCTACCCCTTTTTTGACATGTTGTGAGCAGTATTTCATTAAAGATGAACAGGTTTTTATGCAATACTAAGAGCAGATGCTGCATCCTAGACAACGATTCAGTTAAAATATTATATACTGATGATTCTGGTTTGATAGCTGCAACAACCATAGGCTCATAGGAGGTTACTAGGCTAATGGCCCCAGAGCCCATAAAAGCCTATCCAAGTTCAACCCATATTCTCAAGGGTGTTTAGTTTAAGGAGACACTAAAATCAACACCTATTGCCCCTGTCCAAGAGAGACACAGGTGAAATCCCTGGGGTAAATTTCCAGTTACCCATCCAATTATCCAAATTATGTTTAACTAGGGCCAGCAAGGGGCTTTTTTTAACATGAATAGCAAGCTTGTTCCAAAGGTGGGGCAACCTCTGTGAGACAAATTTGTCTCTCCAGCAAGTTCTGTTGATGTCACATACCAGGTTATGGTCCTTTGAGCAAGTGCCCCATGTGCCATTTGACTTGCAAATTTGCAGAATTTGCATTAAATCTGGGTCAGAGATTGCTCTATGTGCAAGGCACCATTTATCTTTGAGCAATCTGTATGCGGTAGAGTAAAGTGACAGTGATTTCAGTTTGTCCGCATAAGATAGATCTTGAAGATCCTGAATTTTCTTTGTAAGGAACATTTGTGGCCTTTCCAGTTGCTACAGATGTTTGGAAAGGAACATACCAGTGGGAGTGTTGTACTCTATTATTGGCCTGATGAGGGAAAGTACAGGGGGCTTACAATCACTTTTTATTTGGAGGCAATGCCCTTACTTATGAGATGAGCAGTATAAAATGCTATTCTTACCACTGTGGAGACATGGTGATCGAAGTTAATGCTGCTGTCGACCTGTGTGCTCAGATCTGTCACCACTGACTGTGTGCTTAGGGTATTGCTGTTAATGTGGTAGTTTGTAGGAACATCACCTTTGCCAAAGGGGATGATAATGCATTTTTTTGCATTAAGTTTAAGACCATGACTTTGGCACCAGTCATTAGACTGCATAAAACTTTATTGCAGGATGTTAACATCCCTAGGGCTTTCATTAAGTTGTTTCTGGTAAAATATGATATTGGCATTGTATCTCAAGCTTGCTTTAAACAATAAGATTGACATGACATAATTCATGGGTGTAATTTCTGTTTTAGTTATTGAACTCATAGTGGGAATGGGGATGCAAGTGTTACTCAATTTTCACAAAAAATACCACATATGTTGTTAAATAGATAACATCTAGTTAGCCACAAAATAAAACTGTCTCTGTTGTTCTTATAGGGAAAATCAGGCAAACCGATATGTTTTAGTATGCATTCATATGTCTCCTAATAGTATCCATCAAGCTATGATGCAATCTGTATATTATTTGCATCAAAATTATGAAAATATTATCTTCAGAGGGGATTTAAATTGAATGAAAAAAATTAAATGGGCAAATGATGCTGCTTACATAGGAACAAGAGGTATATTATTGATGGTATCAGGGGCAACAACCTTCACACAAATTATTGATCACCAACTAGAGAGATAGAGATATCCTTAATATAATCTGTGTGTAAATGAATAGTACTTTGATTCATCTTATAGCATCTGCCCCAAAATACTTGCAAATGATCATTACATGATTCACTGTGTACTTGTATGTATATATAACTGCAGTGACTTTGTAAAGCAAACTTCTTCAAAATGGAATGTCATAGTAAAAGATATTATGATACAGCAAACATCTAAAAACTGGAACTGTCACATCTAATGAGTAGATTATGATATAGCAAACATCTAAAAACGGGAACTGTCACATCTAATGAGTAGGGCTGTATACAGAAAAAATCTGATTATCCTTTAAACAAAAGGCATTGTCATGAAAAAAATATTTCTTAGAAAACCAGCTCTAGAGGGATCAGGAATCATCTGTACTAGCAAAACAAAACTTCTGATTAAAAAAAGATAACATCTAATAAGAAATGGGTGCTTAAAAGAAGTGCAATACTAAAAGCTATGTAAACAGATTAAAATGATTGTTAGGAATAAATGAGATGTGAAACTACAGCCACTTTCAAATGCCAATATTAGTCATACATCCTTTTTTAGAATAATTAAAAGATACACAATCTAAAGAAGTACCTGATGCACATCATTAGAACACTGTTGCAGTAGTTTATGGTTATATGGGACGTATTCTTTCAATGGTATTAGATGTTTAGGAATTCTACAAAATTGTGGGCACCTTGTTTGTGTACTGTATGTACACCCTACGCACATGAGTGTGCTGGTGTAAGAAGGATGTACAGCTGTACCAAAATGTAGAACTTTCTTGGTGTTGATATGCTTAGCCAGAAATTGTGTTCTATATGGTCTATTTTTTTTTAGGCAAACAGCATGTTATTAGGGCTTGAAAAAAATTGCTTATATTTTCAACATCTCATCTCCTTTCCTTTTCCAGACCTAGAATTCATCAAAAAGGACATCTTTTGGTGGGCCAATCAAGTCCTGGAGAATCCAAGTGCCCTGCTTTCTCTCCCCAAATGTAGTCAGTTAGTCACTTTAGATGACTCAGATTTTGCATGGGAGGGAATCTCAAGGTATCAAAGTTCAGTGCATTTTGGGGGCGGAGCCAAGATGGCCAACTGATAGCAGCAGTTGTTCAGACCTCCATGAAACTAATATAAAAAACAGGAAATAACTTATTTTATTTTAGCAAAAATACTTAGAATTGATAGATGAAAATATAAACTATATTATTAGTAACTTTGGTGAACTTAGCAAAGGAGAATATATAATTTGTGGAGATGAGCACTTCGAAGACTTCTCATTCCGACATGGCTTTAAAAAAGAAATGCAGCTTGTGACATCTGCTCTATAAGAACTCTCACTAAAAATGGATGATTTTTAAGGAAAATTTACAAAACCTCAAAGAAAATTGTCAGAAACAAACAGATTTTCTCAAAGAACTTATACAGCAGCATCAATTCAGAATAACACACTTAGAAGGTTCCCTGAATGATCTTAATGGAAGACTGAAGGAAGAAGAAAGCCAGAATGATTTTCTCATTAAATAAAATATTTGGCTTCTCAGTAAAGTGGATGACCTGGAAAACAAGGAGAGAAGGTCAAATATAAGGATTTTTGGCATCCCTGAGAGAGCTGAAGGAGAAGATATCATTTCTTTCCTGAATACTTGGATTCCAGAGATTTTAGATTTAAAGGAGGGTCTGTCCTTTGGTACTGAAAGGGCTCATAGACCTTTAGGAAAGCCAGTGTCAACATCCTTCTCTACTCCTCCCAGATCAATAGTCAAAGTTTCTATCTTATTTGGACAAGGAGTTGGTCCTAAAATCTGCTTCGAGGAAAAGTCCATTAAAATTTAATTAAAACCCAATTAGGTTTGATAATGACTATTCTACCAGGGTTTTGGAACAGAGGAAAAAAAGCTTGGCCATTAATAAAACTGTTAAAGCAGAATAACATCAAAACTCAGCTTGTCTTTCCTGCCAGAATACAAATTCTATACCAGAATGAAATGAGATCATTTAATGCCCTAGAGGAAGCCACTGCCTTTATTAAAAACAGTAACATTATTTTCTTATCTGAAGATATGGAATGGGCATCTGCATCTCTGAAGAGAGTTACTGATAAATCTTCTTGGACTGGTGTTAAAAAGAAAAAACAAAAAACTGAGCCAAAGATTACTGTTCCCACTAAATCTATCCAAGCTTCTACTGCAACTGAACTTTAATTTGTTTTATACTTGCTAAACTTTCAAGTAAGGTATGTCATGACAATATTTTTCTTATTGCTTTTATTTCTCTTTTTGCTTTTTCATTTCTGTACTTTTTTTGTTCATATACAAATTAAATAACTGATTATGCTTTTTAGTATATTAGTATAATATTACTGGTTTATTGAGTGATATAATTGAACAGTAAGTTATCTTTGCTTTTATGACCTTAAGATGACATGCTTTATTTCAAATAATATATAGCCCTTTGCCCTGCTAAATGTTCTTCTGAGTTATTACACAGGCATAGTCACTGATTAGATTATTTATAAAAACTATTTTGGATACATGGGATAACAGGGCATATCTATGATTTAGTATATATTAACTAGTTTTTTCAAATATTTATAACTTCTGATTGTTTCAGAATATATATTGGCACCTGTGTGAACAAAAAGCTGTTTACTGGCTTTTGACATAAATTGGGTGTCTCTGACAGTTATATGTTTGTATGTTTTATGGCACAAGGTTTTTAAATGGTTACAAGTTATGTTTCCTGTAGAGTGTAATGTTAAAGTACTGATGTTATGTTGTCAATCTCGCCTTCATTCTTGCTGGATGGGACTCGGCACTTGCTAAGCTTGAGAACTCGTTTTACCAGCTCGAGGCAACCCTATATCCCATGATGCAATGCGAGACTACCTCAGATCTCATTTGCCGCTTTGCGAAGAGGTCTCTTTTTTTTGCCAGCTCAGGTGAGTTTGATATTTCAAACAGATTATTCAAGGGTTTTTCCCTCCCTTTTTCTCTTGTATTTCTTAGTATTTAGATAGTGTGTATCCTATACTAGAGCCCACCCTATTTCCCTTTTGGGTTAGATTTTAAAGTTAAAAATTTTTCAGTTAGGCCTAGCCTCCCTGTTCTTAATCCCTGTCAGTGTGTGTGTGTTTTTGGGATTAATTGTGTGACTTGTTCAGTGTGTGTGTTATTGTTTTTTTTTCTTAGACTATGTCTAGGGAAGGAAAGGTCTCAGGCTTCAAGAAGTGTGACTCTTGCTGTCAGAAGATGTCTCTGACAGACGGTCACACTTCTTGTGTTTACTGCCTGGGGCCTTTA
Source organism: Protopterus annectens (assembly GCF_019279795.1). Taxonomy (NCBI): domain Eukaryota; kingdom Metazoa; phylum Chordata; order Ceratodontiformes; family Protopteridae; genus Protopterus; species Protopterus annectens. The sequence goes on from NC_056727.1 coordinate 402,335,094, forward strand.
CACCTGCAGGACTCCTGTGCCATATGCCATTCTTTTAGCCAGAGAGTCCTGCAGGAGAGGAGGAACAAGTTGATCCTCCGTGGCTTATTAAAGCCAGAAGGTTCACCGACAAAGACTGGGTTGGGTAAACCTTACAAGCCACCTAAGGTTCAGGCTACAGTGGTTAAGCCTTCCCCGGTGACTCCGACTCCTTCGGAGTCGAGATCGGCTCCGGCTGGAGCCGATCTTTCTTCCTCTGATGTGCTAGTGTCGGTTCCTACTGGCTCAGACACTCAGTCTCCAGTTGCCTTGTCGGCACCGGCTGGTGCGGACGTGTTATCCAGTATCGGAGCCGAAAAGTCTTCGGCTCCATCTGGAACCCAGAGGACGTCGGCTCTGATGGCTTCGTCCAAGAAGAGATCTCGGTCCCCTTCTTTGGAGTCGATTCACTCGGCTCAGAGGTCTCCTCTTTTGTTGGAACGGAGTCATCGGAGCCGATCTTCGAGATCTTCCAGGCTGTCTGACCACAATTTAGAGAGGGTGGTAAGCAGGCTGTTGAAGTCACAGGCACTAGCCCAAATGCTCCATAGCCCGTCTCAGCAGACTTCGGCTATTGCTCTTCCCCTTGAACTTCCTCCTCCGACTCTCCTCCAGAGTTCGGAGCTGGAGCTTCTCGGGACAGTGACTGTGTCAGCGCCGGAGCCGATACATCCCCTTTCGGCTCCGTCGTCTTCGGCTCTGATCTCCTCCATGAGACCTTCCTTGGAGGGATCCGGTCGTCGAGTTTCCCTTGTCGGCTCAGAGGGGGCTAGTGGCATCGGACCCTTGTCCAACCCCGCTCTCCCTCTCGGGACTTCGGCTTTGGTAAGCTCGGCACTGACATCGGCCTCGGAGCCTTCTGTCTCAGTGGAGCCGGGAATTCCTGTTTCTTCGGAACAGGAGTATTCTGGTCTCCCTGGGAGGGGAGCCTTTGAGGTGATGAGGAGTGTCCTGGCACCTGAGCCAGGTCAACGGTCCATCCCTTTAGCTCCTCCCTCTTCGGTGCCTGTTGATGTCTCTTGCCAGCCTCTTGCTCTCAGGCCCAGGGATCCATCGCCCCAGGTTTCCCCATTGGGAATAACTTCCTCTTCCGAGGTTTCTCCTGATCCCGCAGGGGAACCCCCGCGTAAGAGGACGTGTAAGAGGAAACACACAGACTCCCCTGAGTCTACAACATCAGATACCGACTTAGATGAGTTGGAGGGTTCCCCTCGGTCCCCCTCTGAGGATGTCTCCTTTTCAGACATCCTGGAACTCCTCAAACAGAGGGGGAACTGGCCTTCCATTGACCCCTCCGAGGATGAGTCGGTATACCTGGAGGCTTTTGGATCCCGACCCTCCACCTCCTGGGTGTCTCCACCTTTCAACCCACTCATGCAGGTAGTGGCTTGGAAGGCATGGGCAGCCCCGGATTCTGTGGAACCTGTCCCCAGGAGGCCATCCAAATTTATTACGGCCCCTTCAGACAAGCAGTTTCTTTCTAAGGGCGTCTCTGTGGATGCTATGGTGGCGGCGGCCACCAAGAAGGAACTTGCGGATCCTTCCGTGCCTGTCCATCCTCCTAACAAAGATTCTAGGACCATGGATAGGTATGGTAAGCGGATGTTTTCTTCAGCGACCTTTGCTATGCGTTCGCTGAACTACCTTTGTCATTTCACCAGACTTCAGAGAGATATTCTCAAGGAACTAGGTGAAGTGGTTCAGGATCCTTCAGCTGCTGGGGCTCAAGACAAGATTGCCTCACAGCTAGCAATCCTAAATTCTTTAACCAACTCCTCCATGTGGCTCATATCCTATGCAGCCGATGGAGCGAGCAGACCCGCAGGCACAGGAGTGGCTCTCAGACGTCAGGCCTGGATGCGGCTTTGTAATTTCGCGGACCCCTTTAAGGCATCCTTCACCAATACCCCCTTTGACGGTTCGGCTTTGTTCGGACCTCAGGTGAAGGAAACCTTGACCAGGTGTGAGCAGGACGGCAAAACTCTTTCTGCCGTAGGAGTCCATTTTTCCACTCCTTCTAGACCCTATCCCAAGGGTCAGAAAGGAGGGAAGATGTGGTTCCGTAAAGCCCAAGGAGCAGCGCCGGACACACGTGGTCAGTTTACCCCCAGAGGCAGAGGGGGTAACAATAATAGACGCCACCCTAGAGGCAGGGGGGGTCCCCAGAATCAGGGTAACAGGGAGCCTCTTCCTGACAAACCCTTTCAGCATCCCTGAGGTGTTGCCTGACTGTCCACCCTTGGAGGCAGTCGGGAGAAGGATATCGCTGTACCCAGTAGCCTGGCGTTCCCTCTCACAAGACATGTGGGTACAGTCAATCATATCCGAGGGTTACAAAATCCCCTTCGAAAGGTATCCCGTACCTCACCAATCCCTTCCAGACATCTCACCCGGTCAAAGGAATTTGGCAAAACAGGAGGTTTCAAAGCTCCTAAAAAAAAGAGCCGTCCAGACTGTTCCAGCAGACCAAGTAGGATCCGGCGTCTACTCAAGATTCTTTTTGGTCCCCAAAAGGACGGGAGATTGGAGACCTATTTTAGACCTGAGCAATCTAAACAGATTTGTCAAGAAGGCAAGATTCCGGATGGTCACGCTTCAGTCCATTCTGCCCTTTTTGGGCAAGGACAGCTGGATGTGCTCGATAGACCTTCAGGACGCGTACTATCACATAAAGATACACAGACGCTTCAGGAGGTTTCTCCGCTTTTGGCTAGGGACCAGTCATTATCAATTCAGAGCCCTGCCCTTTGGCCTCACTTCAGCCCCCAGAGTGTTTACCAAATACATGGCAGTGGTTACGGCTCATCTGAGACGTCAAGGATTCCAGGTGTTTCCTTATTTGGATGACTGGCTCCTCTCCGCCACCACCAAGCATCAGCTTCTTCAGAGCAGAGACTACACTCTGCAGCTTTGCAAAAAGTTGGGAATATCGGTGAATTTCGAAAAATCTTCTCTGCTGCCTTGCCAATCTATCACCTTTATAGGCGCAGAACTAAACACCGTCAGTATGTTAGCCAGACTAACAAATCAGAGAATTCTGGACATCCAAAAATACGTTCAAATCATCTTACTGAGCAACAAAGTCAAAGCCAGATTGGTTCTCAAGGTTCTAGGTGTTATGGCTGCGGCCATTGTACTTCTACCATTAGCTCGCTTCCACATGTGTCTTCTGCAGTGGATGTTATTCACTCAGTGGTCATTCCAGAACCTTCCCATGAGGCACGAAATCTTGGTTACACAATCGTGCAGGACTCATCTAACCTGGTGGATATCATCCCCTCTGCTTCATCAGGGCCGACCATTTGTTCCCCCTACTCCGGTTGCCACAGTCACTACGGATGCCTCTCTGATCGGGTGGGGGGGGCATTATCAGGGCAGGATGGTCCACGGGACTTGGCAACCCACAGAATGCCATCTGCACATAGATGTCCTGGAGATGAGAGCGGTGCTTTTAACGTTGCAAGCCCTCAACGACTTTCTTCCCTCGGGGACTATTGCAGTTCAAACGGACAACATGTCTGTAGTCTGGTACATCAACAAACAGGGCGGGACCAGGTCCTATCCTTTGTGTCGAGAAGCTCTCAGACTTTGGCAATGGGCAATCTCCTCTCATTGGTTTCTGATAGCAACGCACATCCCCGGCAGGTCCAACCTCTTAGCGGACAGACTGAGCAGAGCCATTCTCATGCCTCACGAGTGGTCTCTCAATCAATCGGTAGTGGACGAGATATTTCTGAAGTGGGGCACCCCTTGTTGCGACCTTTTTGCTACACCCCAAAACAGCAAATGCCCGGACTTCTTCACCCTCTTTCCCCTACCAGGCCAACCCCTGAGAGACTCTCTAACCCAGGATTGGCCCCGGGGACTTCTGTACGCTTTTCCCCCTTTCCCCTTAATTCCTCAGGTCATTCAGAAAGCTACCGTTTTGAGAGCAAAGTTGATTCTCATTGCCCCTTACTGGCCTCGACAAATTTGGTTCCCGACCCTACATCGTCACCTCCTGGTGCAGCCTTGGCATCTGGACCCAGTTCCGGATCTTCTGATCCACCAATTGGGTCAACAGCACCGGGCCATTCGTTCTCTCAACCTCACTGCTTGGTTGCTCCACTTCCTTCCCTAGCCAGGCTTCCTATGATCTCTGATCCTGTGAAAAACAAAACAATGTTCTGTGCCTCACCAAAGTCCAGTCAAATAAACCATAGTAAATATCCAAAAACAAATAAGACTGGACACTGCTCGAATACCAACTCCTTCTGTTTATTAAAAATAGACATACAAGTGATGAGCGCTTTCGGGCCTTTGCCTGTCAGAGATATCTTAATAGCTTCCTTGAAGTCGTCCACCAGAACGGTTTATGCTAGCAAGTAGCGATGTTTTTCCCTATGGGCAAACTCCAGGCACATTGATCCTTTTACTGCACCTGTGCATTCAGTTTTAGATTTTCTGGCTGAAGTTTTTCAGTCAGGATCTTCTTCATCAACAGTTAAAGTTCAACTGGCGGCAATTTCTAAATATCATGTTGGCTTGCAAGATCATAACATTATGTCGCATAGACTATGCAAAGCTTTTCTGAGAAGAGTTTCTCCTAAAGCCTCCAATAAAACATCCTCCTCCACAATGGGATCTGAATTTGATGTTAGCATCCTTGATTTTACCCCCCTTCGAACCGTCTGCTTCATGCTCCTTAAAGTTACTGACCTGGAAAACAGTATTCTTACTGGCTGTCACTTCAGCAAGGAGGGTATCGGAAATTCAAGCTCTCTGCATCCGTTCCCCATACTTGGTTTTTCACAAGGACAGGGTATCCTTGAGAACAAATCCATCTTTTCTGCCCAAAGTTGTTTCTCAAACTAATATTAATCAATCCATCGATCTACCAGTTTTTTTCCCGTATTATTCTGACAAAGCTGAACAAAAACTTCATTTTTTGGATGTCCATCGTCAGCTCAGATATTATTTGCATAGAACTAAACAATTCAGGAAATCGAATCAATTATTTGTTTCCTATGCAGAAAACAGGAAAGGTCTCCCAGTGTCGAAAGTGACCTTATCCAGATGGTTGTCTTCCACCATTTCTTATGTGTATTCGCTCAGAGGCAAACAACTAACCTCAAAACCAAAGGCACATTCAACCAGGAGCCTATCCACTTCTACAGCCTTTCAGGATAGGCTACCCATTGATACCATTTGTGCAGCAGCTACTTGGGCCACTCCTCATACCTTTGTCTCTCATTATAAATTAGATTTGGCCTCCAGGGACAGAGCCAGTTTTGGTTCCACAGTACTCAAGAGTCTGTTCCATTGAGCCACCCGGGATACAGGTGCTAGGGACGCGGTCCCATCCAGCAAGAATGAAGGCGAGATTGAGAACTTAACATTTAGAAGTTATGTACCTACCATAACGTTCCATGTTAGTTGTCTTCTCTCGCCTTCTTTCTTGCGTCCCTCCCTCCTTCCCCCTGGCCTGGACAGATCTTGAAGAATTTCCCTTCCTCAGATTCACTCTCCTTTGTTGTCATTAGAGAGTCTATCTTAAGAACTTTTTGCCTAGTTCTTCTAGGCCAGTTTTTGCTCTTCCTTTGGGATTAGTATTATTAGCAGGGTTCTATAGCTACCAAACGAGATCTGAGGTAGTCTCGCCTTGCATCATGGGATATAGGGTTGCCTCGAGCTGGTTAAAGGAGTTCTCAAGCTTAGCAAGTGCCGAGTCGGAGCCGAGGATCAGCTCCAAACCCATCCAGCAAGAAAGAAGGCGAGAGAAGACAACTAACATGGAATGTTATGGTAGGTACATAACTTCTAATTTTCTCTCTCATTGGCATTGAATGTTATTTTACTGTTTGGAAGTATCTGACAGTTAAACTTTGCATTTCTTACTGTAAATAAGCAGACTTTGTGATACAGTTAAAGTGTGGTCAGGAAACTGTACTGTGTAGTGTGCTGGGTGAGAAAAAAAAGAAGATATGTCTTACCATAAAGTTCCATCTGTGTTGTAGATCTTTATTCATTCATTACTGTTAGGACTTCAGTTCCATCCTTGGAACTGACACAGCCGTTTCCAAGCTTGTGCCAGACAAAAACTCTCAGCTAAGACCTACCCATAATGCCCCTCTCATAGTTACTCCAGATTAAGTTTGCCCGCCCCTGAAAAATAGAGGTGGTAATAGAAAACAGTAGGAGGCCCTGTTTGAGCAAATACCCTAACAGGAGTTCCTAAAGTCCACCAGGAGTCCAGGCAGGGGGAAGGAGGGTGGGAAGTAATGAATGAATAAAGATCTACAACACAGATGGAACATTATGGTAAGACAACCTCTTTATCTGATGTTGTAAATCTTTATTCATTCCTTACTGTTAGGACTGAGTCCCCAGCTACTTGAGTCCTGGGTGGCCCTAAGGAGGAGATTCCTGAGCACCATAGAACCAAAGGATGCTCGACCCTGGCGGCCAAATCCAATTTGTAATGAGAGATAAAGGTATGAGGTCTTGCCCAAGTGGCTGCTGTGCAGATATCATCTATAGAGGCTCTGGAATGGAAAGCTACAGAAGTAGCCATAGATCTGGTAGAAAGAGCCTTTATTCTAGAAGGTAAAGATAACTTATTATGTTGGTAAATAAAGGTAATGATGTTTCTAAGCCAGGAGGATAAAGTCACTTTGGAGACAGGTTTACCCAAGCTGAGTCCTGCAAAGGCCAAAAACAATTGATCTGTTTTCCTGAAAGATTTAGTCCTGTCCAAATACCAATGAAGCTGCTGATGCACATCAAGGGTGTGCAAAAGGTACTCCCCTCTGTTAGAATGCTGAGGGAAGAAAACCGGCAGGTCAATAGATTAGTTAATGGAAAACCCAGAAATGACCTTGGGCAAAAAAGAAGGATCAGTAAGAAGGGACACCCTATCCCTGTGGAAGTTCAAGTAAGGTCTGTTGACACTCAAGGCCTGCAGCTAAGATACTCTTCTCACTGAGGTAAGTGCTACTAGAAGTAGGGTCTTCCATGACAAAAACTTTATATCCCATGAATCAAAAGGCTCAAAAAGAGGGCCTGTGAGAGATTGAAGCACCAATGTCAACTCCCAGGGTTATAAGGGGGGCTTGACCGGAGGTTTAACGTGTAATACTCCCTTCAAAAAGGTCTTGCACAGGCGGTGTGACATAATCAAAGAATTATCAAATCCATTATGGAAATCGGCGATAGCTGCTAAATGTACAGTGATCGTTGATGCTGAGGCTCCTGCATGTAAAAGAGTTGTCAGGTATTGAAAGATCTTTTGAATAGGCATAGAGAAGGGATCTAAGTACTGATCTTTGGCCCAAATAGAGAACCTAGTCCATTTACTAGAATAAACTTTCCTGGTGGAAGGTTTGTGTGAAGCCAGAAGAATTTCACGAACAGGAGATGGGATATCAGGCAGCCTGGCAATCACTGGAAGTGGAGGAACCAAGCTGTGAGCTTGAGGCTGTGGAGATTGGGATGAATCAGTCCCTGAGGATGAGATAACAGGCCTTGGGAATGATTTAGGATCCACGGGCTGTGAATCAAATGACGCCATAGGAGGGGAACCAGACTTGACGGGACCGATAAGGAGCAATGAGGATCACGTTGCTTCTCAACCTTTGAGATTTCTGGAGGAATTGAAAGGCATACAGTAGACCAGGGGCCAATCATGCATTAGAACATCCCTCTGGGTTCCCTTTGGGGGGGATCAGGGCAACTTAGCTTCTGCATTTATTGTTTAGGGGGAAGCAAACAGATTGCAGCAATGCTTGTCCCAGCGGCGGAAAATTCGATCTGCTATTACAGGATTGAGGGACCACTCATGAGGCATCAGCATGTTCCTGCTCAGATTGTCCGCAATAAGGTTGGAACTCCTGGGAATATGCATTGCTATAAGAAACTGGTTGGAAGCTATCACACAATGCCAAATCCTCATGGCTTCCTGACACAGGGAGTAAGACCTGGTTCTGCCTTGCTTGTTGATATACCAGATGACTGACACGTTGTCCGACTGAATTGCAGTGGTCCCAGAAAATAGGGATGTATGGAATGCTTGCAACGCTAAGAGAACCGCCCTCAGTTTCAGGACATTTATGTGCAAATTGGCCTCCATGGGGGACTAGGTCCCTTGAACTATCTTTCCGTGGAAATGCCCCCCCCCCAACAGGGAAGCATCCATGGTCACCGTGGCCACGGGCTGGGGAAGACAGAATGGTCGACACGAAAGATTCATTTGTGACTGCATCCACCATAGCATTTCTTCCTTGCAACAGTTTGTAAGATGTATCATGTGGTCTAGTGGGTGAGTTAAGATTGACCATTGTGCAGAAAGGAGTCACTGTAGAATTCTCATGTGCAGCATCGCTAGTGGTACTAGAGTAATGGCAGCCACCATGGAGCCTAAGAGTTGCAGTACAAGGCATGCTGGTATATAGGTCTGTGGAAGGAGGGCTTGGATTTGGTGTCTTATTTTTGAAATCCTGTGAGGAGGGAGAGAAGCTTGACAGGATGTTGTGTTGAAGACTGCTCCAATAAATTCCAGTGTCTCTGTTGGGGGCATTTGAGATTTTTCCTTGTTGATTGAAATCCCCAAGCAGAGAGCAAGATCTTGAGTGTAAGAGAGGCTGTGGATTAGAAGATTCCTGGTCAGAGCGGTAAGGAGCCAATCGTCTAGATACGGAAACACCTGGAATCCTTGTAGTCGAAGATGAACTACTACAACTGCCATACATTTGGTGAACACTTGGGGGACTGTTGAGAGACCAAATGGCAGTGCTCTGAACTGGTATTGATTGGTTCCCAGCCAGAAGCGAAGAAATCTCCGGGAGTGGTGATCCATCTTTATGTGGTAGTACGTGTTCAGGAAGTCTATAGAGCACATCCAGTTATCCCTCTCTAGGAAGGGAAGAATGGACTGTACCGTGACCATCAAGAATTTTTGAGGTTTAATAACTTTGTTTAACAGGCTGAGATCCAGGACTGGTCTCCATTCCCCTGTCTTTTTTGGCACTAAAAAGAACCTTGAGTAAAATCTGGATCCTGTCTGGTCTGGTGGGACTGATTGGATGACTCTTTTTCTTAGCAGCTTTTCTATTTCTAAAGCTGCTAATTCCCTCTGATTGGGTGGCACATCGGGGATTCATTTGACAGGTCTGGGTGTTAAATCGAATGGTATCTGGTAGCCTCTGCATATTATTTTCTGCACCCAAACATCGGTAGTAATAAGTTGCCAGGCTGGTAGGTGCAGAGAAAAATGACCCCCAACTGCTTCCAGAGGAAAGCAATCGGACCACTGCTCAGGAGTGCTGGTAGGGTCTGCCGGAGAGGGAATCTCTAACGCCATGGTTACACGGACCCCCTCTACCCCAAAATGGGCATCCTCCAGAAGAGTTGCCCCCTCTGCCCCGGGGGGGGAATGCTCACCATGAGTGTCACAAAAAGATCCTTGGGATTTTCTGAACTACATTTTTCCTCCCTTCTGGTTCCTGGAGTAGGACCTCTGAGGGGTGCAAAAGCTTATGCCCACAGCAGAAAAGGTCTTTCCATCTTTCTCACTTTGTGCTAGTGTGTCTCGTACTTTGGGTCCAAAAAGTGCAGATTCGTCAACAGGCATGTTGACAAAGGAAGATTTAAAGGGGTCTGCGAAGTCACACAACTGCATCCAAGGATAACGTCTCATGACAATGCCTGATGTGGCAGCTTGAGCTGCCCCCTCAGTGGTGTGAGATATCAAACGCATCAAGGAGTTTTAGATGGATTCAAGGGTAGCTAGTTGAGAGGTGACAGTGTCATGCACCTCATCAGGCAGTACCTCTGCCAAAGAGGAGGACATTTCAGATATTAGGTCTCTTTGGAGGCGAGTGAAGTATGCCAGATAGTTCAGTGACCAAATGACAAAGGTCGCTGAAGCATAGGTCTGCTTTCCTAATCTGTCTATGATCCGAGACTCCCTGTTCAGAGGAGAGACAGTGGAACTATCTTCTGCCAGTTTCCTCTTGGTGGCTGCCACCACAATCGTGGAATCAACTGTCAACTGTTTGGACCAGTGGGGCTGATCTTCAGGTGTGGATAAAATTTTGTCCAGCCTCCAGGGGACAGGTTCTATGTTGTCTGGGGCCTTCCAGGCACACTGCACAATCAGCTTAACAATCTCATCTGCAGGTGGGGTCATCCAGGAAGTAGATGGCTGGGCACCGAAGGCCTGCAAGAACACCAATTCCTCAGAAGAAGGTTTAGAGGACTTCCAGTCTCTCCGCTGTTTGAGGATTTTGAGAATGTCATTGAATGAGCTGTCATCTGGGGGAGACTGTGGGGACCTTTCTCCCTCATCACAATTGGTGTCTTCAGTGATAGATTCCTCCGGGGAATCAAGGTGCTTCCTCTTGCACTGTTTCTTCTGGGTTGGCTCCCCAGTGAGATCCTCTGAGGAGGACTCCGGAGAAAGGGTTCCCTTCAAAGTGGGGGTCTTGCTGCTCCCGTGCCTGGGATCTCAAAGTAGGGGGTTGGGATAGCTGCATGCTAGGGGGGGGTTCTGATACTGATGTCATTGATGCTGACTACAAGCCCGGGCTCTGAGAGGATTGAAAGCCATTAAAGCCATGGACATAGATGACACCAGTGAAAAAAATAGGCGTCCGACTATGTACCAAGGTGCCGATGGTCCAAGCACTGCTCAGAAAGAGCACTGGCTCCACTGGAGATGATGCAGCAAGAGTGGTCATTGCCAACAGGGAAAAGTCCATAGTCGGAACCGAGACAGTATGCACTGGGGTGGACATCAGTACTGAGATCTCCGGAACCTGGGTAGAGGCTGGAGGAGGATAAACAGGAGAATACACTGTGAAGGATTCCAAGCCAAGAGGGACAGAAAGTCTAGTTGGAGTGGACAATCTTCTATCTGCCAAAAGCTGGTCCACAACCCGCACTAGGTCTAGTTCAGAAAAACGCCTGGTTGTTCTAAAGGAGGATGCTGAAGGAAATTCAGGTCTTTCAAGGAAAGGGCTAAATTTATTCCCCCCCCCCCCAAAAGGGTTGTACATTGAAGAGTATCTGGTTCTTGGTAGATATTCGACTTTAGGAACCGAAGTCATAATTTGTGAAGCTGAAGAAGCTATCGGCACCGTGATCGGGGATGGTGCCAAAGCAGGTACAGTCATAGGAGCCAGTGTCGGAACCAAGGATGGCACGGAAGCCGGTGGTGCCAAGGCTGGAACTGAAATAGGCGTCAACATCATAGATGGCACTGAGGGAGAAGAAACAGGGCCTGATGCTGAAGAGGTCTGCTCTGAGGGAGCCGGAGAAGCACGGAGCTGACTCAGTTCCATAACTGACAGAGATGTTGGCACTGGGTGACTCCATTTTTCCTTATGATTTTTGGTGTTTGGAGGGGGTGAGACCTCTGACCCAGATAGAGCCTCCGAAAAAGATGTTTTAATTAAACCTTTTAAAATAAGCTTATTCTTATGTTCTGCTAGCATGCAATTGCTAAAACTAGCACAAATGTCACAATCGGCTTTAATATGGTCTATGCCCAAAAAGTAGAAGCAACGAGCGTGTCCGTCCAAGTTGGGCATCTTACGCCCACACTTGTCACACTGTTTAAACCCCAGCTTAACTTTGTCTGACATAGTACAGGCAACAAAAAAGTATCTTAAGAGGAAACAATAAAGGGGAGAGAAAAGCGGAGAGAATACCAATGATAGTATTTAAAAAATACCACAAGTGGTAAGGAAGGGCCTATCAAAAGCAGGAAAGAGGGACAGTACCAATGATGGTAGAATTTAAATTACCAAAGGTAAAGGGTAGGAAATAAATGTAGGTTATAGGCGATAGTGAGAAAAGGCTAAACTGACTAAAAAACAAAAAGTTTTGAGAAAAGACTATACCACAAATCACAATTTTCCACTTAGCTTTGAGAGAGATGGCTAGGCACGTCTGACGAGGAATGAGGCAACCAAGATCTGGAGTAACTATGAGAGGGGTATTATGGGTAGATCTTAGCTGAGAGTTTTTGGCTGGCACGAGCTTGGAAATGGCCGTGTCGGTTCCAAGAATGGAACCAAAGTCCTAACAGTAAGGAATGAATAAAGATTTACAACATCAGATTGTCAGTTTGAAATCTAAGAAGTGAAGCTTTCTTACTTAGCTCATGACATCATGCATTCTATGCATGCAGATCCGATTACATTACATCTAATGTGTATATGCAAGCCTAATTGTGAATGTCAAGTCTCTGATTGGTTAATATAGCATAGTAGGCTTCTTTTACAAGAATTATGAGCTACACTGTCTGCAAACATATTCATGGTTCCCTTTTATAATAGTGACTATATTTTGTGACCAAATATATACAGAAATGTTATTTTATTAGTAAACAGTTAATTATAGCCACTATTTCTACTGAATATACTGGAGGTTTTTTTATAAATAGATCTTTATAAATAACTTTCCTATGCAGTTAGCAAGAGTTTAGTATAGGCTTATACATTTACAGGAAATGCTTATGACAAATGGTAACAACTGTAAGGATACTCAAGCACCATACTAAATCCTAGCAAATATTTGTATGAATAATTTTGATTGAACTTTAATTACTTTGCATTTAATATGTTGATTTCCTTATTGTATCCTAGATATTATTTATATTTCAGATGTCATGTTTTTGGTTATTATAAAGTCATGTTGTTTAGTATATTAGCACTTTATGACAGGGAAAGAGCTCAGTAATATATATGACTTGTGATAACACAACAAACAAGTTATGAGTTTCAGTATTACCCTATTACTATAGTAGATATTTACAGTTATCTCTATCTTAATTTTGTCTTTGAGTCATTCACTTTTTAGACCTGTTATGCATAGTAAGTTTAATATAAATAATATTTTTACTATTTTTTGTCATTTTAACTGATGCCAGTTAATTATTATTGATTGTGGTCAGTTATTTAAACATCTGCTATTCCAAAAGTTTAGGAGTTAATTAAGGACAAATATGTCTTATGGAACATCTCTAAAAATCTATGTTAACATATTTTGGGAATGACACATACTCACTATGTGCTAACACTCAATTCTCATGAAGTTGTTATTTAGTGGGGGTTTGTCATTATAAGATTTATTCAGAGGGCAAGTAAATACAAATGCTAAATGATTCTTTGATTTGTTCTGCCATTTTGAAGTTTTTATTAGAACTAATACAGATGACATGCTTAGGTATTTTGGGTAATCGTTTAAATTGTTAATAAAGCTAATGTTTCCTTAGTCTATTAAGCATTAAATTCAGATTATAGATTTCCTAATATGTCTCTTGCTTTCGTAGTGAATAATTACTGTATAAATGTTTAATGTTTCTAATAATAGTGTATGTAACTCACCTCTAAATCCTTACTGGAATATCTGATTAGTTTTTTATCACTACTATTTTTCTCTTAATTTATAATATAGTCTTCATTTTTTACTTTGTTTTCATGGGCTCGAACCAACAAATGTTGATGGTTGGGATAGGTAGTCTAGCAGATTTAGTTTTGTTTGCTAGACTAGGAATGTATTTCATTTTATGTATAGGGTGTATCAAAGTTTATATCAGAGTGAAATATGCTAAATTTTTGTTACTGAACTGTTTTTCTAATTTTGAAATGCCTGGCACAATTGTTTTACTTTTATCTTTCATGAGAAAAGTTGTTTGGATTGAGATAAATAGAAATACATAAACTTATATTCTATTGTCTATTCAGGAAGAGTATTATGTATACAGGATTCTATTAATACAAGTTCCTTTATTATTTGTTATCTTTAAAGAATTCTGATATGGATTTGACTTTGATATCCTTAAATACTAATGGCTTAAACAACCCATATAACAGAGCCAACCTACTAAGGTATCTTAAACTAAGGCTCAAGTAGTTTTTCACCAAGAGACAAATTTTAAAATAAATGAAACATTTATGTGGGACTCTAAGGAATACACAATACTTGCTCAATTTTCTTATAAAAATAAGAGCAGAGGAGTAACAATTCTATGGAAAAAGACTTTCTTAAATCCCCAAATCATTTACAAACATGTAGATGATGATGGACTCATGGCCTTAGTTATACTTAAGTTTAATAATAGAATTTGGACCCAGGTTAATTTATACTGGTTCCCAGGTATGGGGGTTGGGGTCTATATTAGATCACCGACTGCTGAAAGAAGTGAACAGTGATTAATCGATCCTATGTAAGTGAAAGCTTACAATCTTGAACTGTCAGAACAGTGATGTTTTCCCTAGGGAAAAAAAATTGCTGTTCCAAAACACATACACACAACACAAGCACACCAAACAAACAGCAATCCACACACATATACCTAAAATCTTACAACTAACCTTACACTAAACTATACACACATCACTAACTATCCACTTACCTTACCCTAACCCTAAGGTCCATCACTATCACACGCTCACCTCACCCGCTCCCTAGCTCTAACTCACCTAACCCGCCTTAACCCTCACGTCCGCACAATCGCACACATACCTAAACCATGCTCTAACGCTAACTCACCTAACCCGCCCTAAACCTCACATCCACACAATCACACACTTACCTGATCCCGACCCATAACTTTCCACCACAGCACTGAAAATACCGAAGCAACAGAAACGGACAACCAAATTCTTTCCCTAGGAAAGAATTCAAGTTTCTGTTCCTTTAATATTTTCAACTTTCACTCCATAGGGTTCAATATTAGAACATTTGAAGGTTTTAAACCTTGATATTCTAATATAGACCCTGGGGGTTGGACTAGCTAAGAAACACTTAGACTTTATTACAACTACTTCTAAAGGTAATATTATACTAGGAAGTGATTACAATTGTATCACAGATATTACAGAAACTACCAATAGGAAATCTCCTAGACTATTGTCCTCAGAAAAAAACAGTTAAAAATGAACAGAAATGTTTAAATTAAAAGATGCCTTTAATGCTTTGGGACCAAATTCTTCACTATTCTCACAGCAGGACTATAGACATGGTACCCAAACTAAAATAGATAAAATTTATATCTCACAAGATCTTTACTCTAAAATCTTGAATTTTTAAATACAACCTAGTCCCTTTTCAGATCATAATTCCCTGTTGTTAACAATACATTTGGAATTCATTTAGTTATTACTTCAAGGATTCCTTCATATATCACAAAAATTAAAGACTTTAAATCTTGGATAACTTATGAACTTCAGCTTTTCTTAGAGATTAATTCTAAACCTGAAGCAAACACAATTATGGTTTGGGATTCCCTTAAGGCATATCTATTTGGTAAAACCATTAGCTGGTACAAAAATAAAATTAAAGAATGGGACACAAAGCTACAGCAACTCCAAAATCAAATATTATCTCTTAAATCTAATAAAAACTTAATTGATACAGATAATAAGAACAAAATAGAAGAAGCAAATAAAGAAATACAATGAAATATTATCCCATAAAACTAATTTAGCTATGGAAAAACTGAAATTAAATTCTTATGCTACCTCTCCTAACCATCTTCATAATCTATTTATGAAAGTTAAGATACAATCAAAAATTAATAACATTGATAGTATCTTTCATGAAGAGAAAAGGAAAAAAGTCTAGGACATAGGGGACATTCTTAAGGCTTTTAATTATCATTATGCAGAGCATCATAAAGATAAAATAAGTACAAATGAATGTGAGAAGTCAGCTAATATAGTTCACAACATAACAAGAATTCCTGAGGAACTTAAGTTAGATCTACAAAAACCTATTTCTCAAAAGGAAATTATAGATGGGATTAAAGGAAGTAAGTCTAATAAAGCACCTGGAATCATCATCATCATCCTCTTTCTGCTGTTCCCGTTAGGGGTCGCCACAGCGGATCATCTGTTTCCATTTCTTCCTGTCCTCTGCATCTTGCTTTGTCACACCAACTGCCTGCATGTCCTCTCTCACCGCATCCATAAACCTTATCTTAGGCCTTCCTCTTTTCCTCTTACCTGGCAGCTCCATCCTTAGCATCCTTTTCCCAATATACCCAGCATCCCTCCTCAGCACATGTCCAAACCAACGCAATCTTGCCTCTCTTGCTTTGTCTCCAAACTGTCCAACCTGAGTGAACCCTCTAATATACTGATTTCTAATCCTGTCCATCCTAGTCACACCCAGTGCAAATCTTAACATCTTTAACTCTGCCACATCCAGCTCTGACTCCTGTGTTTTTGTCAATGCCACCGTCTCCAACCCATATAACAGCTGGTCTCACTACCCTCTTGTAGACCTTCCCTTTCACTTTTACTGGTACTCGTCTGTCACAAATCACTCCTGATGCTCTTCTCCACCCATTCCACCCTGCCTGTATTCTCTTCTTCACCTCTCTTCCACACTCACCATTACTCTGAACTGTTGATCCCAAGTACTTAAACTCATCCACCTTTACCAACTTTACTCCCTGCATCCTCACTATTCATCTACCCTCCCTCTCATTTACACACATATATTCTGTCTTAGCACTGCTGACCTTTATTCCTCTCCTCTCTAGAGCATATCTCCACCTCTCCAGGGTCTCCTCAACCTGGTCCCTACTCTCACTACAGATCACAATGTCATCTGCAAACATCATAGTCCACGGGGCCTCCTGTGTGATCTCATCTGTCAACCTGTCCATCACCACTGCAAATAAGAAAGGGCTCAGAGCTGATCCTTGATGTAATCCCACCACCACCTTAAACGTATCTGTTACTCCCACCGCAGTCCTCACCACTGTCACACTACCCTTGTACATATCCTGTACCACTCTTACATACTTCTCTGCCACTCCTGACTTCCTCATACAATACCACAACTCCTGTCTAGGCACCCTGTCATATGCTTTCTCTAAGTCCACAAAGACACAATGCAACTCCTTCTGACCTTCTCTGTATTTTTCCAACAACACTCTCAGAGCAAACATTGCATCTGTAGTGCTCTTTCCTGGCATGAAACCATACTGCTGATCACTAATCATCACCTCCCTTCTTAACCTAGCTTCCACTACTCTTTCCCATAACTTCAAGCTGTGACTGATCAATTTTATCTTTCTGTAGTTACTGCAGCTCTGCACATCACCCTTATTCTTAAAGATAGGTACCAAAACACTTTTTCACCACTTCTCAGGCATTCTCTGACTTTCCAAAATTTCATTAAACAATATGGTTAAAAATTCCACTGCCATTTCTCCTAAGCACCTCCATGCTTCCACTGGTATGTCATCTGGGCCAACAGCCTTTCCATTCTTCATCCTCTTCATAGCTGTCCTTACTTCCTCCTTGCTAATCTGTTTCACTTCCTGATTCACTATCCCCACATCATCCAACCTTCTCTCTCTCTCATTCTCTTCATTCATCAGCCCCTCATAGTACTCTTTCCATCTACTCAACACACTCTCCTCGCTTGTGAGTACATTTCCCTCACTATCCTTTATCATCCTTACCTGCTGCACATCTTTCCCAGCTTTGTCTCTCTGTCTAGCCAATCAGTACAGGTCCTTTTCTCCCTCTTTAGTATCCAATCTCTCATACAACTCTCCATATGCCTCATCCTTAGCCTTCGCCACCTCTCTCTTTCCCATGCGCCTCATCTCCTTATACTCATGTCTACTTTCTTCATCTCTTTGACAATCCCACTTCTTCTTCGCAAGCCTCTTCCTCTGTATACTCTCCTGTACTTCCTCATTCCACCACCAGGTCTCCTTGTCTTCCTTCCTCTGTCCAGATGTCACATTAAGCACCTTTCTAGCAGTCTCCCTTACTAGCTCTGCTGTAGTTACCCAGCTATTCGGTAACTCTTTATTGCCTCCCAGTGTCTGTCTTAACTCTTCCCTGAGTTCTACCTCACAATCACCCTTTTTTAACTTCCACCATTTAATCCTCAGCACTGCTTTCACACTCCTTCTCCTCTTCTTGATCACCAACAAATTCCTACAGGTCACCATTCTATGCTGCTTAACAACACTTTCCCCTGTCACCACTTTACAGTCTCCAATCTCCTTCAGACTGGCCCTCCTACATAGGATATAATCCACCTGTGTGCATCTTCCTCCACTCTTGTACATCACCCTATGCTCCTCCCTCTTCTTAAAATATGTATTCACCACAGCCATGTCCATCCTTTTCGCAAAATCCACAATCATCTGACATTCTGCATTCCTTTCCTTAACACCATACCTACCCATCACTTCCTCATCCCCTCTGTTCACTTCACCAACATGCCCATTGAAGGCCACTCCAATCACTAGTCTCTCACCCTTGAGTACACTCACCACCACTTCATCCAACTCACTCCAAAATTTTTCTATCTCATCCATCACACACCCAACTTGTGGAGCATATGTACTAACAACATTCATTATTACACCATCAATTTCAAGCTTCATAAACATCACTCTGTCAGACACTCTCTTCACCTCCAAAACACTCTTGGCATACTGTTCCTTTGGGATAACCCCTACCCCATTTCTCTTGCCATCCACACCATGATAGAACAATTTGAACCCACCTCCTATATACATGGCCTTACTTCCCTTCCATCTGGTCTCTTGCATGCACAATATATCAACCTTCCTTCTTTCCATCATATTAGCTAGCTCTCTGCCTATATCAGTCATACTGCCAGCATTCAAACTTCCTACCCTCACTACTACACTCCTAACCTTCCTCCTCTCTTCCTGCCTTCGGGAATGCCTTCCCCTTCCTCTTCTCCTTCAGCCAACAGTAGCCCAATAAAGCACCTGGAATAGATGGCTTAATTATCGAAATTTATAGATTGTTCCCTTCTTCTATAATCTCTCTCTCCTACATAAAACCTTTCTTGAAGTTCAAACATTAGCAAATATTCCTCCTTCTTGGAGATATTCTCTAATTTCCCCCTATAGTAAAAGAGAATAAGGACCCTAATCATTGCAGCTCGTATAGACCAATTTCTTTGTTGAATAATGATTATAAACTATTTATGTCAATTATGGTCAACAGATTGAAAATATCCATATCTAAAATAATTAACGAAGACCAAACTGGTTTCATACATAACAGGCATACACAGGGTAATATTAAAAGAGTATTAACTCTGATAGATTACCTCAATAGTGGAAACCATGAAGCATTGATAATAGGTCTAGATATTCAAAAGGCCTTTGACTCCTTAAATTGAGGGTTATTTATTTAAAGTTTTGCAGTTATTTGATTCCCTCCCCCCTTTTTATAACAATGATAAAGAAAATCTATGAAAATAATCTAGCATATGTCAAATTAGGTCTCTTTACTTCCAAAGCAATCCAAATCACTAGAGGTACTAGACAAGGATGTCCCATGTCCCCTATCATATTTGCTCTGGCCATAGAAATACTTGCCATTTTAATACGTAATAACCTAAAGATAAGAGGTATAAATATATATGACCAATATATTTCTAAAATAATGATGTTTGCTGATGATGTCTTATTTACCTTACCCAACTCTAAGGAAGTGTTAGGTGAAGTGGATATAGTAACAACAAATTTCCAAAAAATCACAGGACTCTCCTTCAACAAATCTAAATCAAAATATTTATTATTAAATAAAAAAAGAACATACAGGTTCCAGTTAATCATATTATTGGAAGCCAAGTTTCAACTCTAAACTATTTAGGAATAGTCCTAGGCAAGAATATACAGGAAACCTTACAGCTTAACTATGCTGAAGCCATAGACTGAATCAAGACATTAGTAAGCAAATGGAATAATTTGTTTATAACATTTGATGATAGGTTACAACTGATAAAAATAGTTTTGTTATCTAAAATATTATATATAGCACAAGCCCTTATACTTCCACCAGGAAAGAAAATCGTTAAAGACATCACTTCAACTCTGATGAAATTCCTATGGTACCCCAAAAGAAATAGAGTGGCATATTCTCATCATATCAGAAAATGGGAACAAGGGGGTTAAAATTCCCAGAGATTGAAACTTATATAAAGGCATCTATAATTAAAATAGTGATGAATTGGATAAATCCTAGATACTCTTCCAATCAGAAACAGTTACACTCCATTATACTTCTTCTTCTTCTTTCGGCTTTTCCCGGTTAGGGGTCGCCACAGCGGATCACCTGTCCCCTCATGATTGGCAGTGGAGTTTTTACAGTGTCGAGTTGAGTTACACTCCATTATACTAATGAATGAAAATTGTTTATCAAAGAATGCTTTGGTAACTGACAAAGATAACAAGATATTGCACTATTTAAGTTTAAATTTACAGTATAGTACAACAAAATTAACTAACACTAATAAACAATATTTTTGATGTGTTTAGAAAATTTATTAACTCAAATTTAGATATAAAACTGTGGCATAGATTTTTAATACCATTTATTATTACAAGGGATTTCCCTGATAAAACACATAGACAGATTTTTGGTTTATGGGAAAATAATAACCTATTTTGTTGGTTGCAATGTATTGAAAACCAACAAGCTTTGAACACACAAAGTATATTGTCAACTTATGGCTTATTCCCTAATGACTGGTTGGTTCTTCAGAGTGTCACAGCATACACTAAGGATCTGTGTAGAATAATACATAACTCATCCTTCAAAACCGTACGAAAAATTATAAACTGGATTTTTGGAATTCTATATAATAATATCAATGTTAAGAATGAATTATCATATCTATATAACACTTTGTCTATAAGACAACTCCTAAAGATTCTTACTGGCAATATCTAACTAAAGGGTTTCAAGTATCATTATCAATGGAAGATAAAACAAACATTTTATTTTCAGTTAAACTAACTTCTTACTCACAATTCTGGAGGATTTTTCGTTGGAAATTTCTAAACAGATCCTTTTTGACACCTGAGAAACTCTCAGAAATGAACCCTTCAAACAGCAAGTTATGTTGGAGATGTCATCTGTCCACTAATGCTGACTGGTCTCATATTTTTTTATGACTGTACTAATATTAAACCATATTGGAATGAGATTAACAAATTTCTTCTAGCTATCTATACTGATATATTTGTTTTGACAAAGTCTTTAATATTATTGAATGTTGTTAATAGTAATAATATGAAGAAAGATTACCTGTATTTGTTATGGACAATGTTAGCAATAGCCAGAAAATGTATAACTAGAAGATGGAACTCTAATGTAGCACCCACAATGGAGGAATTCCTATCGTCACTGAAGAAATGCATACTAATGGAGAAAAGAACTAAAGAGTTAAGAACTTTTCCTAAGCCATTGGTTAATAGTCCGTGGAGGAAAGTTTTGAATTTGATTGATACCCTACAGATGGAACCAAACTCTTCCTAACTATCATAGTTTATATATTAACTTATTATTTAACTACAAATGTTTTTATCTGAATCCTTTTTGTCAGGCTAAATGTACATACTGTAAATAGCTATTGAATGTTATGAATGTATTAAATTACTGTGTTATTTCATTAAAATAAAAATCATTTGAGTAAAAAAAAAAGTTCAGTGCATTTTGTAACCTCATTTCAGGCACCTACACATAAGCCTCAATGAAATGATAAAAGCTGTCAAAACATTGAATTAGCTGTGGACACCTGGACCACTGTTAGTTATAACAGACAACACTAAGTTTATGTAATACATAAACAGACAAGGGGGAGCTAGATTGCCCCCCCCCCCCCTGTGCAGACTAACCATGGTGGCTTGGTACCTCAGCTGACACTTCAACACAGTCTTTCCCTACAGGCAACTTACAATGCTCTTCATATGGCTCACTGATTCAGTAGCCTAAGATATATGGGTTACATCCTGTTAAGGATATAACAGCCAGCCAGTTCAAAAGCTTCAGGGCACCTCCCATGTACCAAAACAATCAGTCAGCTCAAATTGAGCTAACTAAAAGACAGGTTTTGGCACCAAGCCCCTCTAAGCTTTCCTGCTGTTGAAGAGAGTGTTCTTGTACAGGCTTTTGAGGATTGACAGTCAGCTAACGCTAGTCTATTGCTGGGCAGATAAGTTCCCTTTGGGGAAAAAAAACTTCCACTTTATTTTTTATGTCACAAACTGTACTTTTACAGAGTATTATTTCCACAAACGTGCTGTGTTTAGTGGCAGCAAGCCTGACTCTGTTTTGAACACTAGTAACCTGTACTTTTTGTCAGCAGTAGAGCAGTTTTGAAACTGGATAGAAGTTGCATTTTATAGTCATCTGATTAGCTGCATCTGGATGCCATTGTAGAGTAAAACAGATGAACATGTGAAAGCTTGAGGTGAAGTAAATCTTTCTTTTTTTTAATGTTTTACTGAAATTGATACCATTTTTAACCTATGCTGAAATTGATGCCATTATGTGATGACACTCATTACTGGAGAGCTATATGGCTTTTATTTAACAACACATTCTTAATATATATATTTTGTTTTCCTTTGTGATTAATCTAAACATGAGCCAATACTGATGGATTTACTACACATCAGCAAGTCAAATGGCATCAGAAATACACAGTCTAGGGACCTAAATAAACCACTTCTGCAACATCAACATGATGGTTTCGTGGTGCAGGCATATTTCGCAGAAGATACCATTGCTATTGAACAGACTCACAGTCCACATAAAACAAAGTTCATCCCTGTCCACTTTCACAAGCAACTTAAATCTGTGGATGGGAAATAGAAAATTTATACCAGAACTGCCACCTTGTACTACTAATGGACAGATGCAGCCCCTAAATGCTTTATCCCATGCATGGGTTCCCTCAAATTATCTAGGGTATGATCATAGTTATTCTTATTAGGGGTAGTATATAAGTATCGATCATAGGATGGAAAAGGCCAATCTATAACCAAATGTGATAGGTAATTTTGAACACAAAAAAGGGAAATTAGCCAGACTTAAAATGGCCCACAAGGGCAGCTAGCCTAGTACTTACCTATAAAGCTATGAACTTATTAGGATGCCATTGTTTAGTATTAATTACTTTGGTTGTTACTCATAAGTTTTTTTAATTTAGTTCAGATATTATAAATAGTATTTTAATTTAGTCCATATATTAAATATTGTAAGTGAATATTTAAACATCTAATTCATTTAAACAGTTACTAGCTAACTTATTTATATTTTAGGTACTCCGGATATTATCGGCATATGGTGGCGACCTAGGTATTATCAGCATGGATGGCAACACACCACTGCATTATGCTGCAAAAGGTGGTTTTGCTGATTGCTGCAAGTTCATAGCTCAAAGAGGTACAGTACTCATTGATCTGGGTTTTGTTTAAAGATGTCTCTGCATTATGTGATCATCACTTATTAAATGATTATGTACCACTGAATGTCTACTTTCATTTCTGATTTAATTGATGTTAGTTTTATTGGAATTTAAAATATTAATTTATATGAAACCGCACATTCTGCTATAATGAAATTACCAAAGCACATATTTGAAATAAAAAAAGTCACTGTTAAGCTAATAGCTATACTCTTGCTTGAGTTGTTATCCTTCTTGGGTTATGGAGTTGTCCCCAATGCACTGGGCTGATAATTTTATAAAATGAATGGGAATGTTAGTCCCACCACAACAGGAGTTTGAATTTTCTGGAGAAGCGCATCCAAGAATCTAAAAGTATTGCAAACACAGAGGAGAGCTCAAATTAAATAAAAAAAATATTTTGTAAAACGCATGGGCAGTCAATTGTACAAAAATGCATTCTGTTAACAAATATATGTTCTTTAATTAAGGAGAATATAGAAATATGTTATAAAGACCCATGCAGTAGAAGAAAATAAAGAGCCGTATAGGAGAGATGGATGCAGTAACACATTACAGATCAGAAAGAATAATTTTGCTCTACTTTATGGAATGGAGAAGGGAACCTGCCATAAAAGAATAGAGATAAAGAACCAAGAAGATAGTGTATGCAAACGTTTTGCAAATGATGAAAGGAAGAATTGCAGTCAATGGAAGGGGAAAATAACTGTCATCCTGTATTATTAATATTCTAGAACTCTGTTTCAGTAGATCTCCATTAGTAGTTTACATTTCAAATATTTTTTAAATGTAGGTATCATAATCACTTCTTTTTGTTATGCAGTTTATTTCAATGTCCATGCCAATAAAATTAAGTATATTATTTAGTACAACTAAGAAGCATGCAGAAAATAGCACGTGATTGCCCATGTTTCTTTTTACATAACAACTTCCTTATCATTCTCTTAATTACCACAAAGTTGTGTGAGACTCACTGTTATACTGGAATACTCATTTTACTATCATGGTACTGTAAAAAATATTAGGTGAAATTCCAAAAAGTTTTATACCAAGCTACTCTGATTTTTTAAGTCATTAAAGGTGCAGTATAATATTCTTGGAGTATTTAAAGGGGAATGTAACAAACAGAGCTCACGTGTAATATGCATATGAACTGCAACATGACTATAAGGATTTATGGGTAATGCACTAATGCAGTATGGCAGTGTGTGTTGGTTTTGCTTACATTATAGTTACACACACACACACACACACACACACACACACACACACACACACACACACACACATACACACACGCATACACACACACACACACACACACACACACACACACACACACACACACACACACACACACACACTTATGGACAACATAAAATGTCAGGAAAAATATGCACCAGTGTCTTCAGAGGAGGCATGTGGATGGCATGCTGCTATTGAGGCAGGCTATTCCTGAAGCCTTGTTGCAACCCATATCAATTAATATTGGCCAGAGCAGGTGATTGTACAGTCACAATACTGGGAGGCATGTGGAATCACCTAAAGAGATGCTCATGCCTAACGCCTCACAATGCTCTTCTCAATGATGTCAGCATACCGGGGGTTGGGCCTTGTATTATTGTGTTACATCATCCTCTGTGAGCAGCACTTTTGGCTCCCAAATTCACTGTTCTCCTGCACTCTGTCTTTTCCAGTCCATACAAGTTGGTGCACTTGGACTGGGGAAGTTACTGTATGTACTTGGGTGATGCTGTATAACCATACTTTAACAGAATGGAGAACTAAGGAGAACCACACTTCTTCAGAAATCATCACATCCAACAGAACCACCACAGATTTGCAAAAAAGCAAAAAATCATACACTTAGGATGAGCCGGATAAACATACATCTGATATCTGCTAATATGTGGAGGTCAGAGAAGTATGACTACATATCTATACAGGAAAAATGCAGAGGCCCTGTAAGCAAAACTATGCAGGTAAAAGCTGCACTCTCTAAAGCCAAAAACACAGCATCCATGGGACCGGACAACATCCCAGGCTGCGTTTTACAAGAACTTCAGAATGAACTGGCTCCCCACTTAAGCACCATGTTCAATAATAGCCTTACATCAGGCTTTGTGCCCACTGAATGGCGCACAGCAACAGTTATTCCACTCCACAAAGGGGGAGCCACCACTGATCCTGGGAACTATCGACCTATTAGCCTGACGAGCCTGGTCTGCAAGGCCATGGAACGTATCATCATGGAACTCATAAACAAAGACATTGGTAACCTCCAAACTCTGGATCCCACCCAATTCGGGTTTGTGAAAGGCAGATCATGCCTCCTGAACCTGATCGACTTCTTTGAGGCAGTCACCAAAGCTGTGGATGAGGGTAAAGTGGTTCACACAGCCTATCTTGACTTCGCCAAGGCTTTTGACACCATCCCCCATTCTGGAATTATAGCTAAACTCACTAAACTAGGTATAAATCCCTATGTCACAAGATGGACTGCCAACTGGCTCACTGACAGAACCAACACTGTAAAAGTTGCAGACTCCAAATCTGACCTCAAAGCAGTGACAAGTGGAGTACCACAGGTTTCCGTCCTGAGACCTCTCCTGTTTGGTATCTACTTCTCTGAAGTACAGGCTAACACAGAAGGTCTCTGGCTAATGAAGTTCGCAGATGACTGCAAACTAGGAGCCATAGTCAAGTCCCCATATGATGTGGACATCCTACAGAAGGGTATCACTGAGACAGATGCCTGGTGTCAGAGCCATGGCCTCAAGCTCAGTGCCAAAAAGTGCAGTGTCATCCCCTTTGGTAAAAACTCTCTACCCATGAACTACCACATAGGCAGCAATCTACTTAACACCGAATGCATGATAAGAGACCTTGGGAACCAGGTGGACAGTAGTCTCGTCTTTGATAGTCACATCGCCACAGTAGTCAGGAAGTCCTTCTATGTGGCACACCTCATCATAAAAGGGTTCTCATCCAGGAAACAAGAGGTCATTGTTCCCCTCTACTCGTCACTCATTAGACCCATTATAGAGTACAACGCCCCTTTTGGAAAGTACCTCACAAGACATCTGCAGCAGCTGGAAAGGCCACAAAAGTACCTCACAAAGAGGATTACTGGCCTCAAACAAATGCCCTACACTGACTGCCTCAAAAAACTCCAGCTTTACTCTGTAGCATATCACCTATTCTGAGGTGATCTCTGCCTAACATATAAAGCTATGTCAAACCCAGAGCAATTGGACATGCTACACCTAAAGAAATCCTAATCCCTTCGAGCTACACACTCTACGGACCTAAACCTTGCCATCACAATAAACAGGACACGCTGGAGGGATAGATTCCTGTCCCAGAGACTTCCTATACTCTGGAACAAGCTACCCATCTGGGTCAAGCAAAGTTCTTCATTAGCACTCTTCAAGAAAAATCTTGATGAGTGGATGGGAAATAGGAAATACACCCCGGGGATCACTTCTGTGTCTCTGCTGGACAGTGGCACAGGAAAATAACTTTCTTGGGTGGCGTAAGCTATGGAACCTTGCTGGCTAGGTTTACATAAGCCCTTGGGCCGATAGCCTTGTACCTACCTATGAACCTATGAACTTATGAACCTATGTGTAGAATACTGAATAGTGTAATGCAATGTGGGACATAGAGTTGATGCTGGGTTAAGCATGTTAGGAATGCAAGTACTGTGCACACACGTTAACTGTAACAACATGGCTAGTTTCAGTAGCTGTACTAACCAGTATCTCATACAATTATGAAATGCTTTGTCATGCTGGTAAAATGTAAGGAGCTAGGCAGTATGATTAGCAAATAGTCCAGTCACCCATGAGTACTTGTTGCATATATGGCAGGAGACAAGTAATACTGGGTTTAGCCCAGTAGTGGCACACAATATATTCAACATGCATTATGTTAGCTCAAACAGTTTAGCAGCCATATTTACAGTGAATATTATGGATATATAAAATAATAGGTTGTTTGTTCTTTTTCATTTGTAGATGCGCTGTATTGTAAGTTTTTTGGAAGTGTCTGTAGTCATTTGACTACTGTATCATGGGTTTGATGTAATCTCATGTCTGCATTGTAAGATGAATGGCAGCTGTATACTACTGACATAGTTAAGGTGCTGCTGTTGGATGTGTGCAGTTGCCACTAATGCTTGTTTCCTGAATGTATTAAATTATTGTGTTATTTCATTAAAATAAAAATCATTTGAGTAAAAAAAAAAAGTTCAGTGCATTTTGTAACCTCATTTCAGGCACCTACACATAAGCCTCAAAGAAATGATAAAAGCTGTCAAAACACTGAATTAGCTGTGGACACCTGGACAACTGTTAGTTATAACAGACAACACTAAGTTTATTTAATACATAAACAGACAAGGGGGAGCTAGATTGCCCCCCCCCTCCCCTGTGCAGACTAACCATGGTGGCTTGGTACCTCAGCTGACACTTCAACACAGTCTTTCCCTACAGGCAACTTACAATGCTCTTCATATGGCTCACTGCTTCAGTAGCCTAAGATATATGGGTTGCATCCTGTTAAGGATATAACAGCCAGCCAGTTCAAAAGCTTCAGGGCACCTCCCATGTACCAAAACAATCAGTCAGCTCAAATTGAGCTAACTAAAAGACAGGTTTTGGCACCAAGCCCCTCTAAGCTTTCCTGCTGTTGAAGAGAGTGTTTTTGTACAGGCTTTGAGGATTGACAGTCAGCTAACGCTAGTCTTTTGCTGGGCAGATAAGTTCCCTTTGGGGAAAAAAACTTCCACTTTATTTTTTACATCACAAACTGTACATTTACAGAGTATTATTTCCACAAACTTGCTGTGTTTAGTGGCAGCAAGCCTGACTCTGATTTGAACACTAGTAACCTGTACTTTTTGTCAGCAGTAGAGCAGTTTTGAAATTGGATAGAAGTTGCATTTTATAGTCATCTGATTAGCTATGCTCCTTTGACTTTGCTATATGTTGCGATGTTTATGGAAAGCAATACTGTAATATGGTAAGTTGACGGCATGTGACCCCAAATCAAGTAACTGTATAAAGGATGCACCCTAACAGTGAGACTCTGAGATAATAATCAGTTTTCTATTGGTACACAGCTTAAGGATGCCACCACCATAATTTGCATATTACCCAGGAGTCATTGTCACATAGCTAGAATAATGCTGTTTATAATTTTAGTTATCTAGGATAGTACTATGTATCCCCAGCTTAGGGATATATAACTGTAAATATGGAAACTGTCCATATAAGTTCATAGGTTGGTACTGGGCTATCTGCCCGAAGGCATATATTAGCCCAGCCACATTGTGCGGTATTCACCGCCCCTTTAGTAGTTCCCTAGACCCTTGTACTAGCAGCTAGTACCCTTGGCCCCTATCTAGTAGTGCTGTTGGTGTGATCCCCAGTGTGAACTTTCTGTTACCCATCCACTCATCAAGGTTCCTCTTGAAGAGTGATAGTGAGGGGCTCTGTCTTATGTAGATCGGGACCCTGTTCCATAGTAAGGGAAGTCTTTGCGAAAGGAATCTATCCCTCCAGCATGTTCTGTTCATTGTTGTGTTGAGGTTTATATCCCTAGAGCGTGTAACTCGAGTTGATTTGGTTTTGCTAAGATGGAGCATGTTCAACAATTCTGGGTTGGACATGGCTCTGTATGTTAGACAGAGATCACCTCTGAGAAAGCGATATGCAACAGAGAACAGTCTTAGCTTTTTCAATCATGCTGTATAGGGCAACTGTTTGAGGCCAGTAATCCTCTTGGTTAGGTACCTCTGTGGTCTCTCCAGCTGCTGGAGATATCTAGCCAGGTACATTCAAATTGGTGCATTGTATTCAATAATGGGTCTGATGAGAGAAGAGTAGAGGGGCACCATTACATCCTTAGATCTTAAATCAAACCCTTTTGTGATCAGATGGGTCACA
Source organism: Protopterus annectens (assembly GCF_019279795.1). Taxonomy (NCBI): domain Eukaryota; kingdom Metazoa; phylum Chordata; order Ceratodontiformes; family Protopteridae; genus Protopterus; species Protopterus annectens. The sequence continues at coordinate 402,364,316 of NC_056727.1, forward strand.
TAGAAGGATTTTCTAACCACTTTGGCAACATGGTTATCATAGGAAAGCTGACTATCTACTTGGGTCCCTAGATCCATTATTTCTTCTTCAGATTTCAGGGGATTACCTCCTATGTTGTAGTTTGCGGGTACTCTGTTTTTTCCAAAGGGGATTACTACACATTTTTTTGCATTTAGCTTGAGACCATGGCTTTGACACCATGCATCAGTCTCATTTAGGCCCTTCTGGAGGATCTCCATGTCAGCCGGAGACTCTATTATAGCACCCAGTTTGCAGTCGTCCGCAAACTTAGGCAGCCACAGCCCTTCCGTGCTTGCCTGTACTTCTGAGAAGTATATGCCAAACAGGAGGAGCCCCAGGACAGAGCCCTGAGGCATGCCACTCCTTACTGGTCTGGATTTGGACATAGATCCCGTTACTCTTACTTTATGGGATCTGTCTGAGAGCCAGTTTGCGATCCATCTTATGATGTAAGGGTTTATGCCCAGGCTGGTAAGCTTATCAGTAATACCTGAATGGGGAATAGTGTCAAATGCTTTAGCAAGTTCAAGGTAAGCCGTGTGTACCTCCTTTCCCTTATCTATAGCCTGAGTAACTGTCTCAAAGAAATCCACCAGGTTCAGGAGGCATGATCTGCCCTTGACGAAGCCGAACTGTGTGGGGTCCAGTGACTGGAGGTTCCCAATCTCTCCATTTATGAGTTCCATAATGATTCGCTCCATAGCCTTACAGATCAGACTGGTCAGGCTTATTGGTCGGTAGTTCCCAGGGTCAGTTGTGGCCCCACCCTTGTGAAGCAGGACCACCGTTGCCATGCGCCATTCTATGGGCACATATCCTGTGGAGAGGCTGAGACTGAACAGGGTATTAAGATGCACATGTACTCTGCAGTCACCATGGTTATAGTTCCACAATGAAAATACTTATATTAGTATTAGATACTATAAAGCCTTTTTTGAATTGAGCTCTGATACTTAATATCTTAGTGTGTTGTAAAGTATACTGTTATTGGTCAGTTCAAAGTAGAACAAGGTAGCAGACATTCTCTGTCTAGTCTGTATTAAATATCATTTTCCCATCAACCATTTTTTTCATCTTGTCTGAATGATGTTTATCCGCTGTTAACATACACGAAACATGACATGAAAGAACATCATATGACAAATACCATTTATAAAAAGCTTTTGATTAGTAATAAAAATGTGATTTTTAAGTGCCCTTAAAGTTTTATTTTAATTATATGCAATGTTCATTTCAATTGTAGTGGAAATACTGTATGCATGTGCTGTGCGTGCATGATATACTGTGCTCCAGTATAGAGACATCAAAGTACACTCTGAATACACATTCAAATACAGTTGTTAAAGAGATCTTATATAATACACGCACCTGACAAGAACTCATAGGTAACATACAAATTGTAACTGAACATATCTGACAAATTGCACCAACTTTAATTTGAACAGCCTGCCAAAACAACGTGAGTTATTAAATGCAGAATGGGACAAAAGTATGACAGAGAATGAAAATCCAAATTGTTCTATGATAATTAGTACTGCAGGGATACTAGAGTAATACACCAGAATATCATCATTATCATTATCATGATCATCAACTCCAATTTTTCCCATTTTCTTCATATGTTTGGGGTGTCGTTCAACTGTTGCCATCTTTCTCAGTTCAATGTCATTGTCCTACTTTCTTCAGTGGTGATGCATGACTGTTGCAATTCTTCTTTCACATAATCCATCCATCTCTTTGCTGGTTATTCTCATTTCCTCTTGCCTTCTTTTTGTCTCTCCAAACACTTTTACACCTGTTTACCTTCTGCTTTCCTGAACATGTGCCCGAACCACTTAATCCCTTCTCTTTGACCTTGCCTACAATTGGAGCTACTTTGGCTTCTGGTCTGACATCCTAATTTCTTCATCTGTCTCACACTATGCATCCTAACACCCATCTCAGGCACCTTATCTCCATTACCTCTAGCTTCCACAATTATTCTGCCTTCACTACCCACATTTTTGTATTCTGCAGTAATACTAGTCACACCACTGTTTTGTATTCCTTACTTTTAAGCTTCTTCAGCATTCTTCTGTAACATGCTACCCCTGATAGTCTGTGCCAGAAGGCTGTAGCCCCTCTGATTCTAGTTTAGACCTCCTCATTCAGACTTTCAATCTCCTCACCATCCTTTGCAGATACTTGAAGCTATAAAACTGAAACCTGTTTGACTTTTTTCCCTTCTGTCTAAGTTTACAGCTTCTGCTTCTGGTTTTCTTCATTTGCTGCCATGACAAATGTCTTGTCTTTACTTAATTCCATCCCTTGTGCCTTTAGTTATGTATTCATTTCCTTATCATTTGCTGAAGTTCTTGTTCAGGGACTGTAATGCCACACCATCTGTATACAGCAGTTTTGTTGATCTGCCTTTCTGACCTATTTGCTAATGAGGTCCATCACCAGTATAAAAGCAGTGGTCTCAGAGTTGAACCCTGATGCACAGCTACTCTCACTGGGAATCCCAATGTGTGTCCAAACAATGTTCACATGTTTGTCATTGAGTCCTTGTCCATAGTCTGAATTAATTTTGCCAATGCTTTTGGGACTTGAAACCATCACAGGACTCCACAAATTTGCTTTCAAGGGACCTTATAATATGCTCTCTCAAAAAAAAAAAATGCCCATTTGAATTCTTTCTTCATCTTTAGCTTCTTTTCAATTATTTGTCTCACTGCAATCACTAGGTTGGTTGTACTGCATCCTGATTTGAATCTGAACTGCTTATTTCCCAACTTACTTCATACTATTCTGCATATTTGTTTATCGTCATCATCCGTAGCACTTTCCTGTTATATAATTATAGAGCTTAATAACTCTGTAGTGCCCACAGTTGTGAATGCCCCCTTTGTAATTGTACACTGGCTCTAGACTGCTTATTATCCAGCATCTGTGATGTGACTTTCTGTCCATACTGCTATGAGTACCCTCAGAAGCTTTTTCTCTACTTCTCCCAACACCTTTTTCATATGTGCCATGACCTCATCTGAGCCTGCTGATCTCCTTGACTTTATTTTCCTTAGTAGTGTTCTACTTCTTTTAAGGTGGGCTTCACTTCCTCTTTCATTGTAAGCTGTGTCTATGGCAGTACAGCTTGTGCAGGATTTTCTTCATTCAAGAGCTGCAGAAAGTTCTCCTCCCATCTGACTCTGAAGTCCTGTGACTAGTGAACAGGCTGTTTCTGGCATCCCTACTATAGTAATACAACAGAACAAAGTTCTTTTAGTCTCAAGCTCTAACACGTATGTACATCCATTAACTGTAAACATGTTGTCCACATCTAATAAGAGGGAAATACATGATGTTCATCATTAGATCACTGTTGAAGTAACCTAAGCTATATGGGATGATCTGCCAAGGATCGGACCAGCTGGCCAGCTTTGAAAGCCTTAGGGCACCCACCATGCAGCTGAGTCACTGTAAAGATTGAGGAGTGCAGTATGAAATCAGTGACTAGAGTGCTGATACTTCATAACTTTCTTACCGATAAAGTGCACTCTTCCCTTTGGGCTTTGAGTGATTAATGGTTGGCTAGTACTTCACCAAAGCTGTGGGAGTACCGACCACTTCCTCATTTTTCGTGAAGAAAAGTCGATGTTCCTCATATTGATCACAGCTGCAATAATCTATGCTATATGGGTTATATCCTGCATCGGATATAACAGACAGACAGCTTCCAAAGCTTCAGGACAGCTTCCATCCACCCAAACCATCAGTCAGCTTGAGCTGAGCTGATTAAAAACACAGGTTTGGGTTTCAAGCCCTTCCAAGGTTTCCAGCTTTTGAGAAGAGTGGTACTTTGCAGGCTTTTGAGGATCAACAGTTTGGTAATGCTGTTCTATTATTATGCAGATAAGTTCCCATCAGTGTAAACCTTCCACATTATGTTTTAATTATTTAAACTTAGTTTTGTGTGAAAAATAGCTACTTTTAAGCTACAGAAAAGTAATTTTAATTGACTGCCATGTTATTTTCATGTACACATAAACAGGCACTCACTTTTTTAATTTTGTGGTAAAAAGAAGTTACAATTTGTTAAATACTAAGAGAAACTGTGATTATTTTATTTTTTGTGGCCGGGGAATTCTTTAAAGTGCTTTTTGCTCTGTTTTTATGGGAAAAGTGACTTTTAGCTATTTTCCTGTTTTACCTGTTTTATCTATTTGTTTACTAGGCTAATGACCACAAGGTCCTTTTTAAGCCTAGCCATGCTAATAAATCGCTGACTAGTTCTGGTAAGTGTAAGCAAGGTTTGGGAGATGAAACATTTATAAGTAAAGGCTTGGGGGATGAATTATGTGCAGGCTGCCTGTTTCCATTAGAGACATAGGTACCAAACCAAGGATGACTTTCCTGTTCCTAATCCAATTGTCCAAGTTACACTTGAATTAGCTTAGGGAAGAATTCTGCTTCACATGGATGGGGAGCCTGTTCCAGATTAGGGGTAGTCTTTGGTATACATATCTGCCCCTCTAGCAGGTCCGGTTTATATCACAGACAAGGTTTTAGTCTTTAGAAGAGGTAATTCTGATGCTGTTTGTTTTGTGGATGTACAGGAGGTCAGTCATGGTGGGGTTTGACACTGCTTTGTATGCCAGGCATAGATCTCCCCTCAACAGCCTGTAGGAGACAGATACAATGATAGAGCTTTGAGGCTGTCTGTACAGAACATATTTCTTATGCTCTGTATTCTTTTAGTGAGGAACCTCTGTGGACATTCCACTTGTCGGTTGTGCCTGGTTAGATACATAACAATGGGTGCATTGCACTCAGTGATAGGTGCGATGAATGCTAAATACAGTGAAACAATGATCTACATATGCCTAGATGCCATACCTTTGTTTATAAGTTGCATGACAGAATGATTCCCTCACTACTGTAGACCCATGATAGTCAAATGCTAGATTATTGACTATATGTGTCCCTAAGTCCCTGACTGCTGGTTTGACTCTTAGGGGTGTGTTGTCAATACTACAGATACCAGTGGTGAATGACTTCTTGAAGGATGATATTATGTATTTTTTGGCATTTAGTTTTAATCCATGGCTCTGACACAAGTTATTTGTCTGTGTCAGCCCCTGCTAGAGAACATTAGTGTCAGTGGAGGATTCTATGATGGCTCCTAATTTGCAGTCTTCTGCAAATTTGGTCAGCCAGAGACCCTTGACATTGGCTTTGATTTCAGAGAAATAAATGCCTAAAAGGAGTGTCCCTGGACTGATCCATGAGGGACTCCACTTGTTACTGTCCTCTTTGTAGAGGTGGACTCACCAACTGTTGCTGCTAAGCTTCTTCATGAAACAAGCACCATTTCTGGTTGCATGATGGAGCAAACTACTGGTCCTCAAGTCAGATATTCGTAAAGCCACAAAAAGAAAAAAATTACTAAGCAACCTTTGCCATTACAGAAGGTTAGGAATTTGACTCAGCTACAGTGAAGTAACTCTACTGTCACCAAGGCTGATTCCTCTAACCACTCATCTTTTTACTTGGACCCCTTTGGTGCTGTCCATGCAGCCACCATGGGTTAGGCATGTTCTCTGCTGCTGTTGGTGTTCTCTCAGTGAACAATGGAGAGACACTTTGGTTAGACATGAGAGATGGGGCAAAGAATGTGTGTTATTGCTTAGCCAAAATGTTGTGTCCATCCCTGGGGAAGCTCTTGCTGGCAATTATAGGTTTGTTTGCTTCAATGTTTTTGTCAAAAAGAGAAACAAAACTAAACATTTAACTTCTGTTTTGTCAGTCTCTCTGGACAGGAGTAATTTATTGGGCTTGGCTGAGGGTCTTGCATAAGCTATTGACCTTTGTTGTAAGTTGGCTTCTGTTAAATGGATTCCCTTTTCCCTGAAGAGGTTCAAGATTTGGAATCCCTTGTGAGGGATTCACTTTCTCTGAGACTATTTCTAGAATGCACCAGTGTTTTCAGTGGAGAACACTGAGTTTCTCACTCCTTGGAAAATACTATGAATTGCTACAACAGAGATTCCTAAACCTTCACCCATCCACCACCTATCCAGTGCTGTCAGCATTGGAGGATGTGTTTGTCACAGCCTGTGGTTTCCTTGACAGCTAACCTATTGCACATAAGAAAGCAGATAGAATGTACAAACATCCTCAATGTTTCAAGTTTTTATACACCACTCCCAGACCTGACCCTACAGCTATAGCTATATTTAATCCAGCTACTGCAAATCATTTTGTTAATTAAAATTCTTCTCCTTCAGACAAGGATGGCAAAGCTGTTTCTAAGTTTGGGAAAAGTGTACACTTTACAGCTTTGATTTTTAGAATTCTGAATTGTCAGACTAATATATTAAAGTTTGTACTGATTAATTGTGAAAGTATGAAGAATTTTTTTATCCTTTGTTGACTGGGGTCCTACTAGGCTAGTATAGCCTGTTTTCAGGGGAGAACTGAGGTGGCATTTATACTATTAAGGGAAATTTGACCAGACCATCAGGGAACTTCCCCTGTGCTTCATTGGTTGAGCTTGGATCCCGTTTCACTGGTAGACTTCCAATCCAGGTGCAGTGGTGGCCTGGAGAAGCAGGGACAAAGAATGCTTGAGCCTTCAGGTGATAGCAGCAGTGAACTGATTGTGAAAAAGGTGGTCGAGTCTTTTACAGATGAACTGGATGTAGCAAAGGATAAAGGAGAAAAAGAGAAGGCATTTAAGCCTTTGGAACCTGTGGTTTATAGTGGCAGTGATTTAATAATCATGGAAAAAGTAGTAGAGCCTTCTGAACTGTTAGATGAAATTGTGGAAACAGCAGTCAGTGGGTTTATTTCAAACATAGTTGTTTGAAGATAATAAAGGACTGAAAGAAGGATGTGTTATTATGGGTCTATATTAGAACATCGAAGTGTTAAAACATTGAATGTTCTAATATCGACCCCTATTCAGCGAACGCTTGAAATAGCGAAGCTGCAAAACACCGAATATTTTCCTAGGGAAAGTATTCGGTGGGCCTTTTCTTCAGCTTTGCTATTTCCTCAACTGTGGTACGAAGGTGACAGACCGGGTTAAGGTAAGTGTGTGAATGGACCAAGGTAAGCTGAGTTCTGTGAAAGTTAGGGACCTTAGGGATAGGGAGAGGGTAAGGTGAGTGTGTGATAGTTAGGGACCTTAGGGTTAGGGAGCGGGTAAAGTGAGTGTGCAATAGTTAGGGACCATAGGGTTAGGGAGCGGGTAAGGTGAGTGTGCGATAGTTAGAGACCTTAGGGTTAGGGAGCAGGTAAGGTGAGTATGCGTTAGTTAGAGACCTTAGGGTTAGGGAGCAGTTAAGGTGAGTGTGGGTTAGTTAGGGACCTTAGGGTTAGGGTTGGGTTAAGGTACGTGGATAGCTAGTAGTGTATGTATGGTTTAGTGTAGGGTTCTGTGAAGTGTGTATGTGTGAATTATGTATTTTGGTGTGCATGTGCTTTGTGTGTTTTCTCGGAACAGCAAATTTTTTTCTCTTGGAAAAAATTAGCTGTTCTGAGAGTTTGAGTATATCACATTTCGAGATTCCAAGGTCGAGCTTATGGTGTTCGATATTTTGGAATTTCGATAATGTGATATAGGCCCATTATTATAACCCTCCAATTGTGAGGGTTGCAATATGATTTACTTAGAGACATGCTTTCAGCAAGTGAGCAAGAAAGTGATAAAGAATCATCATGGGGGACATTTTGGACAAAATACAACATGAAGAAGTACAGCACATAAATGGGAGAGATGTGATCAAGAAAAAAAAACATATGCAGATACATTGAAGTAGAGAACTGAAAAAGGGTGGAAAATGATTTAGAAGTCAAGCAAAAAAGAAGTATACAGTAAGGATTTATAATAAAGTAGATAAAGCAATAGAAAGATACAAGGTGTGGGACAATGTCATTTTACCTTTGGGTACAAAAGTGAATGAGGTAAGAGCATGTATTCATGTGTATAAAGAAACTTTTTGTGATATTATTTTTAAAAATGGGCATGTGATGGAAAATTTGGGGAATATGAAATAAAAAACTGCTGTCCTTGGAACTTGTATATCTTTAAGGCATTTAAGAGAGATACTAAAAAGAAATGACATATTCAGTACAGAACAGATGTTGCAAAAGAGAGTTTAAGCAGACATTTAAGTAAAATGCGTTGGACATTACTAAAGTATATGACACAGGATTATGGACTAAAGGGTGGGATTGTAATGCTGTAGTAAAATAGAAAATGAGAATATTATGCATATTCCGAGTATTATAAATGTTAAAGGGAAAAAAGTATTTCTTAAGTATTGGGGACAGACTAAAACCTGCTTTTATTTTGGTAAGTCTGATCAGACTTAATTGAAATTGTGATAAAAGGAAATATATTTGTTGAGAAATTGGACTTAATGCTAAAAAAATAGTGTTAAGATGCTATAAATGTAACAATATGAGGCATTTATGGATAAATGGATTGTGATCAAGGCAGAAATGAGAATGAAAGGGAAAATAAATAGTTGCTAAAATGTACAAAAAATAGTGCAAGAAGAAAAGGGAGAATTAAAAGAAAAGAAGGGAAAAGACTCAGAACAAAGTAATGAAAATCTTATAGACAAAAAACAAGAAAATGATATGGAAGAAGGTTAAGAAATAAGTAATGAAGAAGATGTAAGTTGGACATTGGTAGAAAGAAAAAAAAAAGAAATTGCTAGGTAAAAGATTAAGAGAAAGAAAAAGAAAATGTCCAGGAATTAAAAAAGAAAAGAAAAAGGGGGAAGGTTGAATGCTTAGTAATTAACAGAAAAGATATTAAAACAAACAGCAAGAGGAGATAGCTGTAGAACAGTGGCTGTTAATGTAAACAGTATAAAGAATTTGGTTAGGAGAATAAGCATTTTAGAATGATACAAAAGATTTGATGCTGATATCATACTTTTGGGAAATAAGAGATTTCTGACTACAAACTGAATATTTATGGGGAGGTAAATGATAAATTTTAGTAAGCTGCTCACTGATGAAATAACAAATATACTTTACAGTACTGCACTTTAGCAACTTGAGCTGTTACTAATAAAATAGCATATCTATGTAACAGATGACATGTACTATACGTTACTGCTTACAGCTTTTAATGTACAAGGTTTTCAATACAGATACGCATGATGATTCTCCATTTACCTCGGAACAAATGTGTTTCTACAAAATTCCAGACCTAACAAAGTATCATATCTAAAAACATTCAGTTTTACTGTCCTTTTATACATTTGTTTGTACCATTTGGATCCTGTTCATGAAAGCAATCTTTTAAAGTTAATACTTTTGGTATTTGCTTGATGTCATGCAGTCTACTGATAAGCTGATTTGTGTTCTGTTTCAAGGTAAATTATGTGACAACTTTTAAAACTTAGGGACTCATTCCTGTCTCCAGTCATTCTTGCACCTATGTTAGTCAGGAATTAGGGAGTTATTCTTATCTGCAGTTCTCCTCACAGCAGTAGTAGTCATGGAACAATTATCACACACAGTATGGCTGCCAAACATATACAGCAAATAACTACTGTACTTTTTTCCTGCTTTTCTACTTATTTTCAGCTAATAAAGTTTTAACCCTTTAATATATATATATATATATATATATGTGTGTGTGTTCCGGATGCTTGCTCGAATGAGCAAATGACCGAAACCCAAATGCCTGGGCAAACTTACGCGAAAGTGCTTTTTACCAAAGAAGCAATTCCGTGTAAGTATGCCTATTGCCAAGGCTGTACTACAGTGCAGGTAAGGGAAATTTCCCTTTTCCTCACTGTAGTGTGATCTCGGAGAGAGAATATTAAAGTAGGGGGTCGGTGGGGGGTGCAGGGGGGCTTTGCCCCCCTGCTAACATGTTAATGTAGTGTTTTTTTTTTTTTTTTTTTGTAACACACTTTAATGAAAGAGCTTTTTCGATAAAAGCGCTTTCGTTAAAGTGTGTTCGGTTATTATGGATTCAGACATTTGCTCATTCGAGCAGATGTCCTAGATCCATATATATATATATATATATATATATATATATATATATATATATTCTGATAAACAGAAATGTACATGCACTATTGTAAGTGTTTAAATGTATATATTCCAACAATTTCCCCTTTTGTTTTGAAAACACACAGAACAGTTTACATTGATATATATATCCTTTGGTCAGATCATAATTTTCATCATGATTTACAGAGAACACATTAGGAAACAAAACCTTTAGCTTTTTTTTGATGCAACAATTCACGTGTATATTACATAATTGAACTTTTAAAAGTCTGAATGTCATATACATACATACAAATGGTTCAAGCACGAGCATTAAGCCCTTCTAGCTTGCCAACATGCCAAAACACTTGTTCCCATAATAAATGTCCAGGCTGTTCTTAAAAATATCTAAACTAGTACTTGCTTTAATGTAATTTGGTAGTCTGTTCCAAGCATCAGCTACTCTGAAAGAGAATCAGTTTGTACACTTCTCATTCCTATAGAATCGTCTACATAGGTTATCTGATGACACCATGGTCAACATCATATGATCAAACTTTTAAAAGTTAGAAAATGTAATAAAAATAAAAAATAAACCAAAGAAAAACCTACCTGAATGGTTTAGGCAGGGGGGCTTGCCCACCTGCTCTTTAAATATACCAACTCTGAGATTGCACTACAGTGCAGAAAAGGGAAATCTTCCCATTCCGCACTGTACGGAGAATTCCTTTGAACCATGGTGGTGGTGCTGCGGTAGCATTGTCGCCTCACAGTAAGACGCTGTCCGGTTTGATTCTCAACTAGAGTGTCTTCTGCGTGGAGACATGCGTGAATGGGTGTACCTTCGTTGAAGGTTGTGCGTCAGGGCTGGTAACTTGGCATGTAAAAATCAACTACCAATCATTAGCGGACCGGAGTTCCGCTGTGGTGACCCCTAACCGGGAAAAGCCGAAAGACACAACAACAATGGAGATTTCCTTTGAAATGTTCGAACTTTCAAAAGTTCGATCATATGGTGTCAACCATATGATGTTCGAACTTTTAAGAGTTCAACAAAGTGATATAGACCCCACAATTCTGCATGGTTAATACAATGATAACAAGCAGTACTACCAGAATTGGGTGTATAATCCAGTCCAACAACTTTTTTTTCCCTTTTGCAGAACATCCTGTAAAAATATGCCACCAGTTATGAGCTGTGTCTGCTTAATTTTTTTCTTCTAACTTGACTAACTTATTTTTTACAATTACAGAATTTAATTTTTGAATTAGAATTGTTCTGTTAACTTTTTGCAATTGTTAAATTAACTGTTTGCTTTCATTTATGACTTCATGTAATGTTTCCAATGAAAATCCTGCATTAATCATTGACAATGCTTGTGGATTCCATTGCAAAGGCATTGCAACCTTGCTTTCTGGGGTAAACACATATGTGTCATTATGCCATGTCAGCTGAGTAATATTGTTAAGACAACCTACAAAAGGACGTTGTTTAGTAAATGTTAAACTTTGATTTGTTACAATACATACAAACTGTGGGGCTATCTCTGTAAACATTTCAAAACTAGAAGGTAAAATCGTCCATTTACATAAATTTACAGAATGTTGTAAAAAACATGGTTCATATACTGGTGAGTGCTGTCCACAGCACCAGTCCATTAGCTGTATGAGAACAATGTTCAGTTCTGTGAGTTCTGTTTTATAAATCAATATAATTTTCCTCTAACTGATGTAATCAATACTGGTGCGGGTAGAATGGTGGTCCAAAAACCAGTGGTAAAACTACAACTTGGCACATTACTTTTGAACTTGTTATATTATAATGTGTAACTTTTCCTGTAATATATATATATATATATATATATATATATATATATATATATATATATATATATACATATGGTTCTACACACATATTCATTATTGGACACTAATTTCATTTGCACTGAATTCTTCTGCATTTGTACATGCAAAGACTGCAAAATACATTTAGTCCAATCTACGAATTTATTAATATTAACATCAAACCCTAACGTGCTAATCAGAGAGTCATTAGAATGTTGCAAAAAGTCTTTTTGAAAATTCATATGTCTCTTCTGGGATGTCCATATAGTACGTAACCATTGTGCCTGTAAATGTACAATTTGTGAAATATCATGGCCTGTCAGTTTTAATCTGTTTGTCAATATCTGTATATCAATCAAGTGCAATGCACCTAAGCCTGTTAACACCCTCCCTAAAAGAATATTGTAGCATGCTTTTCATCTGTTACAGCCAGTAGTGTCAGGAAGGAATGAGATATCAACGTGTATTACTGTTTTTTGGCAGTTTTGTCCCACTACCGTACATGTCAATGGTACCCTGATTAATAATCTGCTGACTGAAAACTTGAACTGAAGAAACACGAAGGCACAGAAAGTCATGGGTAATCCAACAACCTTTATTCTGAAGCGCTTTTCGTCCTGCTCACTGGCAGGACTTCATCAGATAAAAAATACAGTCAAACCCCATTGTTAAATAATGAATGGGCGTTATTTTTTTTTTATTTACCTTCCCAGTTATTACCAACTTTACCCATTTACTTTTTAGTTAAGTCAATATAGGAGTGTGGCAATTTAGCGTACATGTTTATCATATTGTTTTTATTGTAAGAAAATTTTATAGCAGCAATCTTTGTTATTGTTGTCAACTTGTTACCTTTTGGGATTTATTATGTTTTACACAAAGGGGATATATTTTTTATACTTTATAGTTAACTCAGGTGTGGAACAAAAGAACAATACCCCTTTTAGATAGTTAATTGATGACTGATTCAATTGTAACGCCCATTCATTATTTAACAATGCAGTTTGACTGCATTTTTTATCTGATGAAGTCCTGCCAGTGAGCAGGACGAAAAGCACTTCAGAATAAAGCTTGATGGTACCCTGATTACTTGATCAGACATGGCTCTGAGATTATTATTAAAAGTTCTGATAATAAAAAGACAAGGTTGTCTCCCAATAATTACTGAATCGTTGATACAGACCAGTATATTTCCCTCACACAGTTTTATTTCATACCCTTCTGCAGTACTGTTTACACAGTCTGCATAAAATTGAAAGACTGCCCTTTCTCCTTGCAGTATGCAGCATTTCATAGCAGTATTGCTTTGTAAGGCTACATTTGCTTTACGTTGTGAAAGTTGGATATATATTTGTCCTCTAGCTGTCCTCCAGACTGTAACACTTTGGTCTAAGGAATGGTTTCCAATGTGACATACTTTGAGTTCTATTTGTAGTATCATTTACCCAGTATAACTTTATATTAGTAATATTACTTCTGTATAGCTTTTCATATGGAGTCTCTGCTATTCCTGGTGCTATTATATAATTGCAAAAAAGTATAAAAAGAAAAATAAATACTGGTTTAACTAACATGCTTAAATTTGCACATTTTTACATAATTATTTACATTCGCTGTTGTCTGCCTTTTACTCTTCTGTATTCCAAACAGGTGCACTTTAGGGAGCTTCATTTTCAATTTTTGAAAAGAAAATACATGAATGCATGTCACTTTTGTGACTTCATGTCTATACTTCTTTTAACTACTCTCATTTGATCTCTATGCACTACAACTGTTCTGTTTTTCTTTTTACCTTTTATTTTTTATACCAGTGGACCTATTTGTTCCACTACTTCAAAAGGTCCCTGCCAATTTGCTATCCCAGGGTCCTTCCATCTGGAACACTTTTACTAATACTTTTGATCCATTGGGAAGGTTTTCTTCCAGCGGTAATATTGGGACCTTTCTCCACAGATGGAAAGCTTGCTCTCTTGTACTGTAATCACATACTTTTGTAAGTTGTTTTAACAATTGCTGATGCTTACTGATTTCTAACATAGGTCTACCCCATGGTGTGTCAGAATCAAAAGGTAACTGTAATGGCATTTTTCTCCCTGTCATAATTTCATAAGGAGATATTCCTGTCCTACTGTTGGGTGTTGCCCTTATGCCCATAAAAATGCCTGGGAAATATTGCACCCATATGTTTCACTTTTCAAGACATGCTTTTTTGAGACGCTCCTTGAGTCTACAATTTATTCACTCTACAATTCTGTTTGACTGTGGGTGATAAGGCAAATGAAATATTTGCTGAATTCCTAACAGATTATACATTTGCTTTACTAAATTGCCAGTAAACTGATTCAATACTTCTTGGCCACCCCAGTGACAGAAAATATTTTTCCAAAAGGTTTCTGCCATTGCCTTTGCTGTTGAGAAAACATCCACTACTACTAGTAGGTATCTGTAACCTCCCTTTATTGTTGACAAAGTACCTGCATAATCTATTTGAACTGCATACCATGGCCCATATACTGGCTGTACCCACTGTAACTGAGTTTTTTTTTATTCTTAGCAGTTACCTGTAAGTAGATTAGACATTCTTCTACAATTAGCCTAAAAACCTTTTTTAAACTTGGGTTCCAGTATTTTTCTTTTACAAACTGCCCATACGCTTATCAGCTTCTAGATGTGCCAGTATTTGTTGATTTAACTTGACCAACTGCCGTGACAACTGAAATGGCACATATAGCAACTGTAATCCTTTAGAAGTAGTGTATGCATAATATTCCTTTGGTGGTATTCCTGTTAGCCTGCACTGACTAGTTTCTTCTTGTAAGCCCTGTTGTTTTTGAATATTTATGAGATCTTCCTCTATTGACTGTTCATCTAGCACTTTTAACCCAGTAACTTCTACATCAGTATATACATATTCTGAAAGTTCTTTTCCATTTTGTGCTGCTTTTTTTGCTAATGTGTCAGCTAACGCATTTAACTTGAAAGTTTCACTTGTTGGTTTCTGATGTGCTTTCACCTTTAAGATGCTGTACTGTCCCTGTTGATTTGACATTGCTATTACTTTATGTATGTCATGTAATACTTCATCATGTTGTAATGATTTGCCTGCACTGCCTACAAATCCTCATCTTACCCAAAGAATTTACTGCATAAACACTGTCTGAGAAAATGTTAACAAGACTGTAATACTTGAGCACATACAGTACTGCCTCCAATTCAATTCAATTCAATTCAATTCAACTCTCTGAGCTGACATATGTCCTGGTAACTTTATTAGCTTGGGAGAACCCAGTTTTGGATTTTCCAGAACTACGGCAAATCCTGTCCAATATTTAACTTTGTTCCCAAACTGTGCTCCGTCCACAAAGACCACAAAGACGAATGTCTTAAAATAGTCAAAGTCAGATGCCAGAAATTGTACGTCAGATGTCATTATTTTTTTCTAAGCAGTTATGCTGTTTTGTTTCATATCCCATGTGATTTGACAAATAATATTTGTCCCCTGTCTGTATGGTGACAGTTTTCATGCTGAAAAGTGCCATCCATTTTGAAAAAACTGCTTGGCTAGTACCATCTGTGATTTTATTCATTTCAGAATTATCTTTCAGAGCTTTTACTGCTTGATGTGGTGTTTGTACTATAATATTGGAAAATGCAGTTAAATACTCAGTTTGCTTAATACCCCAGTAAATGGCTAACAACTGCTGAATGCATAGGTGATAGCCTATGTCCACTAGAGTCATTTTTGGACTAAAGAAAGTGACTAGACATAATGTTTTTTCCATTCTCTTGTTGCTACCATGTGGCCATTCCTGTAATATTAAAATAGATAATGTTTTTTTTTCCCTGTTGCTACTTGCAATACAAATGGTAACTTTGGTGTGGGCGTTATTAACTCTGTAGCTTGTGCTAGTTTTACCTTTATGTGCAAAAATGCTTTGTCTTCATGAGGTCCTCATTCTAAAAGGGTGGAGTTATTTTGTTCCTGTAACATTCTATATAGAGGAGCAGCCACAGCTGCATAATCCTCTATAAATTCTCTGTTGTAATTCATGATTTCCATGAATGTATGTAGATCTACTATTGTCAGTGGCTTTTTCATTTGTTAAATGCCTTGCACATGCACTGGGCAAGGAGACCTTCCCGATGGTTTTATAATTGTACCTAGAAACTTAACTTCTTGTGTCATAAACTAAATCTTTTCACCTTTAACCTTAAACCCTGCCTGCTGCAGAGTTTGAAAAACTCTTTTAAGAAGCCGTATGTACTCCACTGTTTCAGACTGAATTCGTATATCATCAAGGTAATGCAGTACTGAATCATCTTCTTCCAAACGCTGCAGAATGGACTCTACCATCTGATGAAAAATAACTGGACTATTCTGAAATCCTTGAGGTAACCTCATCATGATATACTGTTGATTTTTAAATATAAAGGCAAATCTTGGACAGTCTTTTTTCCGAGTGGCACAGCAAAAAAAAGCCATTTGCTAAATCTATTACTGTAAACCACTTACTTTGTGGTTTAATACATGCAGCCAGTTCTGGAACTCCTGGAATTAGGTGTACTCTAGGAGTTGTGTACTGATTAACCTTCTGAAAATCAGTGACAAGATGGTAACTGCTGTCTTTTTCTTAACTATCCAGATTGGTGCATTTGTGGGACTGTTGCCTTTTTCTATGATTCCTTTCTTTTCTTATATGTTCCTCTGCCTCCATAGCAATGGGATACTGTTTTTGAAATGGTGATATATATATATATATATATATATATATATATATAGTCCTGATCACTACCAACTGCTACTGGCATTTCTAGTTTTCCACAATCACTGGGACCCTTGGACCACAGGTTTGGGAATTGCTGTTGTAAATGCTGCCATGCATCCTCACTGTCTGTATTTACATGTCCTGTAGGTTTGTCAGGTTTCTCAGATAGAGAGATTGCACAGCAAACTGCACTTACCTCTCCCTCTCCTGTTTCCCTGTCTCCTATCCACAAAATACTGTTAGACAAAACAATTGCTATGCCCAAAGGTCCTAGAATGTCCATACAAATAATGGTAGTTTTGCAGGATGGATGCATCAAAAATGCACCCTTCCAGGACTGTCCTTCTTGGTAAAACTTTATGTCTACATCCCAGATACTTACTGCATAGCATCTTGTACCATTAAATGCTGAGATGCAAACATTTTTTTGTAGGATTTACAGGTAACTGTCTATTTGTAATGGATACTGCCACTCCTGTATCCAATAAAACATTTTGCCATAGTGACCCCTCTACCCAGATGTCAATCAGTGGTCATCCATCTCTACCGTTTTTAAAGGTAGTCATGAAAGATACCAGAATAGGTGGGGCACAACCCTTTTGTAAGGGAATCCATTTAACCTCACCCTTATTGTCAAATGAACCATGGCATACTACATGCTTTTTTGTCATTTTCTTCTGTGTCTGAGTGATCTACATATTTAGATTTTTCAATCTCTTTTCATAACTGTTGCCTAGCTATCTCTTCTGCTTGTTCTTCCAAATATTTTGGATTTACAGGTGAACATAACTCTCAACCTCTTAGAGAAGAAATCTGGACAGAGTCATAAATAAAAGGGGGACAAAGGCCCAAAAATAGGGACAATTTTTAAATATTGCTCTTATAAATTTAGAAAGTTGATAGAATAACATGTTTTGCATTAGCACAAATTTTCTTAAGGATATGAGGTCTGAAACTCAAATGTCTGCCAGTTTTCTAACTTCAGTCTTTAATAATTTGCCACTAATTTGCCAGAAAACTACAATTTTATGAAAAATGGACCAAAAATATGATGGAAAAATCTGGACATTCTGCGAATATCTGTACAGTTGAGAGGTATGCGGGAGAAGCTGCTAGAAAATCTACAGGGCATACATCCCCTTTCCCTGTGTACTAATGAACTTTATATATTTATATTTATATATCTACTTATTTATTGCATTTGTTAACTGGGAAAGTCCAGTGGGCCTGGAATGGGTCCATTTTCAGTGGAGGCCTGGGGAGAAAAGCTCCACAAAATTACATACAAAGAAAATATTAATACACATAACAGAGCAATGGATTAGTACTTTTACATTGAATGAACTGATAATAAAACAACAATAAAAAATTACAATAATGTAAACATAGAAGTAATAAATAGCATATATTCAAGTGATGCATGAATTAATATATATCTAACAAGGTCCATAGTGCATGAATGTAGTGTATCTGCAAGGTTCATAGTCATGGGGAGTTAAGAACAGTGTAAGAGGAGAAGGTGATAAAAAGGGCTGAGGAGGGAAAGGAAAGGGTAAAGTGACAGGGGAGTAGTAAGCAGGCAGAGTGAAGGGAAGGAAGTGATATTTAGAGGTGTAACACCAGGGAGACAAATTAGGAGTTGGGGTTGTATGTTGGGGAACAGGTGCATAACCAATGTGAGGAGAGGTGCAGTTTGAGGGATTTTTTAAAGGAGGCAGGATTGCTGATAGACCTGAGTGAAGGGGGGGGGGACTATTCCATGCCTTAGAGATAGTATGGGAATACAACATTTGACTGGCTGAGAGCTTAGGTTTCTCTACGGATAGTAACATTCTGTTTTTGGACCTGAGGTGTCTGTTAGGATAGTACATGGTGAGGATGGAGGGGCAGGTGTCTGATTAGTAGATCAGCTTATGGGCCATAGTTAATTACAGAAAAGTGAGATAGTGTGGGGATTCGAGCCAATTTAGTTGATGCGGTTTAGTTATCCATAGTCCAAGAGTGTTTATAAAGTGTCTGGCTCCTGTGATAGCCCACTGCAAACTGCAGGGTATTCACATTTTTTCATTATTTAGATGAATTGCTTATCTTTGCAGAGTCTGTTCCAAAGTGTTAAGAATTTCTCACTTGGGTCAATGATCTCTCCTACAGAGAATATTCAGAAGCCTTTTCTGTCGCCCTCTCATATGATTGTTTTTCTGGGGTGCCTGCTGGACACGTCATTACAAAGAACCTTTCTTCCACAGAAAGAAAACGGTAGATCTATATCTAGAACTTTTTCTGGAGTTTTCCACTCAGACTTCAGTCTCATTGAGGAAATTCCTCAGGATTCTTGGTCTCATGATATGCATGATTCTCATGATATCTTTTGCAAGATTCCACATGAGAAAGATACAATGGTATTTGAATTCTCTATGGTCCCATCATCAGCACCTAGTGACTTTTCAAATTCCAGTCTTCAGATTTGTAAACAAGGAGGTTATGTGGTGGAGACATCAAATATCTCTGAATCCAAGTCTTCTATTTCCCCATCTGCTCCAAAACAATTTTTTTACAACAAACACTTCAGAATTTACTGTGGAGCAGTACCAATGGGTGTCAAAGTACAATGTCTGAGTCAAAAAGGACACAGATCAAAACAAATAAACATGAAAGAGATGCTATCTCTTATAAATGATTTCAATTCTCTCAATCATCTCTGGTCCCCAGGACCTCTTCTAGTCTTTCCAGACAACACCACAGAGATGTGGTACATAAGCAAGCAATGGTGAACCAGATCTTGCCTAATGTGCTGACTAGTCATGTTAGCACAGAGTATAGCTTAAAGCACAATCTCACTCTACAGGTATCTTCCCGTCAGTGTAAAATTATGTGGCAGACAAGCTGAGCAGGACCAGGGCAGACCTTCACAAATGGAAACTAAATTAGGTGATCTTCTAATATCTGATCCATCTGTGGGGAGCATGTCAGTTAGACTGGCTTGCCACTCTCTAAACCATCTTTTGGTAAAATTCTACTCTAATGCTGCATGGAAGAAGGCCTGGAAGACATATACGTTTTCTTTTCCTTGGTCAGGAATGTTCAGGTATGCTTTTCCACCCTTTCCATTGATATCAAGAATACTTCTGAAGATTCAGGAGGACTCCCAAAAGATCATTTTAGTGACTCCCTTCTGGTCTAGGCATGGGTGCTTCTCCCTTCTTTTGGAATTGGCTAGGGGCAGTTACCACAAGCATCTTCTCAGACAGGGTTTACTCTCACAAGATCAGGGATGCTTGATACATCCTGACCCCAGAAAATTACAGTTGACTACAATAGACTGCCTGGATATTAGGGTTTTAATACCTTTTAGGCACCTTTTTTCTAAGGATGTTCAGCAAGTATTTATTGGGGAAAGAAACCCTGCTACTAGAAAATCATATATTAGTAAATGGAAAAAGTTTTCTAGTTGGTGCCAACATTATTACCAGCACTGATATAGGGCTAGTGTTTTCTGGTTTTATAATATTTGTGTGAGTTACTATCCTATGGTCTATCTTATTACTCACCAAGTTTCATCTTTTGACCATTTCAGCATGTCTGACATTGGATATCCCTCCTTCATGCAGTCTCACGTCATAAGAAGCCTTCCAGAAAACCAGTGGATTCTCCTAGGGATTTGAATTTTGTGTCAGAAAAGCTAACACTTGCTCCATTTGAACCAGCTCATCAGGCTGGCTTGAGTTTCTTAACATAGAAAACAGTCTTACTCATTGGTCTAACATGTGCAAGAAGAGTATCTGATAGGTCAACCTTATCTCATTTTCCACAAAAGTGAGGTTTCATTGAGAACTAATCCTTCTTTCTAAATTTGTGTCTGGGTTTAAATTAAACCAATCTATCCAGCTTCCTGTCTTCTTTCCAGAACTTAAAAAATGAGGGAGCAAGGATACTTTATACCTTGAATGTCCACAGACAGCTCAAGTAATATCTTAGCAAAAGAGAAGCTTACAGAAACTCTGATCAGTTGTTCATTGCTTGTGACGGTTAGAAAAAAGGACAATCTAAGTAAAAAAAGACTATTTCCAAATGGTTATCTCATTTTATTACCTTTTATTTTTCCCACCACAAGAAAACTATTCTGGGCATGGTCAAAGCTCATTCTACCAAGGCTTCATATATGGCATTTTGGACATGGTTGTGAAGCCGTAACTTGGTCTTCTCTGCCTACTTTTATAAAGCACTATAAACTAGATTCCTTCTCCACGTTTAGGATAAGCTTTGCTAGGATCATTCTCCAGGATTTCCTGGACAGTTCTCCTTCCACTAGTGTCCTGCTAAGAGCACAGCACATAGCCAGCTTGTCAGAGATCTAACTTCCTTCCCTCTCACTCACTCTAGCTGCTGATAGGTAGCACCCATTTTAGAAGGACATATATCAGCAATCAGAGTGAAGTAAATCTGCAGAATTTTCCTATCATCTCAAGAAGCATCTCTCTGACTCCAGAGCAACATCAGTCAGTTAAAAGCTCTTTGCCAAACAACTTTTGCGGTTATCCACCTTAAGAATACTGGCTTTTGTCAGTGACGTTTTGTATGTGCTTCTGCACTGTTTACTTAGTTTATTTTACAATTTTGTGTGGAAAACTATGACTTTATGAAAATATTAAGGATTGTGTGCTGTGTTTCTACAGTCAGAATGTGTGCATCTTACATATTTTACTGTTTTTAACAGCTTTATAAAGTTTTTTTAATTTCTCAGGTAATAAATGTGCTGTGATATTTCTGACTAAAAGTTTAAGGTCTGGTGACAATTTTCAGTGTACTGCTTGTGTTTGCTAGAGTGAGGACATTTTTTTCTGATCCTTGGGGGAAGGAAGTGTGCTTTAATGTTTAGTAGTGAATACTTACCTTCTCCCAGTGTTATTGAACTCACTGTACCAGCAATCAGATAACTTCTCTGGCTACAGCATGGATAATATTTCCTGCCTTCTTCTTCTACTCTGCTTGTAGCTAAAAACAAAAACAAGTAAAATTATTGCCTCAGCCTATGGTTAGTGACTATGGTGTGGCTAAAGACAGTTCCACAGCCTGCTTATGTATTGCCTTGACTCCCTCTGGTATAGCTGTAATGGCCGCTATGGACCAGGGGTTAGACACATTCTCAGGGTCTGTTCCAGTATCTGTCACAGGTATGGAAGAACCAAATACTTTAAGTACAGAAATTGTCTGTGGAATAGGTTCATAGGTTTGTACTAGGCTATTGGCCCTAGGGCCTATACAAGTCTAGCCATAACAAATCCCTGGCTATTTCTTCCCACAGTATTTACTTCCCTGGACCTCTGTCTAGCAGGGCGACTGACATGATCCCCGGGGTGAATTTCCTATCTCCCATCCAATCATCAAGGTTCCTTTTGAAGAGGGCCAACAAGGCACTCTGCTTGACATGTATGGGCAGTCTATTCCAGAGTCTGGGGAGTCTCTGGGTCAGGAACCTATCCAGCATGTTTTGTTCATTGTGATGACAACTGACAAAATGAGACCTCTTGCCAGAGATAACAGACTTATGTCTGACCACTCTCCCAGTAGGAATATTCCTAGAAAAACTGAAGTAGAAACTTAATTACAGGGCAGATGATCTTTTTTTTTTTTTGCATACAAGTCAGATGTTATATCTTTGGCTAATATTGTTTTGCAGTCAATCAGTTCTGGGGGCTGTTTTTTGTATGCAAGTCAGATGTTATATCTTTGGCTAAAACTATTTTGCAATCAATCAGTTCTGGGGGCTGTTTTTATTTCAGAGTCCTAGTGCAGATATTGCCAGCCAACAGTGTTTTCAGATGATGAGGATTCTGCCAGAGATAGGTATGATTTCCACAGGTACCCATCTCACAGAACTCTTGACACTTCAGACAGTGAACCTGAAGTTAATCCCAGGCAAGTTATTTCCTTTGCTGAAACTGTTGCTAGACTCAGGGATGATTTTGCTTCGGAGCAAACAGGGGCTCACCCAGAAATGGGCAGACTTTTTACTCTACTAAGGGATGGGTTTCCTAATTCTGCACCTATTCTTCCCATTTTGCCAGATCTAGAAGACACTTTTTAAAGCTGCCAGTGCAAGGCTCCTAACTCACTGGTTGCAGTTCCAAAGAAAGCTGATAAGCAGTATGTGACATCCCTCCTCTGGGCCAGTGATCAAGAAGCCTCAGTCCTCACCACTTTACTTGTAAGAAAAATTGACACACGCACACAATATTTTCAGATGCAGCCCTCTGCACCAAGTACAGTTTCCCTTAAGAGCACACATAGAATGCACACTCCAGTTCTGGGGCTTGGCTTTCTCTCCAGCCCCAAATAAGACTCCCCGCTGACCACAATAGAGCTGAGTCCTTAGCGGGGTGTTCCAAGCCAAGTCCTCTACCGCTGTCTGTGTGGAATCATTGCTATCAGTGTCCCTGTTCTAAGTAGCTGTCATATATACTCTTTGAAATTTGATTTTCACACACACGCACACCTGGGAAAGGATGGAACAGCTTACCCTCTCCACCAACTCCACCCAGACTATAAAGTAGATTTGCTGCCACCAGAACACATGAATCCAGCTACTTTAAAGCTCTACCAGGGTACTGCATTTCACTTAGTAAAATTAATACTTATACAAATGGTAGTGTTTAACTAAGCAGTAAGACTTTCAGGAACATGGAGCCACAGTGCCACCAAATAATTGGAAATACTCTCAAAGATTAAATATTTTCTAAAATACAAGCCATAATGAAAGGTTTAGATATATTTAATAATAAATAATAATAAAAAAATAAAATACTGAATATCTATTTACAACAAACACCAGAGTTTCATTCACAGAAAATATTGAAAAAAAACAACACAGATGGAAAGACTCAGACAGTACAGAAAAAAACATTTTGCTAATCTCACTATATTTTTTAACTGACTGAAGAATTACTGTTCTCTAGTTACTTACTAAAGTAAGGTAAAATGAAAGTTGATGAGTGTCTTGTGAAGTCCAAAAGCAGAGTGCACACCTCACATCTCACACTAGTACAATTTCAGTGCTGGCTACAGAATGACATCACATCTGGTCACGTGATTCTGTGGTTCCCAAACTACCCTCTCATTATAATCTGAGCCATGATCTGGCACTGCTGTGTCACAATACACACATAGAACTTTAGCTAAGGTTTATTACAGCATCTGGAAATTGAAAAACAATTCCAACACTTCCATCATTCCAGCAGAAACTAACAAGCAATTCTCTGGCACCCCAGGGTAGCAGTTAGTTCACAACTAAGGACAACAGAGCAGGATTTCACAGGCATTGTGTCTCTGGCTGCATTCACACCTGTGAGATAAAATCTTTATGACCTAAACCAAGTCATTTAATTTCAGGCCATTTTTGTTAAGGTTATCTGGGCTGAGCTTAACCCCTTCCCTTCCAGTATCCTCTGTTAATATATATATATATATATATATATATATATATATATATATATATATATATATATATATATATATACATTTCCTCAGTTACAACAATACAGTCTGACATACATGTATATTTATTTTCTGTCCAGCAGGACCCACTGTTGATACGTTTCTAACACAAGCAATGTTACAAATACATTTTAACATAAGGATCTGTACAAATCAGTTTGATATTCAAGTTACCTATAATTCTTTACAGAACTGCAGCTAGCTATGCTGGCATATGTTACACATTCACTGTCCTACTCTCCCTGGCACGGTTGGTGCTACCTCACATCATCACATAGTATATGGTCTTTTCAGATTATAAATGTCTTTATTCTCAACTGCTAACTGACCCTGCTACAATAATCTCAGGAGTAGCAGCTAACAATAAATCTTTAGCTTCCTCTAACCCACTACCCTCTAATAAGAAGGGCAGGTGGTTAGACAAACAGACTGTCTGCTTCTATTACATTAGTCTTTAGGATCTTCAATTATCAGAGTGTATGTGGTAGTTCATACTAAAAGTTGCTTACAATTTGGATGACTTTGCTGCTTTATTATCTCCAGACGGCAAATTGTATTTGAATCAGATTGTTTCTAATGCGACACATTTCTAAATATGCTCTGAGAAGTGTGTATGATTGTACTGACATTGTGTCTAAAGCTTCTGCTTTTGTGATGTTGAAAAGATTTGCTTGGTTTCTGAATTAGAATTTTTCTGATGATTTGAAGTCTGAAATCCTGATTTCTCCACTTAGCCTTGATATGATATTTGGCTCTGTGGCTATACAAATTTTAAACAGTATTACAGCAGAGGTAAATTGGTGCATGGAGTTTATAGGATTTTTCAGGTACCCAGGTTCTACCATAACAAGGCAGCTTCTCAGTCCTTTAAGGGGCATAACAATTAGAAATCTCAGCCTAATAAAAATTAGGCCTCCAAAATAAAATGGCAAGTGACTGACTCTTCCAAACCAAATAAAAGAAGTAACTTTCTCAAAAAGAGTCATTATCCAGTTAATGAATGACTGTGCCAGGAATCTGATCACATTACCTACACCTCCAGCCCCAGTTTTCCTACCTTTCTCACAATGATTGACCCTCAACTCCTTAGCCTGGGGTCAGGTGTTTTCAGACAGTTGGGTACTGAAGGTGATTCTTCTCTTCCTTTGAGGGTAATCCCACTACATCTACCCATCCAGCATGGTTTCACCTATGCTAAAATGTATGGCAGAGGCAGGGATCATAGAACCAGTAACTGCAAATCAGATGGGCAAAGATTTTTATTCCAGGATACGTTTGGTACAAAAGAAGTAGCATACTTGTAGACCTTTGTTAGATCTGTCTTTTTTTCAACCTTTTTAGTGAAAGTTTCAAAATTCAGAATGTTGACCATGCAATCAGTACTTGCCCTAATTTCAGACCACTGTCTTATCTCAAAGATGCACATCATCACATACCCAGTGCTCACAGTTTCAGGAAACATGTAAGGTTTGCTGTACCTGGGTCAAATTATCAGTTGCCTGTATTACCCTTTGGGCTCCCCACTGTATCCTGAGTGTTTAGAAAGTGCCTAGCCCCAAGGGTGGCTCACAGCAGATTGCAGGACATCCACATTTATTTTCTTATTTAGATGACTTGCTTATTTGTGCAAAGTCTTCCCAGATGTTTGGAGTTCTTAATAAAGGTGTCCAACCTCCAGTCACATCTGGTATTTCACTTGAACCTACAAAGATCTTATTTCACACCACCTCACAAAATTGTCTTTTTGGGATGTCTGATAGATACACTTAGGCAAATTGCCTTCCTTCCAAAAGAAAAGTAATATCTGACCAGCAGAGCTTTTTGAGTTTTTCTCAACAGCTTCAGACTCCTACAAGAGAATTTCTCAGACTTCAAGGCCTCATTGTATCCATGATCCTAATAATACCACATGAGAACAATCTTGGACCTAGCACCTACAGCACTTGGATTTTCATATTCCTGTGTTGGGGTTTATAAGGAGAAAATTGCAGTGGTGAAGGGATCATATGGCTCTAATGCAGGATTCCCTTTCTCTCTTGCAGCCCCAGCTTAATCTGTTCAGACAGACTCCAGATTTTGCTTGGGGTGTATTCTGTGGGAGTAAAAGTGCAAGGTCTGTGGCGGTATTTGAACAGGCCAAATCACATAAACATCAAGGAAATGCTAGTAGTGATTCATGATTTGAAAACTCATCACCATCCATGAGCCCCATACAGGTAGTTACAGACAAGAATACAATGATGTGGCTTGGAAGTTGGCTGTTTGGCATTTTCTTATTCTTAAGACCTTCTATATTCCATCACAGCAAAACATTATGACAGACAGGCTCAGCAGATCCTGGATAGACCTCACAAATGGAAACTCAATACAGGTGTGTTTCAGAACTTGATCCAGGGTTGGAGAAAACCTCAAGTAGATCTGTTCACGTCCTTATGAAACAGGCAATTAGAAAAATTATTTTTGAGACATCCTTGCAGCCAAGCATGGAAAACAGATGCTCTGTCACTCCCTTGGTCAGAAATGTTTCTGTATGCTCTTCTTCCCTTTCCATTGATATCTGGGGGACTTCTAAAGATTTAGAAAGAATTACCAAAAGTCATTGTATTTTCTCTCTTTTGGTCCAAGCAAAATGCTTTCTCCTTTCTTATTGAACTGGCCAAGGGCAAGAACCACACGCTTCCTCACTGATTGGATCTACTCATAAACCCCAACATCAGTCAACTACAACTGATGGCCTGAATTATTAAATTTTATACATTTTTGACACCATGTGCAGCAGGTACTAAAGAAGGTAAGAATACCTGCTACTAGAAAATCTTAGGTTGGCAAATGAAAGGTATTTTTTAGTTAGCACCTTGCCAATCACAGTGGGCCCAAACGAGAAGTTGCACCTTTGTTTCTCAAATATTTGCGTGAGATACTTAAAGATGGCTTGTTGTTTGCTTCCATTATGTTGCATCTTGCAGCCATCTCAACTTGTCTTTCTATGAATTCACCTCTTTCTACTATGCTGTGGGCAAAAAGTTTTTAAAAGGAGTGTTGCGCATGAGACCCTCTCACAAGCAAATTCCTCCTCCTTGAGGTCTCAGTTTTATTCTAAAAAATAAATTTACCTTAGTTCCTTTTCAGTTAGCCTTTACGGCTGACTTCTGGTTCATTACATGGAAAACGGTTTTACTTGCTCTGACATCTACAAGCTCTCATGTTGGGAGAACCCTGTCTGTTTTTCTCCCGAGATAGGGTTACATTACACATAAATCCTTCATTCATACCTACAGTTGTTTTTAATTTTACCTTGAGTCAAGCCATTAATCTCCCAGTTTTCTTTCCAGAGCCAAAACACAAGGGAGAGCAGATTTGTACATACTTTTGATGTGCATAGACAGCTCAGGTTCTCCCTTGACAGAACCAAGTCCTTTTGGAAGGCTGAACAGCTCTGTTTCCTATACTGGGACTAAGAAAGGCTAACTTGTGTCTAATCAGACTATATCCAGATGGTTGTCTTCTGCTATTATTTTTTTTTCTATTTCCACCATGGTATAACTATTACAGGAAGCGTTAAGGCACATTCTACCAGAGCATTATCCTCTTTGATGACATACTGGAAAAGGTTGAACTCTCAAAGTATTCTAGAAGCAGCAGCTTGGTCCTCTGTTTATATATTTATAAAGCACTACACACTGGATTCCTTCTCTAGGTCCAGGACAGGCTTTGCTAAGGCCATTCTCCAGTGGCTCCTGGACTCTTATCCTCCATCCTTCCAGGTAAGGTAAGCTTTGGAAATCTACTCATAGCCTACTGCAGCAGTGAGAATGAAGAACATAGCACAGCTGTATAAGTCCTACTGACCCATAACAGTAAATGATTACATTTTTTCACTGCTGCAGTAACTGAATCCACTCACTCCCTTTGTAGATAGTTGAGGTGAGACACAACCTCCTTTTTTATCTTTGTTATTGTTGTCATTGTCATTGTTGTTTCTTGGATAATTTTCATGGTGATTTTTAATTGTTGGCTCAGGATAAATCCACCTTTCTTTCTTGGGATAGTAAAATCCTGAAAAATTTACCACACTCGGGGTGGTGATATACTTCCCTTGAAAAAGGGTACAGCCTATCATCAACCAGAGTGAGTGACAGGGAAGTGAGTTAGAGCTTTGGTAAGCTAACCAGGTACTATGTATTTGGCAATACACTATTCATAGGTTACTTCAGCAGTGAAGAAATTTGAACATCCACTGTTATGGGTAAGTAAGATTTACAGAAGAGTAATTTCCTCTGATCTATGATAATCTACTCATATAGCTTAGGTCGCTGCAGCAGTGATCATGATGATGTACATGCTACGGTTGAGTAAGTAAAATTACCATAACAGCAGATGTTCACATGATCACTGCTGCAGTAACCAATCTCTTCCCCCATTTGTGCATGTTTTTTATGCCAAGGAGAAGACATGTATTTTCTCTTTTCTTAGAAATGTAATTTCAGGGTTTAGCCTCCCTCTCTCAGTTTGCATGAATGCTGTGAAGGCTTTTGTGCCCAAACCTGATTTTTAGTCAGCTCAGCTCAAAAGGACTAACAGTTTGGGCACATGGAAGGTTCCCTGAAGCTTTGGAAACTGGCTGTCTGTTATAGCCTATAAAGAGTAGATGATCATTTGAACATCTACTATTATGGTAAGTTTGCTTACACAAATGCACTTTTTATTCCATCTAGACATGCTATTCCTTTTCCTGTCCTACTCTGGTCCTGCTGTGATCTGACATATTGGCCAAAACCAAACCCCTGCTTCTCTGAATACTGATATCAACCTACAGTTAAGGATGAAATGTCAGAAAAAACAGTCCGTTCCCATACTACCAGTATACTACGGTTTGCATAAGCAATCTCAATGAGTTGCATCTCAATGAGTTAATCATACAGTATTTTGTTTTGATCCCTTCTCCTTCCAACATGGTACCAGCCTGTCATCCCAGTACCTGTAAACACCAAGTTTACCGGATGTCTCCTTGAACCCCCAGAAACTTCTCAATCAGATGGTTCTGGGGCTGGTTATAAAAACCAGGCATCTGTGGGCTCAGCACTCCTGTGAATCCCTATGGAGGGATGGTGTTACTTATGATCTACCCATTTTCTCCCTCTGCCTTGCAGACCTAATAGTATGCCTGGGGGTGAGGGGCATAGGCATGCAGTGGAGACTTGCGGCGTATCACTGCACCTCTGCAGCACAGGCATGCCTCCACCCAGTTCTGCTCTTTTAGGCATGCCTACCAGTGTGTCTTCCCTAGCTTCCACCAGGGACTGACAAAGCAGACGTCCATAAATCTGCCCACCCACCCCAAGAAGGTAACGCCAATCCCTCCCTGCCACTCCATCATTTGCCTGAACTGCTAATTGAACCAAGTTTGGCTGGGTCACTGTCAGGCCTTTATTCCTGTACACCACTGGAGCAGCTTAATCTTACAACAGTTCATTATAACTCAAATAAAAAGACTGACTGATTGACTGAGAGACTGTGTAGAAAATAAACCTACACACACTGTACCCAATATATTTGCCTTGAGCTCTTGCAAGACAAATTATGTCCTCTTTTTTTTCCTCTCAGCCCTCTAGTGCTGACAAGATAGAATTGTTTTTGTTTCTCTTGCTAAGAATTTTCTAATGCTGTCGATGCTCTCTTAATGCAAAACCTGGAGTCACCTTAAGCAGGAATTCAAATTGGGTACGTTTAGAGCATGCAGTTATTCAAAGATGGCAAACTTCGTCAACTTTATTTAGCATTTTCATTTTTAATCCAGTAATCAAAACTGTTATTGTACCTGGAGTTACATGATTGATGCCATACTCATCCCTTATGTTTAACACATATGACAATTGTTTTGAGACCCTACATTTCAAGCAGACTGAATTTATCATGGATACTAACTGGGGAACCTGTCATTACAATGATGTTATTTGCTAAACATTGCTTTCTTACTAGTATATTCTG
Organism: Protopterus annectens; assembly: GCF_019279795.1. NCBI lineage: Eukaryota > Metazoa > Chordata > Ceratodontiformes > Protopteridae > Protopterus > Protopterus annectens. The sequence goes on from NC_056727.1 coordinate 402,394,432, forward strand.
ATGAGACTTTAAACCAAGGTCCCATCTGCTTGAGATGGTGGTAGCTCAGGTGGATGTACCTGTCAAAAAATGTAGGGAAGTTCTCTAATGCCCTGGCCAAATTTCCCGTAATAGTATAAATACAACCTTGGGTCTCCCCTGAAAAGGTGCCACTAATGAATGGGACTAATCTGGTCAACAGAACAAAAAAAAAATCTGGTTTCTTTTACATGGTTTGGTTGTGCACATCTTAGTTTTTACAATTCTTTTGAGTTTGAAAAATGTCTGGGCTCTAAACATTTTTCTTAAAATGGTATAGCATGTAAGATTTTGATTTTTAATGGCTTTATTTTCAGTTTTCTGATTTTGTTTTTCATTCTGTTTTTTTATCTCTCCTTAAAAGAGATGATTATGTTTTGTCAAGGGGGACTTAAGGATTTAACAGACAGATAATAAAACAGCAAAAATATATGCTTAAATCATTTTGCATTATGGAAATCTTGTCATGAAGGATGTGCAAATTTGAAAATAGTTTGATCTTTGTAACCGGAATTTGCTTCTAGATAATAAATCACAAGGAACAATGTGTTGCTGTCTCTCATCAGATTACTTCAGGGATGATATTCAGAAGTGCTTGCTAGATCAATATCTGTCTGCATGTACAGACTTGGAAACATAATCTGATTATTGCCAAGCAGTAATAACATAATAGTCTTTTTAACAAAAAACATATTTTATGTACCCATTTCTGGATATCTTTAATTTATGCACTAATTTAAATTAGTATATTGTACATTTTTTTCCTGCAGGCTGCAATCCTAAATTTAAGAACACTGATGGAATGACTCCAAGACTTCTTGCAAAAGAGTATGGTCAAAAGGCTGTTATGAAAGAATTAAGAAAGGCAGAGCGTTCCTATGCCAAGTTTTCAAAGCCAGGAAATGTAAACCCAAACAAAGCTTGGGCTGTTAGGTTGTATGACTGGTCTCTAGAAAATGAAAATGCTCTTCGTAATTCGTTTGAAGCAGCTGGTACTGGTGAAGGCACAATTCTAAAGGAAGAATTTATTACAGTGTTGCAGGAGAGGGAAGCACCTGTTACTGGTGAAGAGATACAGCAAATCATTCAAGCACATGACAAAAGTCGTGATGGAAAAGTAAATATTGATGAGTTCTTTAAAGGTTCAAAATACTTGTCAAAACCCTTTCTTATGTCATCTTATGAGTCTAAAAAGAAAGGGAAAAAAGGTAAAAAAGGTAAAAAAGGGAAGGGCAAACTTTCTATACCCATGCCGATATGTACTGTTCCAGATAATTTAATTTTTCGCCGTGAAAATGGTGGTCCCCCTCATTTTATGATCGAAAGTTATGAACAGTTTACAGATTCTAGTCGATTTGACAGGGACCGTCCACCAGAACATCCTCTGCAGGATGATTCTGCTTGGTATCTTGATCTCCCTGACAAGTCCTACACTAACATAAATTTTGTCACTAAAGCAGGTGACATTGAATCTTTGAAACGAGCATTTGCTGAGGGAGTACCTATTGATATCAGAGACACATTTTATAAAACTCCACTGATGGCTGCTTGTGCACATGGAAACTTGGAAGTTGTAAACTTTCTTATATCAATGGGGTAAGTACAACTTTGTGAAATCTGTTGCTTTGATTTTTTAAGTATTACTTGCCTTTATTCCTGTAACAATATGGCCTACTATGTAACATTTGTCACAAGAAATAGCAAATACTTACATGATACTCTAATGTGATTCTTATCATGTGTTCCATATTCTACTATTAGGTATTTCAATGCTGGTATGACATAAGTTAGTAGCACATCCGCCTCTGAAACTGAGGGGTGTAGGTTCTGTTTTAAGATGTATGCTGAAATCAAGCCAGAAATATAAACATCTGAGTGCAGCATAAGACTGCAGTTTAGCACTGTACTCAGTGTTTCTGTTGTCATTTAGATGAGACATTAAACTGAGCTCTTTTGTAGTCCTTTCTAGCAGTCCGGCTATACACACACATATATATATATATATATATATATATGGTTCCCATTCAGAAGCCTGAAACATCATAAGCCTGAAAATCAAAATCCTGAAACCAAAAGCCTGAAAATTCAGAATCCTGAAAACTCAAAATCCTGAAAGCCCAAAATCCTGAAAGACCAAAATCCTGAAACTCAAAATCCTGAAAACACAAAATAGACATACTGATGTCATTGTGGCTTTGCTATTGTTAGCCCTGTGGTGTTAGGTCATGCGTTGGGGTTAGGTAAGTGTGCGGTTGGTTTTATTTTAGGGTTAGGGGCGGTTTAAGTGAGTTAGGGTTAGGGCTTAGGTTAGGCATGTATGCAATAGTGACAAATATTGGGGTTAGGGGCGGTTTAAGTGAGTTAGGGTTAGGGCGCGGGTCAGGTGAGTGTGCAATAGTGACGGACCTTAGGGTTAGGGTTAGGGTCAGGGTCAGTTGGTAGATACTAGTGTCTTCATAGTGACATATTAGCATTATTTGTGTTTTCAGGATTTTGAGTTTCAGGATTTTGGTCTTTCAGGATTTTGGGCTTTCAGGATTTTGAGTTTTCAGGATTCTGAATTTTCAGGCTTTTGGTTTCAGGATTTTGATTTTCAGGCTTATGATGTTTCAGGCTTCTGAATGGGAACCATATATATATATATATATATATATATATATATATATATATATATATAAATATATTGGTGCTGCTCTGATTAGAGTCTAGGAATATAAGGTATCATTTAGAAAGGAAAGTAATTTTTTGGTGTTCTGGCCAAGATCCCCTTCTCATAAAACCAGGACATGCAGTTTCTAGTTTCATATGGGTGAAGTTGTGCATACTGACTTCTATCATATATTCAGCAGTGTTAAAACCAGCCTTAAGTACTGTGTGTAAAGTACAACCAGTTAAGAAAAATGCTACATAAACAGTAATGTTTCACTAAGTAAATGAAGCAACCTTCACTTATTGAAATTTATTTATAAAATATTAAGCTGCTTGACAGATTCACTGTTCCCAATACCAAATCCATGAATAAATGATAAGATGGTTCCATTAAGCTATGGAGTCTGCGAACTTTCAGGAATCAAAGAGTCACCAAACAATACATTCGTACATAGGTTCATAGCTATCATCCTCAACATCATCATCATTATCAACCTCTTTTTCCCATTTTCTACATGGGGTCTGGGTGTTGTGTCAACTGTCACCATCTGTCTCTATTCAGTCCCACTTTCCTCCCTTCTTCGACATTTATGCCTGACTTCCGTAGGTCTTCTCTCACACAATCCATCCACCTCTTTGCAGGATGCCCTCTTTTCCTCTTGCCTTCTCCCTGTCCCTCACAAATCATCTTCACCAGACTGTCTTCTGGTTTTCTACACATATGCCTAAACCACCATAATCTGTTCTCCTTGACCTTTACTAGAATTGGTGATACTTTGGCTTCTGCTCTTATGTCCTCATTTCTTCATCTGTCCCACAGTATGCATCCTACCACCCATCTTAGGCACTTCATCTCCATCACCCAAATCTCACTGAGGCAGTGGCAATGATACATAGTACAGTTGCATAAGCTCTATTTACCTGTAGTAGTAGATGTTCATATTCCTCACTGCCTTAGTGGCAGCACAGACTCACCATCTTCAGATTTTGCACATATGAGGTGGGTTTCATCCTCTTTGATTCTGTTTTTGTTAAATTTGTTTTTATATGGTATTGTGTTTGGCTGCAAATTTACTCTTGCTAGATGACTCTGGCTTCAGGTACTTTTCTCTTCTTCTCTGCTGAAGTGAACAAAGCCTGGCCTCTCACTTTCTGTTATAGACAAAGGCTTCGCTCTGTGGATATTATGAACCAATCAGCTGTCACAGGAGGAGAGAGGGAGGGGAGTCTGAGCTTTTGAAAGCTGGGTAGTACTGGGTTACCTTGACAGATAACTCAAAATGTGTGAGAAATTCAAACATCTACTGTTACAGGTATGTAGGACTTATGCAACTGTACTTTCATAGGTAAGTACTAGGCTATCTGTCTGCCCTGGTGGGCTATTATTAAACTTAACCACTTTCCCTTCCTGTGCTTGAATTAACCTATTCCATCTGATGTTAGATTGGTCTCTCCCATACCATAGTTGATAATATTACCCACAGTGAGAATAACTGGGATCATACCACAGATAATTTGAGGGGATCCATATGTGGAATAAAGCGTTTTGCCTTCTTCCTGTCTGTCCAAAATCATGTTCACCAGACTGACTTCAGGTTTTCTACACATGCACCAGAACCACTGTGATCTGTTCTCTTTGACCTTTTCTGCAATTGGTGCTACTTTTGCTTCGGCTCTTATGCACTCATTTCTTTGTCTGCCCCACAGTGTACATCCTGCCACCCATCTCAGGTACTTGATCTCTATCAACTCTAGCCTCCTCAACTGCACTGCCTTTACTGCCAAGATTTCTGTACCATATGGTAGTACTGGTCACACCAGTGTTTTGAACAGCTTACTTTTCAGCTTCTTTGGTATTCTTTTGTCATATACGGCTCTTGACAATCTGTGCCAGTTGACTGCAGTCCCCCTGATTCTAGCTTTGACCTCCTTATTTAGACTTCCTTTGTCCTCAACTATTCCCCATATACTTGAAGTCATTAAACTGTTCCACTATTTTCCCTTCTGTCTCAATTCTCAGCTTTTTCTGAACTCCACCATTTGCTGTCATCACAGCTGTCTTATCTGTATTCAGTTTCATCTCATGTGCCTTCAGTTTTGCATTCCATTCCCATAGCCTTTGCTGAATTTCTTACCCAGAGTCTGCTTGTAATGCCACATCGTCTGCATACAGCAGCTTTGTTGATCTGCCCCTCCAACCTGTCTGCTAATGTAGTCTATCACCAGAATGAACAGCAGTGGGCTCATTGCTGAACCCTGGTGCACACCCACTACCACTGGAATCCTTGTGTGAGATAGAACACTGTTCATAACTGAGTCATCGGGTCCTTGTATATAGGTTCCACCAATTCTACTAATGTTTCTGGGACTTTGAACCACCATAGAGCTGCCAAATCAGCTTTTTTGGGACCTTGTCATATGCTTTCTCCCAGACTAGGAATGCCCAGTTGGATTATTTTCTCATTTCTTCTTAACTATCTGTCACACTGCAAACATCAGGTTATTTGTATTGCATCTTGATCTGAATCTGAACTGCTGATCTCCTGTCTTACTTTCTACTGCTCTGTGTATTTGTTTATCAATCACCCTCTCCAGAACTTTCATGCAATGTGACAGGACTTTGATACCTCTCTACTGTTCACAGTTGTGAATGCCACTTTTGTTCTTGAACACTGGAACTACTATGCTTATTCACCAATCATCTGGGATATGCCTTTCTCTCCACACTGTTATGAGTACTCTCAGGGACCATTTCTCTCCTATCTCACCCAGCATCTCATCATTTGAGCCTGCTGCTTTCCCTAACTTCATTTTTCTTAGTGCTATTCTTACTTCATCTATGGTTGGCACTTCCTCTTCTCTCACTGTATACTGTGCCTGGGGCAGTACAGATTTCTGTGGGGTTTCCTTCATTCAGAATCTGCTGGAAGTACTCCTTCCATCTGCTTTTGAAGTCATGGACAGGTGTGCAGACTGTTGCTGGCATCTCTTATGAAGGGTATCTAACTATCTCCTTTATCTTTCTGTCTTTGCCTTGCAAACTGATATAGCTCCTTATTGCCATTTACTGACTTACTTTCCAGAAGCTGGTAGCATGCCTCTGATGCCTTCTTCTTTGCTATTGCAACTGCTCTCTTAGCCTCTTTTTTAGCCAACCAGTATTCATTCCTAACCCTTTCAGTCCTATCTCCCACTTTCTCCTGCACTTCTTCTTTCTTTTGATGACTTCCTAGACTCCTGCATTCCACCACCAGCTTTCCATATGTACCTTATTTCCATACCTGGCTCAACCACATGTCTGTTCTGTAGTCCTCATGCATGCTGTTTTGACGTGCTGCCATTTTTCTTCATCTCCATCTATTTCCTTCTCTTCTTGAGGTGCTGCAGCTCTCAGTATTTCATTGAATTCTCAAGCTTTCTGTCCAGTCAGTTTCCAGGTCTTTAGCCTGGTCTCTGTTAACCTTAGAGCCTTCTCTGACCACTACTTGCAGCTGATTGTGGTAACCAGTGGTTTATACTGTGGGCTGACTGTTTCACTGGGCATGAGTTTGTAATCACTGATTCTAAACCAGTGCCCTTTCCTTACTAGAAGGAAGTCTACCTGAGTTGTATGTTGGCCAGTCTTGTATGTCATCTTGTGACTTTCTCTATTACTGGACCATATGTAGGCTACTGCAAAATAAAGGCCATACAGAAGTCTGGAATGGCCTCTCCTTTATTCCTGTTCCCTACCCATGTGGGCCCAGGTAATCCTCATATGTGCATTCAAGTCATCCATTATAAAACACCAATTCATGTTTGCTGCTTTATCTAGTAGGTCCTGCAACTGCTGTCTAAATGCATTCTTTTCTTCACTATCACTACCCTGCTGTGGGGCATAGGCTGGGATTATGAATACTGCCCTATTGTTAGGCTGTTGTCTGATTGCCATGAGTCTGCCACTAATTTTGATGACATTTCTCTCTGCTATCTGAAGCCTCTCCCTCACCATAATTCCCATATCCTTTCTAGCCTGGCCTCCTAAATAGTAGAGTCTAGATCCCAAGCCAAGTGGCTTTGCTGCACTGTCCTTCCATCTTGTCTCCTGGATATGCCATCCTGAGAATTAGACTCTGAATCCCAAGTCAAATGGCTATGCAGCACTGCCCTTCCATCCTGTTTCCTGGATTGATAGGATGTCCAGCTTCCTCCTTACTATCATGTCATTCACTTTCATGTTGTGTCCTGTCAGTATGCCTACATTAAGTGTAGCAATTCTTAGTTCATGTTTGGCAGGTTGATTAGTTTTACGTCCAGCTTTTGCTAAACAGAGCTATCCCAGGTAACCCAAGCTAGGTAACAGGATACTGGCTGGCTAGTAACTTATTGATCCAGGGCTGCTGAGCTTTATAGTGGGCAGACATTAGCCAATAGTGGCACATACATCCCACCCACCATTCGCATGGGTCCCTGGCATAGGTCAGAGTGGGCTGGGTCTTCAACCCACTTATCACTGGCAAATACCCATGTCCATTTAATGACATTAGTCAACATGACTGAATCACCTAGAGCCATATTTTACACCATCAAGTGGCTAGACTTGCCACAGCATGTAGACTGTCATCTGTGTTCTCCTATCATGAGGATACTTCACACTACAGTAGATGCCCAAAGTGGTTGGTTTATACAACTCTTTCCCCTATAGGACACCTGTAGAGTCTGTGCTGCTGCTCACATCTCCATTCTTTTTGGTGAGTTTGACATAGAAACACTCAACATGTTTTTTAGAGGTGGGAAGAAACACACAAAAGCACAGGGAGAAAATGCAAACTCCGATTAGGCATTGACCAGGGGTCAGGATCATACCTTGTACCTTGTGCATGGGAAGTGAAGACCTTTATGCCAACTGGCCTTTGAGGCTCATTCAGACTGCCTCAGAACATTTTGGGTTATCTGCCAAGATAACCCAGCACTGTCCAGCTTTCAAAATCTCAGACCCTCCCTCTCTTTTCCTGTGACAGCTGATTGGCTGAGCATATCCTGAATGGGAAGCCTTCATATGTAACAGAAAGTGAGAATCCAGTCATTTTCTGCCATCCAAAGAAGAAGGTTATCTGACTTTTCACAGTATCCTGTGTTGCTTTTCTGGCTTACTGCTCAGATAAGCCCCATTTGGGGACCCCCCTCCTCTCATTTATTATTACATTTATTATTTTTGTTTTTATTTTTATGTTTATTAAAATATATATTTTGATTGTTTATTTCTGTCAGTGCTGATGGTAATTTCTGTGGAATTTTCTGCTTTAGTAGTGTTTATTTGCCAAATGTTTAATTTTATTGTTTTTGAGGAAACTCAGTACTTTTCTCAGAATTGCAGTGTGTATGTATACTGTTAGATACCAGAGTCTTGTCTTTACTGCTGTTATTCTGCTTTATTTTCATGTTTTTACAGGCAAAATATTGCTGAACTTGAATTTTTCAGCACATATACATTATTTACTGTATGCACGACTCTGTTCTATGTGTTTTTAACATCAGCTTTTAATTTTACCCCAGTTGAAGTTATTTGAATGTACTGTAGAACTGTTATTCCCTTTTACAAGAAAATAGAGCTTAAACTGGAAAATAAAATGTTATTTTGTGGCAGTTTAATGTGGTTAAAGAATGTGGAGCTAATTTTAACACTGGTTTGGCACATTGGCTGCTTTGGTGTTTGGACTTTGTATAGTGGAAATGCTTTAAATTGTGTCAGTTGTAAAAGAATTCTGAACACATTTCAAACTGTTCTTTTTTTTATATTAGCATAGTTTGGCAGAGTTTAGCCCTGTGGAGGCATACTTATTACTAAAAACTTTAAGTACTTATTGTGGTACATTATCCAGTACTGTCAGTTTATTATTCTGATGTTCTCTCATCTGTTTTGATGGATTCTAACTCTGGTACTCCCATCAAATATGCTTGCACTTAAAAGAAAAAAAAAAAACAAAAGAAAAATAAATCTCAGCCTATGGTTAGTGATTCTGTTATGGCAGCTCGCCCTGCAGGTCACATACCTTTTGCCCTGTCTCCCTATATTGCAGCTTTGCCAGCTACTATGGGATGGGGTTAGGCACATCCTACAAGGCTGTTGCAGCACCTGGTGCAGGTGTAGGAGAACCAAATCCCTTAGGTGCAATAGTAGTCCAGAGGTAAGGGACCCATTGCCAGATATAAAACTCTGTTCCCAGATATTTTATTGCGTAGTGAAGTCCATAAGAAAATGAAACAGAAGCTTCATCATACAGCTGACAATAAGATTATATCTGTTTATAAGGCTGATGGGGTTTCCTTGGCTATGACTGTTTTGCAGACAGCTAATTGTGGTGGTTGTGTTCCCATCCTGGCTCTACTGCTAGTTTGGCTAGAGATCTTTCTTTTGTTTAATAGAATGATGATGAATCTGAGGACATTGTTGATTTCCTAGTTGACACTGAGTCCAGTCATTCTGATTCTTTGGAAGGTAAACCTGAGCTTAACTCCAAACAAGTGTTCACTTTTTATCAGAGGATTGCTAGATTTAGTGATCTTTTTGCTTGGGAGAAGTCAGGTACTACTTCAGAGTTGTGGTGTCTGCGCTTATGGAAGATGAGATGCCCAATTTTGTGGCTATCCCCCACGTTTACTGGCCTTGGAAGATATTTTGCAGTGTGCGTACAGTTTGGATGATTTTGCTGCATCCTTACTTGCAGAGAAAAAGTCTTATATGAAGGAAATTGTTTCTAATTTGACTAAGGTTTTGAAACATGCTTGAGAGGTGTGCTTAAATGTGCAGATGCAGTCTTGAGAAATGCTGCTTCTTTTCTTGTTTTAAGATGGTATGCTCAGTTGTGTAATTAGAACTTGTCTGAGGATTTAAAAGCCAAAACTTTGCATACATCATCTTTAAGTTCTGAATTGGTGTTTGGGCCTTCTGTTGCACAGATTTTCAAGAGGCAGTTTAATGCATGGGATATTTAGAATGTTTCATGTACCCGAGTTCATCCCAAACAAGGAGTCTTCTTTCAAGGGACAGAACAAACAAAAATCTCAGCCAAACAAAGGAGTACTATTTTACTCCAGAATTTTTGTGGTACCAAAAGAGGAGCACTCCTGGGACCTATCCTGGATTTGTCCTTTCTAAACACCTTTGTAAAACTTCCAAAATTCAAAATGTTTACTCAGTCCTACCACTGCTTCCAGGCTACCAACTTTCAAGACATTTTTGAGATTTGTGATACCTTTTACGCACTTGTTTCTGGAGGATGTGCAGCAGATATTTAAGGAAGCAAGAAAACCTCCAACTAGAAAGTCTTCAATTTACAAGTGGAACAAGTTTTCTTGGTGGTGGATAGCCACTAACAGAGGACCCCAAAGGGTCTGGTTTTGAGATTTTTGTGTGAGCTACTTAGAGATGTCTTATCATATGCTTCTATCATGGTGCATCTTGTAGCCATCTCAGCTTGTTTGCCGATGGAGCCCCCCTTTTGTCTCTTTTTATGGTCAAATAGTTTATGAAAGGAGTGTTGCATGTGAGACCCACTGAAAAGCAATTTCCTCCTCCTTGGGATCTCAGCTTTGTGGTGTTAGATTTGCTTTACTCATCTCATGATTGATAATATTACTCCTAGTGAGAATAACTGGGATCATACCATAGAAAATTTGAAAGGATCCATATGTGGAATAAAGCATTTAGGAGACACCTTTGGCCATTAGTAGTAGAGAGGTCAGTCCTGATCTAAATTTACTATTATCCATCCACAAATCGAAGTAGGACTTGAATATGGGGAGTCTATTCCAGACCAGTTGTATCTTCTGTGAGATATAACTGTTCCTCCAAAATGTTCTGTTGATGTTGCAAATGATGTTTAAATCTCTGGACCAAGTGTTTTGGTTGCCATTTAACTTGCTGATGTGCTATAGGTCCATCAGTATTAGGTCAGAGGACACCTTGTATGCCAGATGTAGGTCAATGCTTAGCAGTCTGTAGGATATTAAGTATAGTGGCAGGGCTATGAAGAAGTCCATGTAGGACATATTGTTTAGGCCTTGCATCCTTTTAGTGAAGTATCTCTTTGGTATTCCAATTATTGAATGTGACTGGACAGATAAATGTCAAAGGGGGCATTATACTCAATGACTGGCTTCATGGGGACAGAGAAAAAGGGAACAATGGCATCTTTAGATGTAGTCTCCAATCCCTTTGCTTATAAGCTGCACAATATAGTAAGAATTTCATATGACAGTGGACACGGTTGAAAGTTAGGGCACTGTCCACATAAGTTCCCAAATCCTGAACAACTCTGTCAAATGTCAGGGGTTATATTGTCAGTGTAGTAGTTTCTTGGGTTAGACAACTTCCCAAAGGATAGAGTAATTTATTTTTTTTTTCCATTTAGTTTTGTCTATGATTCTGGCACTATTTATGTATGTAGGACAAACCTTGTTGCAGGTTGGCTAAGTCATTTGATGATTCAATAACTGCTCCTAGCCTGCAGTCATCTATAAACTTAGTCAGCCAGAGCCCTTTGATATTGACTTTTACTTTAGAGAACTAGATACCAAACAGGAGAGGTCCCAGCACCAATCCCTGGGATTCCACCAATGACTGGTCTCTTTGTGGAGGTAGCTTCCCCTATTTTGATTCCCTACATCTTATCTGTGAGCCAGTTGGCAATCCAGTGGGTTGAATAGGTTCATAGCTTCATAGGTGTGTACAAGGCTAATGGCCCTGGAACCTTTGCAAGCCTAGCCCACAGAAGTGCCCTGGCATCGTGCCACCCGACTTTAGTTCCTAGTGCCTCTATCAAGTAGAGCCACTGGAGTGATCCCTGGGGTGAACTTTCTATTTCCCATCCACTCATCAAGATTTCCGTTGAAGAGGGCCAGTGAGATGGTCTGCTTGACATGTATGGGAAGTCTATTCCAGAGCATGGGCAGTCCCTGGATTATGAATCTGTCCTTCCAGCATGTTCTGTTGATTGTGGTAATGAGGTTGCGGTCTCTGGAGCGTGTGGTGCAGAGGGATTGGGATTTCTTTAGATGTAGCATTTATAACAGAGCTGGGTCAGACATGGCTTTGTAAGTCAAGCAGAGATCACCTCTTAGTAGAGGATATGAGGCAGAGAATAGCTGGAGTTTTTTGAGTCTGTCCATGTACAACATGTGTTTAAGGCCTAGGATCCTCTTTGTGAGGTACTTTTGTGGCCTTTCCAGCTGTTCCATGTGTCTAGTGAGGTACATACCAAATGGGGCATTATACTCAATGATTGGCCTAATGAGGGAAGAGTAGAGAGAGATGATGACCTCTTTCTTCCTGGATGCAAAAGCCTTGGTAATGAGATGTGTCATATAGAAGGACTTTCTGACTACAGTGGCAATGCGGTGGTCGGAGAGGTTGATGTCAACTTGTGTCCCCAGATCTCTTGTAATGCCTTCATTGTTCAGTGGGCTCCCATTGATGTGGTAATTAGTGGGAACTGAGTTTTTCCAAAAGGGGATAATGATGCATTTTTTGGCATTAAGCTTAAAGTCATGGTTTCAACAGCAGGCATTGGTCTCAGTGAGGTCTTTCCGTAGGATGTCTACATCACTTGGGGAGTTAATAATGGCTCCCAACTTGCAGTTGTCTGTGAACTTGGTCAGCCAGAGTCTGTGTTAGCCTGGACTTCTGAGAAATAGATGCCAAACAGGAGAGGACCTAGGACTGATCCATGTGGGACTCCCCTCGTGACTGGTTGGCAGTCTGACTTGGAGTCCACTACTTTCACACTGTGGGTTCTATCTGTGAGCCAGTTTGCAACCCACCTAGTGATATAGGGGTTGATGCCTAGTTTGGTGTGTTTATCAATAATTCCTGAGTGGGGAATGGTATCAAAGACCTTGGCCAGATCGATGTAGGCTGTATGAACTGCCTTGCCCTCATCCGCAACTCTGGTGACTGACTCAAAGAAGTCAGCCAGGTTGAGCAGGCATGATCTACCATTCACAAAACCAAATTGCGTGGGCTCTAGAGTTTGGAGATTCCCTATATCCTTGTTAATTAGGTCCATGATGATGTGCTCCATAGCCTTACATATCAGACTCATTAGGCTAATGGAGTGATAATTCCCAGGGTCTGCAGTCACTCCCCCTTTATGGAGAGGGATGACCGTGGCAGTGCTCCATTCTGTAGGGCCAAAGCCTGAAGTGAGGCTGTGATCGAACAGGGAACACAGATATGCTGCCAGTTCACACTGTAGTTCATGTAGAACACATCCAGGGATATTGTCAGGTCCCATGGTAGCTGTATTCTTGGCCTTGGACAATGCATCTTTAACCTGTACTGCAGTAATGCTGGGTGTCTGGCATTCCTCCGGTATTGTGATTAGTCCTTTGTGGGGGAGAGAGGGGTAAAGTTGGCATTAAATCTGTCAGCCAGTATGTTGGCAACAAATGTTGGCTCAGTATAGGAGGTACCATTGTGCAGTAACTCAGAGCAAACCTGGGTATTACTGTGGAGATTCTTGATATAATTATAGAAGGCTTTGTGGTTGTTTTTAATGTCTGCTGCAATTCTGCCTTCATAGCTGGCTTTAGAGGTTTTGATGAGGGATCTCAACATGTTGTTGAGGATAATAAGGGAGTTTTTCCAGTCTTGGGACTTAACCTTTTTCTGCAGCAGTTTCTTCCTTCTGTTGTAGAGTTTATTAATGGCAAGGGACCACCAGATTGGCTTCCTTTTTTTGGAGGAGAGCATCTTGGTTCTGTTGGGTATGGCTAGTTTAATGCATTTATGTACATGTTTGTACAGTGCATTGATGTATGATTTGGCAGTCATGCATCTATTTTCCATTCACATGGATGCCGTGAAGTTAGCCACCTTTGTTTTTAGGAGCCCAAAGTCAGCTTTGGAGAAGTTTTTCATAGTGATTACTTTTGCAGGGAGTGTAGGTGAGATGTGGATTTCCATGGTGATTAGTTTGTGGTCAGATCTAACCAGGGAAGAATTGACTTCTGGTGTTGAGCAATGGTTGCCCATGTTAGTAAAAACCAGGTTAAGAATGTTGCTTCCTCTAGTGGGGGTAAGAATAAGCTGGTCTAGGGCAATGAAATTGATGAATTCCAGGAAGCATTGGGTCATTGTATTGGTGCATAAGTAGTTTTCCCAATTGATGGAGGGTAGTTGAAGTCACCTAGTATGAGAGTGTTGGGTTGGACCCTAATAGTTTCCAGGGTGCTTAGGAACGGTGAGTGAGAGTTTTGGGACATGGTTGGGGACCTATAGCAGGATACGACCTGAATTGCAGTCTTACCCATTGTTAGTTGTACCTGAAGTATCTCAGATGCATTATGCTGAGCTACTAGTCTGGAGGTATGCATATCTTTTATGAATATGGAGACACCATTGCCTTTCGAGCTTTGGTCCATGTTCTGGGGCTGAAAGGTGTGGAATGAGTTATAGCCTGGTAGTGCATGGGTGCTTTCTGCTGCTTTAAACCAGGTCTCCGTTGCAGCACAAATGTTGATGTTCTCCATTTTGAGGAGTGCTTCGAGCAAGTGCATCTTATTTATTTATTTTATTTATTTATTTAAATTTGTTGACCGGGAGTGTCCGACTGGATGTGGGTCCATTTTCAGCGGAGGCCCGGGGAGAAAAGCTCCACAGTAAAATAAACAGACAGTAGTTACATTGGATTACATAGCAATTAACAATTTAACATAGAAATTACTTACAACATATTTACAGATGAAGAACATAGTACATCAGTAGACAACTAGAATCTTTATCTGTGAAGTACATAACAGGCATTAACAAATGTAACAATGAGAAGTTCCTGCTGTATAATAAGTACTAGGTTTATGAGCATCTGAGCTTGCTATCATCAAGGTAGTTAGTGGAGGTGAAAGAAAGGTAGTAGTTGGATGGGGTGGATGATATTAGAGTGGGAGTTGCTAGGGCATAGCCAGCATGTTTTTAGGTGCACTTTAATTAATAAAGTTTTGAAGTTGGTGCATGATGGTACGGAGGTAATTGTGGGTGGGAGTGAGTTCCATAATTTGGCTATGGTGCAAGAGAATAGTGCTTCACCAGCAGAGTTATTGGCATTAGTGATCTGCAAGTGATTTTTGTTGCTGGATCTTAGTGGTCTGGTGGTGCGATAGGGTTGGAGTAGATTCTGGAGGGATGGGACATTTAGTGGATGGTTTACTAGTTTGTGGGTGAGTGAGAGTTGATACCACTGAAGGAGGTGAGGGAGTTCAAGCCAACCCAGTTCAGCAAGTGAGAGACAGTGGTGACTACGATAGGATACCCCTGTGGCGAATTTGGTGATTTTGTTGTAGCAGGTCTCTAGCTTGTTTAGATCACATTGCCTTAGGTTGGTATATACTGGAGAGGCATAAAGTAGGGTGGAGATAAGGTGGGAATTTGGTATTGAAATCTTTGCTGCTTTGGTGAGAAATTGTTTATTTCTGTATAATGCTCCTAGTTTTTTGTGGACTTTTTTATGGTCATGGATATGTGAATGTCAAATTTTAGTTTATTGTCTATTTCCACTCCTAGCAATTTGGTGTGTTCAGTTGGGTATATAGTGGTGTTGTCTTTTGCTGTGATGTTAAAGTGAGAGTTGTTTTGAGTATGTTTGGTGGGTTGGAAGATGAGTAGTTTAGTTTTGTTTGGGTTGAGTATTAACTGGGCATCGGATAACCATGTTTCAACAGAGGAAAAGGCTTCCTGTGTGACTTTTGCAGTTTGGGTAGGGACTGGGCTGAGCAGATGATGGTAGAGTCATCTGCGTATTGGATGAGTGTGCCATGTTTGGTGGCAGAGGCTAGATTATTGGTGTAAACAGAGAAAAGTAGGGGTCCAAGGATGGATCCTTGGGGAATCCCTATGGAGACAGGTAGTTGGGGAGATATGTCATTCTGCCATACAACGGATTGTTGGCGGTCAGACAGGTAACTCTGAAACCAGTTGGTGACTGATTGTGAGAAGGATAGGTTATTGTGGATAGAGGTAAGTTGTTTGTGTGGGACCATGTCAAATGCTTTAGATAGGTCTAGGAAAGTAGCAGAGGAGAGATAGCCATTGTTTTTATGCTGAAGGATAGTGTTAGTAAAAGAGAGTAAGGCAGTGGTGGTGCTATGGTTTGGTCGGAAACCATGCTGAGTACTGGAAAGGAGGTTGTTAGTAAGGAGGTAGTGTGAGACCTGAGAGTGTATGCATCTCTCTAGTATTTTGGAGAGTGGAGAGAGAATAGCTATGGGGCGGTAATTGGTTAGTTCTGCAGAGGGTCCGCCTTTGTGGAGGGGAATTATATGTGAGACTTTCCACAATGTGGGAACGTAACTTTCTGACAGAGATCGGTTAATCAAGATGGATACTGGGTAGGCCAGAGCATCAGCTGCGATTTGTAGGTATTCACTTGGGAGGTTGTCTGCTGCTAATTTGGTGGGTTTAAGTTTAGTTAAGAGTTTTTTTATGTTGGAGGTAGGTACAGGAGAAAAAGGGAAGGCAGTGGGGAGATTACTAGTTGAAGGTGTGGGTTGGAGGGGAGGGGGGTTGTGTTGTTTAGCTAGTGATAGTATGGTTTGGGTGAAGTGTGTGTTGAATGAGGTAGCAATATTTTCTGAGGAGTGAGGGATGTTAGGAGGAGGGGTACTGACTTTACTTGGGTGGAGGATGGAGTTTATGGAGGACCAGAATTGTTTGGGGCTGTGTTGTGAGGAGTCTAGGGCAGACTGGTAGTATTGGAATTTGTCCCGTTTTATTAGCTTTTGACTCTATTGCGTAGTTCTAGGAATTTCTGTCTAGCTGCGGGGTTTTGGTTTTGCCAGTGCTCCCAGGCTTTATCCCTGTTTTCATTTCTGACTTAGTGGTTTTCTGTAGCCATGGGGAAGGTTGTGCTTTGGTTCTGGAAAATCTTATGGGGCATGGTAATTAAGGATGTTCAGGAAGGTAGTATTAAAAGATTCAACTGCGTCATCTAGACTGAGGTACTTTAGAGCATGCCAGTTACATTCTTTGAGGGATGAGATGAATGTGAGTGGGTTAAAGTTTTTTTACGTATTTGACGATAGATGACAGGTTTAGCTTGGTACAGGTATTTTTGAGTAGGAATGTTGGGGAGTGATCACTGAGGCTATCTGATAAGCAGCCTGTTATATATGACTGGGGTTCTTACTGACTAGTATCCAATCCAGGGTAGAGTGCTTGCTGGAGTTTTTATTTATCCTTGTTGGTGACTGGACTAGTTGGGTGAAGCCATGAAGGTGTACATGATGGGTTGGATTGTTGCCAGAACAGGATTGCCAGTCAGTATTGAAATCACCTAAGATGATAGTTTCTTGGGGGAGATGGTGGGTAGACCAGCTGAGGAGGTTTTCTAGTGGAGGGATGTTTTGGCCAGGTGGGAAGTAGCATCCAATTATGTTGATGGTTTTGTTTCGGTTAATTTTGAGGTTGGTATATATTATTTCTTCATTGCCTATTTGTGGAGCTGATGATTTATGATCTGGATGTTTAGATGTTGTTTAAATATTATAGCTACACCACCTCCTTTTTTGTTTAGCCGGTCTACTCTTAGTATGCCGTAACCTGTAGGGAGTATTTTCTCACTGGTAATGTGAGGTTTTAGCCAGGTTTCTGTCAGGACGACTATATCTGGGGAGTATAAGTCTATGGTGGCATGGAGTTCATGGACTTTGTTGGATATACTTCTAATATTTAGGCTTAGTAGAAGGAAGTCACTTGGCTTTCTATTGGCTGTAATATGGGAGAAGTTGTGGCTTCTAGTCTGATTATGAGGATTGGGGTTGGAGATGGTAGGGCCAGGGTTGGGGTGGATGTCTCCACTTAGGGCTAGTTTTGATATGCATGAGATTATTAGTTTTCTTAGTTTTTGAATGTGTTTGTTTATAAGGGAAATTTTAGGATTGTTCTCTGTGGGTAATAGGTATGGTGGGAGGGTTACTATGTTAAGTTGTAGGGATGCTTTACGTTTGAGTAATATAGTTGGTAGAATATGTGGGGGGTGCATAGGGATGGTTCTTGAGCTGGTGGGAGGGGAGCTGAGTATGAGTGAGACATGGGTGGTGGTGTGAGTAGTAGTACAGTGGTAGTGGTTGAGTGGGGGAATGATGGAGCTTTGGTAGGATGTAAGATATGCAAGGAGAGTGCATGCAGTGAGCAAAGGAAAGGTATGCTTGTACATGTCAGTTGAGAAGGTGTGATAGTAGAGGGAATATGGAGAAGGTAGTGTTGGGTTAGCGCTGTGGTTGGCTATTGGAAAGATGGGAGGGGTTTGAGTGCAATAAAGGTGGGACAACTGGGGGCGGGAGAGAATAGGGGGCAGGGTGGGGAGCAAAGCGGGTAGAGACCCTGTTAGGTTCTTGTATGAGGGGCTGGAAACAATCACAAAGCAAGAGAAGTATGTGTTAAGAACAATCACAATTGACCAAGGACTGCTCTGAAACTGTAAGTCTTGCCTTAATTTCTCAGGTGGAAAACCAGGATAACCTTGTATCAGTAGGCTACTGTGGTATAGTTTAAATAAACAAACACACAGTATTGATCAGTTATGGATACTATTTGCTAACAGAAGGGAATAAGAGAAAGTGGAAGATGTGTGTGGTGGTGGTGGTGGGGGGGCTGCTTACAGCCAAAGCACAGTGCTCTCCAGGGGAAAATGAAGATTGGCTCAAACAGGTAGACACATACTCAAAGTTAACTGTAGCTGTTTGTAGACAGTTCAGACCCGGACTGCACTTTTCTTATAGGAATGTTAAAGGTGGTACCGCAGTTGAATACGTAAGAGTGGTGTTAGGTCTAGAAAAGAAGAGTACAGAGAGGAGTAAGCACTTTTGAGATGGTAAATATATATTATAAAGATTATAAAAACACACTGAGCAAATAGCTACCACATGCAGGACAATGTCCTGAACCACTACTTAGTATATGCAGATACTGAGCTAATTGGAAGAACATTAGAAAACAAAAACCCAGCCAGTTATGCAGCCACAGATAAAAATATAGCGAGCAGCAATCTGTCGTGGTTCTCTAATGTGATTCTATCCACCAGTAACAGCACAAACTTATAGAAATAATTTAGACACTAGTATGAGCTGTCTACACACAACACTATTACATGAATAACATTAGTGAACAAGGTGCAGCTATGCAAATAGACCATTCATACTATTATACTAGTAACAACTTGGTGCATGCCATAGTAACATCAATAATAAAGCATAAAACATATTAGATGTCTAACACAATTCAACATAAACATATACAGTTGTAAAATGTCTAATACAATTCAACATAAATAGGCATTTACAGTTGTAAAACACTTACTGGAGAGACACTGAGCCTTCATGGGGCCTGTAGCAGAGTGGATTGTAGTTTTACAAATGGTGCCTGCCACAGGTAATATTTATTAATGCTGGGATTGTCTTAAGGTAATAAACAGGGAAGGGGAGGGGAGAACAAGGGTGTGAGCAGGCAGTTCTCTGTACTGCTGCTAATGAGCCAAAGCAAGACAAGTATGTGTTAAGAACAATTACAATTGACCAAGGACTGCTCTGAAACTGTAAGTCTTGTCTTAGATTAGATTGAGATTTAGACTTCTAGCATTGAGCAGCATGACCATTTATTTATAGCTGTTATGGTGGTAATTTGGTTTCTGGAACATTACATAAAAAAGGCACTATTGGGGGGGGGGCAAGAGCCTTAGCCAGTATCCAGAACCCCAGGGGTGACAGATGCAGGCCATCTCTGGCAAAGCATCGTGGTCTGTCAGTCATGTTATCCGAAGCAGACAGATACTGGATCCATTTAGAATGACACTAGAAATATAGTCAATCATTTTCTGCTTGTACTGCAGTATCATTCTGGGTGACGGTAGGATGCTGCTCAGGACTAGGGTCATATCTACCTGGGCCACATAATCTGAGAGCTTCTCCTTGTCTCTTTTCATCTAGTCCAGGGAGGTGCATCTCAGGTCATTCACACCCACATGGACAGTGACAGAGTCATACCTGTACTTGTTGTGGAGTGACCTGAATGCATGTGTTATGTGTAGGATTCTGGCATCTGATAGACAGCTGACTGTTACTTTCTCTTTATTCAACCTAGTGAGTGGGACATCAGTGTGCCTCACTATCGAGTCACCTATGATTAGTGTATTGGGCAAGCTGTTTTACCTTAGGGGATTAGGTTGAGGGACTCACTGTGTAGGTTAAATATGTGTCTTATAGCTTGTGCTGTGTTGTGGTGGTTGAATGTGTTTCTGCATTGGAGGTGTCTGTTTGGGTAGATTTCTATTGAGAGCCTCCACAAAGGTGGGTGTGTGGTTTGTGTTTTTATGTGAGAGCTGTAATGGTGGGTGTTCTGGGGGGCTATGTGTTGCATGTGGTATGGTGCATGTGTTGACCTTCTCCTCTTGACCAGCTGTTCCAGTCTTGGTTTGAGAGTACATAGCTTCTAATTTGGCTATATAAGTGCATCTCACACAAGTCTGAGTGTTGTGAAGTAAGTAAAGAGGGTTGTCTGTGTACATGAGGCAGTTGCTACACTGCCTCAGAATGCTCAAGTTCACCAGGTTAATAGGAGAAAGCATAGCGAACTGACCTTTAGACATGCTGGGAGGGATGTTCGTTATTACTAAGTACTGGTGCTGTTTCCTTATATATTCCTTTTACAGGAAAAATATCACTCAAGGTGTCTGAGTCTGTACAGAGCACTGCCAAACTCTTGAGGGGAAACTAATACGTAGACCCTGAAAATTTAAGGATGAAGTATTTAGGCAGATATTCTGAAGTTAGAAAGAAATCAAGCAGTACTGACTGAAAATTAAAGAATTAGCTTGTCAAGAATGATGAAAAGAGGGGGAGTCACATGAATGGCTACTGCCTGGCTACTACTAACGCTGGTCTCAGCACAGCCTCACTCTGTTGGGATACAGTACTCCTTTACTTCCTGTCTCACCAGAAGCAAAATGTTAGCACCAATCCCAAGAAGAGAAGCAGACCACAGCCTGTTTGGTGATCCACTGTCTTGTCTCAGATGATGCAAGGGTCTGCAGGCTTATAGACTTTTTCTGGTAGATGCCTCGAATAGCAACCAGACCAATCAGGTATGTTAAGCACAGACACTCACTCTCCCACCAGAAAGAGTTAGGAATCAGTGCACTCTGCTCCTACTTTCACCAGGATCAGAATATATGCACAGATTCCCAGCTGTCACCTATAAAGCAGTTATTAAGCTTTCTGGTGATCAGCAGTCTCCAGGAAATAATGTAACTGCACTCCTTCTCTCACCAGAAGAAAACAGAAGCACTAATCCCAAGATGACTACTGAGAGGCAGAATATAGGGGTTTATTCTCAGTTGATTTAGATTTTCTAAAATGTCTGAGTGTGGGTTTGTATCAAAAACCTTGGCCATGTTAAGATATGCATTGTGTACTGTTTTACCTTCATCTGTTGCTTTGGTGACTTTTTCAAAAAAGTCCACCAGGATGAGTAAGCATGACCTTTCCTTGACAAATCCAAACTGAGACAGGTCCCATGTTTGGATGTTCCCTGTGTCCTTATTTATTAGCTCCATGATAGGTCTTTCCATGGTTTCCCATATGAGGCTGGTCAGACTTATGGGTATAACATTGCCTGGGTGTGTGAAAGGCCCTCCCTTATGCAGGAGAATGAATGCAGCTGTTCTCCATTTGCTTGGTACAAAACATGTATGGTTGGCTGAGGTTGAACAGTGTTGTTAAGGGAAGACTAAATCATGCTTCATGCTATTTAAGATGCATCCAGGAATATTGTCAGAATGTATTGATGCAGTATTTTTAGCTTTTGATAGTGTTTTCAGAACCTGATCTTGTGTGATTGCTGGAAGCGAGTTGGTTTCAGATGTATTCAGATGTAGATGTTGGTGATCCACTGTCTTGTCTCAGATGATGCAAGGGTCTGCAGGCTTATAGACTTTTTCTGGTAGATGCCTCGAATAGCAACCAGACCAATCAGGTACGTTAAGCACAGACACTCACTCTCCAACCAGAAAGAGTTAGGAATCAGTGCACTCAGCTCCTACTTTCACCAGGATCACATAAAAACACTCCATTATCCACACACCTGAAGACTGCCCTGCACTCTCCAACCTAGTGCAACTAAATACCAACCTCAGGACTCTTAGATCATCTGATAAACTTATACTCAAGGTAATAAAGTCCCATAATTACATTTTGTGACTCTGTCTTCTTCTTCAAAGTAGCCAAACAGTGGATCCTATTACCCCAGAACATCTTAAAAACACAGATCATCATAGCTTCAAAAGCTCCTAAAGGAATACCTTACTCAACAATGGTTATGCTCCTGTAATACTCCTGGATAGTTTCTCATGCCTTTTGTCAAATATTTTCTATTCAGCTCTCTTCTTGTCTTACTTCTACTAAATGAAAATACCTCAATGGTGTTTAGTTATATATCTAATGAGTTTCATATTACTATCTGTAATAAGGCTTAGGAAATGTAATGATTTCTGTTCTACATTCCCCTTTTTGTAAATTGTGATCATTGGCAACTGTCAAACTTTTTGTATATTGTTTGTCAATCTTTTAAAAATGTTTGTAATCTTTTTGTACTATTGTTATGGAGCTTATCTCTCAGGGTCTCCACTGAAAGGGGCTACTTGCCTAGTCAGACTCTACCCAGTTAACAAATGTAAAATTAAATAAATAAAATAAATAAATAAATAAATGTATCTTGTAAGATAGATGGAGGGGAGAGAGGGATATTGTTTGAGCTGAATTTACTAGCCAGTAGGTTAGCTATATCTTCAGCCTCAGTGTAGGCAATGTCATTCGCAGTCAGTTCAGGGTACTGCTGCATTATACTTCTGAGATTACAACATAATTAAAAAGGCTTTGTGACTCTCTTTGTCTTATTGGTTATTTTTGCCTATTACTTGGCTTTGGTGGATTTTATTAAGCTCCTGAGTGTTTTGTTTATTTTAATCACGAAAGTTCTATCATTCTGGGAATTACTTTTCTTATTGTGGGTCAAAATACTCTTCCTTTTATTGTAAAACATGTTGATATTATGGTTCCACTAAGTGGGTTTGTTTCTGAAATTTTCCAGAAGTTGTTCATACAAGGTACAGCTGGTATGTGCTGGTATTTTGTGGTGGTGTATGTTTCTGCTTATTAGTTGGGAGGGTGGCTTAATTGTTAAGGTGTTTGCCTTACAAACACAAGGTACAGGGTTTGAGTCTCACAAGGGATAATTGGCTAGGCTTAAAATGGCTCGCAAATGCAGTTAGCGTAGTACTGATCTATGAACCTATGAACCTAAGTGGAGTTAACTGGATTTTGTGGAGATTTGAAACTTACCAATGTGTCACTTTGGAGTAGATATTTGGCTTAGAGAAATTTCTAAAGGTACCTTGGGTTGAATGGGGTCTCT
Organism: Protopterus annectens; assembly: GCF_019279795.1. Lineage (NCBI taxonomy): Eukaryota > Metazoa > Chordata > Ceratodontiformes > Protopteridae > Protopterus > Protopterus annectens. Next base: position 402,417,536 of record NC_056727.1, read on the forward strand.
GAATTCAATTTTATTTCAAAGGATGCAGCTTTATGGTCAGATATAACAAGTGAAGAAAATATGCAAGGAATGGTGCAAGATGCCCACATATTAGTAAGGACAAGATCCAAGATATTGTTCCCCCATTGGATTGTTCCAGGGCATTGTATTGACAAAGTCCAGGAATCCTTGTGCTAGTGCAGTAGTGGTGGTGTAGGATTCCTGGTGTATAGCTGGATAGTTTAGATCATCTAAGAAAATTATATTGAGTTTAATATGGGGTGGTTGCAATTCCTGTAGATAGGTGTTGGGACTTTCATGGGTCATAGAGGGAGTTCTGTAGCTGGTTAATATATGTTACAGGATATTTCTGATAAACATTTGAACATGAAAGAGCTCTAGTGCATCATGCTGTTTTTCTATCATTGATATGACTCTCATCTGGATGAAGACTGAAATATCTCCACCTTTTTTTCCTTCACAGTAGCATTGTAGTCCTCCACAGCCATTGCACTCTCCTCTACAACCACATATCAGTCACTGTACCTCCCAAGTGAGGAGGACTTGTAGAAAGTAAAGTTTTTTGTTTAGGCTTCTAGCATTCATCAGTAACACTTTCATATTTTCTTTTGCTAGTTTGTCATGGTGGTAGGTTTATCAAGTTGACAATACCTAGAAAAACACTATGGAGGTGGAAAATGTCTTGCCAATAATTGGATCTTTAGAGGGGATAGATGCAGGCTATGCCTGGTGAATCAGCATGGTGTGTTGATATATCCTTCTAGGCTGACAAATATTGGACTCCCATCTAATGACACCAAAAATTAAGCAAATGTTAAAGTCAGTCATGTTTTGCTCATATTGTGGCATTATCCTTGGAATAAGAATACCGGACTTCAGGCTATGTCAAGATAAATGGGTATTTACATAGTGTTTTTATCACAGGTACTTAAAGAGCTGGCTAAGGAAAAGCAGAAACACACTTAAGACTGCATCAGCATAGGCAATGTGTCATTGTCCAAAGCTGAAAAACAATATTAAATTAAAAAAATGTTTCTCAGAATGGGGCTAGAGAATGTCAGAAAGGGAAAGTATTCAGAAGATGTATCAAAGTCAGAACAAGATAAGGAGCAATGACTACTGAGGAAAATTAATGTAAGGAAAATATATTAAAAGCACAAAGGATCAAGCTGAGAGAAAGGAATATATAACATTAGTAAGTAAATATGATTTTAAACTGTATTTGAACCAGCATTCAAGAATGGAAACATAAAGCGCAGGTTGAAGTAATAACTGAACAACTGACATCTAAAATGCATTTACAGAAAATCTTTAAAATGTCACAAGCAATATGCCATTTGGTTGTTCAACTAACCATTATTATAGCAAAAATAATGTGCCTATAGAATTATCAAAAGCTTTTCCTTAGAAAAAAAATAGGGAATATCAACATCAACATCCAGAATGCACTTCATATTCCTCAGCCATAATATGCCTTTCTCTCTGATAACCTCATGTCAGGGAAAGCAATAACTCGGTGCACTCTTCAAGTAAAATGAGGTCCAGTGCATTAATGCTCCAGTATTTTAGTCACTTAAGGAAACTAGTTCCTAATGACATAGGTTCTCATTCTGAAATTATTCATTCTGACTCCAAATCATCAAATCCCCTTCATCAAATCCAAAGTTTAGTTTATCTTAGAAGTATCTGCTTCCTTCTATGTGAAATTAGCTTTTTAACCAGTAAAAAGAAAAGTCCCAATAATGGATTAAAATGTTTCCCATTTCCCAAATCTGCAGCTACTGACAATAGCATCGAAATAGGGTACATTGCAGATTCAAAGGTCAGAACTAATCAAGAATGTACAGGAGATCTGTCTTAAGTTAGTCTAGTTTGCCACATTTCAAGGAGATATGCTTCCAGTCATCCATCTCACTTGGTTCACATCTCCAGTGCAAGGTAAGTACACCTGGAAGCAAAACACCCAATCTAGCTGGTGTATAAAAGTATTTGAATAGACACTGCCAACCATAAAAAACAAACACAAAAACAGTACCTTCTTGACTTGGTGGTATATCTTGTCTACCATATTATTTTGAACCAGGCATCATCAGCCCACTAAAGAGACAATTGTTGTGTGTGTGTGTATTATACATATGGTTTTATGTTAAATTACTGAATGCACACGTTTGATACTCAGAACTGCAAAACAGCAAAACATGGTAGTAGCTTGTTGTCCGAGATCACTGGTGTTTTGCCCTTTCCTGGCTATAGTGTGATCTCAAAATTGGTATATATAATTACAGGGGTTGTATGGTGTACAACTCCCCATATGGTATGTGTGGGGGGCTTACCCCCATAAAAAGATATTTCAGAAGTGTTTAACATTTGATGTTTTGCAGTTTTGCTGTTGTAGAATTATCTTCTGAGTGTCCAACATATGTGTTTGATGACAGAATTGTATCTCTGAAGCACAAGATTTTACTGTTTTGCAGGGGGGCACACATACAACATTTCTTTGTTGTCTTAGGTTAGTAGTTTGTTTCAAAGTCTACACAAAATGTACTTCCTCCTACCATGCAAAAGAAACCTCCCGTACTTCTTACTTTCAATAAACTCCAAGATCATACCATTTCTGGGAAAGGCTTATGGTGATTTTGCAGAGTTAGTGACCTACAGAATTAGCCGAGAGAAACATGATCTGCAGGCTTAGTCTTCAATTAAACATAGTAATCCTGAGCCTTGCATACCAGGATGCTACATTAGATGGACATTCTAAAATGTATGTGGCAATAACTATACATGAAGATGCAACAAATTACTTTTCAGCATGTCTAAATGTTGGTTTAGGCTTAAAAGTAGTTTAATGCATTTTTTTGGAGATTAAGTGATATTCCAGGTCATACTGTAGATGCTACTAGATTGCATCCACTGAAATAGAAAGTGTAAGCAAATCAGTAAACACAAAAGTGAAAGAATGCGGCACTTGAACCGAAAGCTTTGGGGAATGTTATTACCATAACCAGTGTGTCAAGTCTATTGACTGTGTTAGCTCATCTGAGCTGTTATTGGGTTCCAGATAGAGACAAATCTTGTAGAGTTAAAATTCTTCAGCCTCCAAACCTAATTGTACATTATGACCTCAGATGCCATTGATACTGCCCCAATATTCATCTCTTTATAATACAGTGTAGTATGTTCTCATAAAATACCGTATGAATGAAAGAAACGTACAGTGTTTGGCGTCATTAGCTCAAATGTACCAGTAAAGACTTAGAAAGTAAAAAGTCATGGGCATTCAGATGCCAAGTAGCTAAAACATTGTATGTCCTTAAGGGATCATTTGCATATATCCTATGGACCTCCTTTACAGGAGGTTTAAGTTATTATACAGGGAAAACTCTAGTTTTGTTCATTTTTCCTTGCATGTTTTATTAAATGGTATATCTATGTAATCTTTATACTCTTTGATTTAACTGGAATTTGACAGACAGAAAATTCTTCAGTCTTACAACTACAGTAAGGCCATCCTAATATCATCTGCACAAAAGCATTTTCACAAAGTTGTACATGCTGGCCATATATGGATTTGAGCATAGTGAAGGTAGTGACCATTTGTATTACATGTCTAGAACATAAGAAGTGTTCTGCCACTGCTGTACTGTAGCTTTAGTAATGTCATGAAAGATATTAACAATACCACATCAGTTTATGCTGTTCCATTTCTCTGAAAAATATTATTGGTCATTATGGAAACTTACTGATACTTGAAAACGGTGCACTCTGTAACTTCAGTGAATTTAGGTACAACTACTATAAAGTGAAAAACCAACTTCAGTTGTAATTTAGTTTTAGAAATTTTTAGAAAAGACAGAGCTCTGTATAAGTGACATATTTCCAGACTTTGTGAGGAAGAATGGAATTATTCTCATTGCTACTGCTCTGTGCTATTTTCACTGAATGGACTGGTAGAATGAGCATTACACACTCTGAAATGTATGCAAAAAAGTGACCAATGATTCCTTGAAGTAAGATGGGTTAAAGTTTTGTTTATGAAGTAATATCACTGTTATTTGCTAGGTGGCACAGTGGCACAGCAGATAGTGTATTTGACTCACAGCAAGAGGTTCTCCAGTTTGATTCTCAGCTGGGATGCCTTCTGTGTGTAGTCTGTATATCCTTCCTGTGTTCATGTCGGTTTCCACTGGTTGCTCCACTTTCCTCCCACATTCCAAAATTCATGCCGTAAGTGGACTGGACACACTAAATAGGCCATAGGAGTGAGTATGTGTGTGTGGTGTGGAAGAACTACTATGGCAAGGCTAGCCACCTGGTGTTGTATTAGCTCTAGATGCTTGTCACTGTTAAAGTGACACCCTGATCCCAAGTACAAAAAAAAAGTTGTGGATGGATAGATCACTGTTGTCTTCTGTATTATCACCAGCTAAGGTGATAACAGACAAAATAGTGAAATATGCTCTGGACTTTCATCATCTTGATTTCAAAGTAAATGACTCATCATAAGGAGTTCATTTTATGACTGGGAATAAAGCTGGAGACATAATATTTGTCCCTGAAAGAGACATATTCCAGCAGTTTGATATTCCAAGGGACATGTGATTGTAAATCTCACTGCATGGCTCTTATAGGGAGTTGGCTGTAAAGAAGAAATAGGCCACTCACAACTTTTTTTTTTTTTTTTGCTGATGAAGTGAACTGTCACTAACTTTAACCAGTTTGTTGACTGTTTTCCCCAGGCCAAGAGCTAAAAGCAGTTTGAAGAATGTATAAATTTGTGGTATTCTGTAGGATTTTTTGATTTCTCAATTTATCTTTGAAATGTTATGATATGTTATATGAAGTATTATCATCTTTAAAGAGAAACTTACCTAAGGAGATTGTGAGAAGAATCAATTTTGCAAGTATCAGATGCCCCAATAGATAATAATCTTAAGTGTTTTAGTTAGGGAAACCGCAACCCTGAGAATTATGAGTGCGACAACATATTAAAGAAAGGCTTTAGCAAGAAGAGCTGGAATCTCTTTGCCAATGCTGAACATAACACATTTTTGTCTACAATGCTTTTCATTCTCCTCCTTTTAAATTCCCTAAACAGAAAAAGAAACAGAGACAATTGGGAACCTAAAGTTTCAAAGTTTCAGAAGGATGGAGTTTGCTTTATGTACTACACAGGAGCCTAGAGTAGTATCCAAGAGACCCAAGCCTGACATGCCAAGTGAGTCAATTTGGTGGCTAAGTAGTTAAGTCTGCTCACAGCTCCATGGTCTGGGATTTAGTTCTGTCCTTTGGTCACTGATTGTGTGGGTTTGCATGTTCAACCCATGTCTACATATTTTTTCCTAGTACTTTGTTTTCCTCTTCCCCTGAAAACATACAAGTTAACAGGCTAGTTTAAACTGTCCATTTGACTACACTTTCATTTTCTGTCATGGCATGACTTGTGGTTCAAATGGCCAAAGACAGTGCAGTTCATTTACCCACAAATAAAGTGTGCATCCTACCATCTGTCTCAGGCATTTCCTCTCACCTCTAGCTTACCCCTCTGGTCTGCCTTCACTGCCCAGAGTTCTGTACAATACAGACGCACTGGTCACACCACTGTTTTATGCACCTTACTTTTCCAGTCCTTTGGTATTCTTCTATCACATGCCAACCCTAACACTCTGTGCCATTTGGCTGAAGCCTAAGCTATTTCAGTTATATAAATACAATAAAGTTCACTTTGACTTTGACTTTTGACTTAATATCATTGCGTAGGATAAGACCACAAGCCAGTTTTCAAAGGTTTAACTCACCTTTCATGCACCCATACTGCCAGTGTCTTGAGCAGAGCTATATAAAAAGTCAGTTTGGGTGCCAAAAACTCATATCTTTCTTGTTGCCAATGTGCTTCACCTCTGTAGACTTTGTGGACCTGATGGTCAGCTATCGCATGCTTACAAAAGTGAACGATAATTAATTGACCCCATGTAAGCGAAAGCTAGCAATGTCAAAACCTCAGAACAGTGATTTTTTTTTTCCAAGGGAAAAAAAAAAAAATCACTGTTCCAAAAATAAAAAAAAACAAAAAAAAATTTTAAAACATTACATAACGTGGGAGGCACAGCACCCCACACCCCCCCCCACTTAAATATACCAACTCCGAGATCGAACTACAGTGCCGAAAATGGCAAAGTAATGGTAGCGGCCAAGCAAATTCTTTCCCAGGGAAAGAATTTGCTTAAAAGCTGCTTCGTTATTTTGCCTTTTCGTTCTTTTACATTCGATCAAGACACATTCGACAAAATGCGTTTGCAATCACGTAATAGGAACCCATTCTTTCAAGGCTGGATAACTAAGTAATCTTCTAGGGAAAAACATTCCACAATATAATTTTTTCTGTGAAAAAAATGTGTTTTTAATGTGAATGTGATACTTTATGCTAGAAAATATATATTTTTTTTGTTGGACTGTCATATTACTGAAGGGATTTTTACAAATGTAATGCTTAGGAGATCAAACTATGTAAAATCTATTTTTATTGACATATTCTACATTTTTCTGTACATTAAGTATTTGTGGGACTGGATTTTGTGCTTTCAGAGACTGTCACAGAAAATTTTAGAACTTTATAATTTTCCTGTCAGAAGGCTTACCAACTCACTCAGGCTTCACTATCCACTTGTGAGGTCTCCTTCTTGATTTGTGTATGGAGCAGTTGTCAGTGTCTGCATTTCTTCCTTCCTCCGGTCTACAAGAAAAATAAGATAATAAGTAGGGAGTCTATAAGATCTGCCAGATCAATCACTGCCTCAGCCACTGGTGTGTGACTATGCTGTGGCCAAAACTGGTGCCTTGGACCACTCATCTTTTCCATCTTGTCTCTTTGGTGTAGCTCTTCATGAAGTTAGTAAGGACCAGGACATTGCCACATCATTTGTGGCTGTTGGGTTGCCCACAGAGGGCAATGGAGAACCACTATTGCCAGTCTCAAGTGAACAAGTGAGTGACGGTATAATGCTTAGCTGGGTAGGGTGCCTAATTTCCTGGACTAATGTTCCTGTAATGGGTTGGTCCCTTTCCAGAGAATATCCCAAGAAGACAAAGCAGAAACTTAAAAAATGTTTCTTCTCCTCTATCCTTAACTATGGACAGGGAAGATTCGCTGGAATTTGCTAAATGATTACTCTGTCTTTAATGTAGTAAATCCTGTTTCCTTATAACCTTCTAATAGAAAAAGAAACAAAAAAAGATTTCCCTCACAGTCTGACAGTGATTCCCAGTCAGATTAGCAGGAAGAGAAGGTGGAGTGCGATTTTTCAGCTAATTCTCCTGTAGCTGGGCATCCTGATTCTAAGAATTGTTTTTTCAGATCTCCCTCAGAAGAATGGCATTTCTGAGACTATACACAAAATGAAATATTTATTTCAGTGAGCCAGTGTTACCTCAACTAACAAAGTAAAATAAAATCTACAGATGTTCCTTATCTCCCAGAAAAAGTTTGTTTGCGTCTTTCGGCTTTTCCCGGTTAGGGGTCGCCACAGCGGAACTCCGGTCCGCTAATGATTGGCAGTAGAGTTTTACGTGCTGGCTTGCTGGGCCTAATGCACAACCTTCCACGAAGGAATGCCCGTTCATGCATGTTGACACACAGAAAACGCTCTAACTGAGAATCAAACGGGCAATGTCTAACTGTGAGGCAACAACGCTACCACAGCACCACCACCGCAGTATCTCCCAGAAAAAGTACTATGATTTATTAAAAACTGCCTGCAGCTTTTCCTCCTGTGTTGTCTTCCTTTGAGGATGTTTTCTTAATAGCTTGCAGTATGCTTAACAGTCAGCCACCTGCCCTCAGAATGTCTGATAGGTTATATAAAGTATCTCAGGCACAGAAATTCTTAATTGTTAAAACCAAAATTAGATCCTGCAGTGTTTTCTTTATCTAAGCCTTCTACTGCTAAACATATTATGAATGCTAACCTCATTCTCTCTAACATGGATGGAAAAGCTATGGACAAATTTGGGAAGAATGTTTACTTTTCTGTTACATAAACTTTTAGAATTTTGAACTGCTAAACTCATGTTTATTGGCTTCTTTTGAGAACATGTGTAAAATAACTGTACACCTTTATTCTTCAGAGGTTAACTTCTTCTTCTTCTTTCGGCTTTTCCCAGTTAGGGGTCGCCACAGCGGATCATCTGTCCGCTCATGATTGGCAGTGGAGTTTTACAGTGTCAAGTTGCCAGCCCGGCACCCAACCTTCCACAGAAGGCACATACACGCACACACTCACACCTAGGGCCAATTTAGAGTGTCCAATCCACCTACTGCATGTCTTTGGGATGTGGGAGGAAACCGGAGCACCCGGAGGAAACCCACGCGACCACAGGGAGGACATGCAGACTCCGCACAGAAGGCACCCCAGCCGAGAATCGAACCAGAGAACCTCTTGCTGTGAGGCAGCAATGCTAACCACTGCACCACCGTGGCCACCCCAATTCTTCAGAGGTTAACACTTCTTTGAATTCCTTAATTGTGTTGTCTTCTCAGGTAACCAAACATTCCTATGAGTCTGTTGATGCTACATCCAGAGAGGCTGATACCGGCTCAGTTATGAGAATGTCTACTCAATTATGTTCTTAAAACTTACCAAAAGATAAAGCTTAGATTTTAAATTTTTCGCTGGACAAAGATGTGTTATTTGTTCCCTCGGTTGCTGAGGTCCTTAAAGGATTTAATGAAAGAGGGAAAGTAATTCAATTGATAACTCATATTTTTCAACTTTGCTTTTCAAAGTTCATTAGAAACTTTCCTTCCTTTTCAGGATCTTTACAAGCAAAGTAAGCAGTCTCAGTAAAGTTCTAACAAATAGACTTTCAAAAAAGCAGTGAAAAGTTGGCTCAAAAAAGAAAGTGAGCCTTCCAGAAGAAAGGGCAGTCCAAAAAGTCTGAATGACTATTTGCCTCTACAAACCTCCCCCCTCTGTCTAAGCCTCAGTTTTCCCCTGTAGCATATATTATCTCAGACAAGTGGATTCTCAGACTTATCCAACAATGGTATAGATGGTAAAGCACCCCTCCCCCCTTTCAAGGCAAGCCTCCTCATTCTCCAAATCAGATACTCCTGTTTCCTCCTATTTTAGAGCAAATGTTGACTTAGAGGTGATAGAACGTGTGCCCTCAGCTCAGAAAGGCAAAGGTCATTACTCAAAGATTTTTAGCACCAAAGAAAGAGGGACCTTGGAGACCAGTCCTAGACCTCTTCTTTCTAAATCTTTTTTATCAAGATTCCAAAATTCAAAATGTTATCCCTTCAAACCCAGTTCTCTCTCTTATACCATTGTGCAGATTCATGGGAATATTGGACATAAAAGATGCTTATCATCACATTCCAATTTGCAATTAATTCAGGCATTTTTTAAATATTTTCTGTATCTGGTTCATATATAAGTTCTCTTTCTTACCCTTTGTCTATACACTGTGCTAAGAGGATTTACAAAGTACCTGGCTCCAGTGATTGCTGCAAACACTTGTTCCAGTAGTGAGGATTCCCTGACATAGGTAATGAAATTCCTACTGAGTCTGGGGTTTCAGCTAAACTTGCAGAAAGCATCTTTCATCCCATTCCATTTATTGGTTTTTCTTTGTTGCTTTCTGAATTTGTCCCTCAGAAGATCCTATGTTCATAGGTTCATAGGTGTGTACTAGGCTAATGGCCCTGGAGCCTTTACAAGCCTAGCCCATAGGATTACCCTGGCATTGTGCCACCCGACCTTAGCTCCCAGTGCCTCTGTCGAGTAAAGCCACTGGAGTGATCCCTGGGGTGAATTTTCTATTTCCCATCCATTCATCAAATTTCTCTTGAAGAGGGGCAGTGAGGTGCTCTGTTCATCATATTGGTCACTGCTGCAGTAGCCCTTAGCTATATTAGTTATATCCTGCTAAGGATGTAACAGCTGGCCAGCTTCCAAAGCTTCAGGGCACCTTCACACTCGAGCTTAGGTGTCTAAAAAAACACAGGATTGAGTGTCAAACTCTTCGGACCTTTCCTGCCATCAAGGAGAGTGCCCCTCTGTTGGCTTTTGAGGATCAGTGGTCAGCTTGTGATGTTTCATTCCTGGGCAGACAAATTACCTTTTGGGAAAACCCTTCCAAACCTGACCCGGCAGCTATAGCTTTAGGTAATTCTACTGCTGCTAGATATTTAGTTAATTCCAGTCCTATACTTTCTCAGAAGGATGGAAAAATGTTTGCTAAGCATGGGAAAAAATTGAAAGGCTCATATGTTAAAGTTTATTCTGACTAATTGTGAAAATATGAGGAATGTTTTTTTCTGCAGTTTCTTCTTGTGAGGAACATTTGCTTTAAATGGTTTTATTCTTCCATTTTATAGGTCACAACACATTGTTTAAAGTGTATGCATGCCTCTGTTAATACTTTTTCCAGGGCTATGGCCACTGGTACTGCTTTTGAGGATACTTGCCTGACTGCATTCTCAGAACCTCCCAGATGATGTGAAAAATGAGATTTTAAATTCTCCTTTGGACAGAGATTTAGTTTTTGGCCCCTCTGCTGCAGAGGTTTTCAAAAGGTGTGTTGGGAGGAGTAAGCTTATACAGGGAATCTTTTAGGTTTTTCAGCCCTCCTTTTTTAAGTTTTCCAAGGGATTTTGTAACTCCTCGTCCAATTTTGGCAAGAAACAAAATTATTATCCTCAGCAAAGTGCTGGTAAACAGACATATAAGAAGCAATGGCAAGAAGGTTCCAAAAAGAATTCAGGAACAAAGGACAATCCAACAAGTCAAAATGCCTACATAAGGCACCATGTCCCCCTCCTTCCCACCCCGATAGTCCCTTTTCCCTTCTAGAAAGTCCAAATATCCACTTCTCTCTTTGATAACAGATAGTGTCAGACAATGGGGTTCTAAACATAATTCATCAAGGTTGCAGATGGCAGTGGGAGGAAATTCTTCCTTTTCAGGGGATAATTTTCCTCATCTACCAGACCAGACTCATCTATTTTCCCTTTTCCTTCAACACATATTGTCTCAGGGAGTAATAGAAACAGTTCCTCCTTCCCAGTTTGAGAAAGGTTTTGAATCAAGGATGTTTTTGGTTCCAGATAAAGAAAATTATTTTAGTCCAGTTCTAGATCTTTTTTTTCTAAACCAGATTGTCATAGTGCCCAAGTTCAATATGCTGCCACTTTACAATATGTTACCTCTACTTCCTCATTTAACTTCATCTCATCCATATTCATCCAGGTTTCAGGCATTTCTAAAGGTACTCTTTGGACTCTCCAATCTCCACTGCTCCAAGAATGTTCACAAAGTATCTAGCTCAAGTTATAGCTCATTGCAGGCTACATGGAGACAGCATTTTCTCATATTTAGACAACTTGCTTATCTTTGCAGAGTCTTTTTCAAAACATCAGAAATCTCTTACTTGGGTGAGAGATCTCTTATACAAGATAGGATTCCAAGAGAACATTCAAAAGTCTTTTTTGGCTCCATTACACAGTATTGTGTTCCTGGAGCAGTCTGCTAATTATCTCAGTTGAAAGAACTTTTCTTCCATAGGAACAATAGAGCTATATCTAAATCTCTTTCTAGGGTTCCCACTCAGACTTCAGTCACTGCAGGGCAATATTCAGGATTTTTGGATCTCATGGCATCTATGATTCTCATACCTCTAGCCAGACTCCACACCAAAAAGATATAGTGGTAGTTGAAGTCTCTTTGGTCACAGCACCATCACCCATTATCTTTTCAAGTCCCACTTCAGGGATTTGTCAGAAGAGAAATTACTTGGTAAAGACAGCAAACATCCCTAAATCCAGGTCTCCCATTCTCCCCTCCTGCTCCAAAGTGGTCAGTCACCACAGATGCCTCAGACTTTTCTGAATGTTTTTCCACCCTTTCCACTGATATGCAGGATACTTTTGAAGATTCAGAAGGAATCCTCCAAGATCATTAGGTGACTTCCTCCTCGCCCAGGCAACAGTGTCTCTCTCTTCTTTAGGAAATGGCCAGGGCCATTTACCTCAAATACCCACACAGAACAGATTTGCTGACACAAGAACAGGGGTGTTCGATACATCCTGACCTCAAACATATTCAATTGACTGCATCCTGACCTCAAACAATTTCAATTGACTGCATGGATGATGATGGTCTTAATCCCCTTTGGGTGCATATTTATTGAGGATGTGCAGCAGGTACTAATGGCAAGAAAGCCTGCTACTACAAAATGATATATTTGCAAAAACTATTTCCAAATGGTTGTCTCAGGATACTACCTTTTGTTATTCTCACCACAACAAAACTATTCAAGTTAGGATCAAGGCTCAACTCTGCCAGGGACTTTGCTTCTTCTATGGCTTTTTGGAAAGAGGTGGATTCTAGAAGTATTTTAGCAGCAACAGTGTGGTCCTCTATATTTAATTTTACAAAGCATTACAAGCTTGATAACTTCTCTTCATCTAGATTAGGCTTTGCTTGGACCATTCTCCAGGGGTTCCTGGACCCTTCCCCTTTCACCTCCCAAATGTTACAGTGATCAATATGATGAACATTGCATAGTTGTGTCATACCAGCAGATGTTCAACTGATAACTGCTGAAGTAGCTGCTCCCTCCATCCCCCTTTTGTTTTTTTTTTGTTCTGCTAGGGCATGTATATGTATATATTTTCACTTCTATGTCCTCTCATAGCTCAGCCTTTTTCTCTAAGCTGGCATGAAAGCTCTGGAGGGCTTGCCACTCAAACCTGTGTTTTTTAGATAGCTCAGATTGAGCTAGCTAAAAGTTTCAGTAGGTGGAAGGTGCAGTGAAGCTTGGAAGCTTATCAGCTGTTGTAATCTTGGCAGGATATCTAAGGCTACTACAGCAGTGATCATTTGAATATCTCCTGTTATGGTAACTGTACTTTCTACCACATTACAAAGAAATCTTCCTGAATTTCTCCAGCCAATCCCATTCTTCTGTCAGGGAATTTGTCAGGATTTTGGTTTACATGGCTTCTATGATTATCATGATTCCCTTAGCTGGACTTGAGATGAGAAGAATTCAATAGTACATCAGATCAATCTGGACTCAGCATTAACACCTTTTATCTTTTGTGATTCCAGTTTAGAGGGCTGTCAGAAGGGAGTTACTGTTCTAGGTAGACCAGCTTTTTCTAAACCCGGGTTTTCCATTTTCCTTCATTTCCCCTGTCAGTTTTTCATAAAAGATGCTTCAGACTTTGCTTGGAGAACAATTTTAAAAATTTGTAGAAGTGTGAGGTAAGTGGAATTCCCAGGACAGACAAAAACACATAATTGTCAAAGACATGATAGTGGTAACCAGTGCTTTAAAGGGTTCAAATCATCTGTGGTTTTCAGCACCCATGCAGGATATCCCAGACAACATGTCAGTGATATGATACAGAAGCAAACAAAGGTGTACCAAACCTTATCTCTTTTGCAGACTTGCTGATCGCCTAGGAGGTGGCAACTCAGCTCAGTTTGACTATTTAGACTTCATATATGCCATCAAAGCAAAATTATGTCACAGACAAAGATAAGCAGAACCAGGACAGACCATCATGAATGGAAACTCCACCTGGGTGTCTCCCAGGATTTAATCAATCAATGTGGAACACCTCAAAAACTATATTTGCCTTTAAATATTCAGGTAAAGAAATTCTGTTCTAGGATTCTTTGCAAATAGGCTTGGAAGACAGATGCTTTTTTTCATTCGCATGGATGAGGATGTTCCTGTATGTCTTTCCACCCTTTCCACTGATATACAGTGCCCTTATAAAGGTTCTGAGGGACTCTCTCAAAGATAGTGTCAGTGACTCTAATTTGGCCAGGCAGCAGTGGTTCTGCCTGTGACGCCCCACCAGTGGATGGTAATCATGGAAACTCAGTCCTCACCATTGGCACCAGTGGGGGACATACATTGGGAAGATGAAGTACACACTCAGTATTTCCAAATGCAGCTCACTGCATCACATGCAATTTCCCTTAACAGCACACACAGACCACAGTCAGACTGGGACTGGTTTATCCCTCTTTCTCCAGGTCCCCAGTAAGACTTCCCACTGGCACAAGCTAGAGTTGGGTCCTTAGCCAGGGGTCCGAGCCAAGTCCTCAGGGTCCAACACACTCTGTGTCCAACCAGTGTTCCGTGCCCCTGCCCAAGTATCTGACACATATATTCTTGGAGATTTGTTTTACACACACACACACACACACACACACACACACACACACACACACACACACATGAGAAAGGCTGGCACAGGTTTACTAGCTATGCATCCTTCTGCCCAGACTATAAGGTAGTTATCATTGCCACCAGAACCCCGTATCAGCTAATTTAAGGCCCATAACAAAGGATGTCCAATCTTACTGTGTAATGTTACTACTAATACAAATGGTAGTTTGACCAAGAGCAAGGCTGTCAGGAGTGGCCCACATTGTCACCAAATAAATATGCAAGTACTCTCAGAATTTACATAGCTCTACAAAGATCAGCCACAATGAAATGTTTAAATATATTTAATAATAAATAATAAAAGAACAATACAATACAATACTAAATATATATTTATAGTGACATCAGAGTTCAAAATCAGAGGAAATGTTTAAAACAACATTGCAAGACAGTCTCAAATAAATAAAAATATCAAAGCTAAGCTTTGCTATATTCCTGACTATAATTAAGAGAATTATACATTCTTACTGTAGAGCAAGGCAAATGTGTGGTGAATGGATCTTCTCTAGTTGTTGTCAGGTCAAAGACAGAATACAGAATGCTGTCTTTCACTAAGAGACTTTGCAAATTAATATCTCAGATATTACTGCTGGGATAACTTGTAGAATTACATCATTGCTTGTCATCTGACACCTAGTTCTCAGGCTCAAAACAACCCTTTATGACAGCTGGTAGCATTTAGCATCTATCTGTAAAAATACATACACAAAGGCTTTTCCTCAGATCTTTGGCAAATAGTGGAAGTCATAAAGCAATAAAACACTTCCAAGACAATACAGAAAGCTCCCTAGTTTTAGACATTGTGCCTGCTGCTGCACTGAAACTGAAAGATAACATCTTTATATGGCCTAGCCATAAAGTAATTTAATTTCAGTTATTTTTCTGAAGTTAACCTTCTGTATTCCCGTTTCCACTGTTAAAATATACATGTAAACAGTTACAATAGTGTATGTACATTTCTGTTTTCTTCCAGCAGGGTACACTGTGGATACATTTCAAACAGCACTTTGATAAATACCTCTTCAGCACGTCTATACAAATCATCTTATATGACATACAGCTTTAATGCATTTGTAGCACAAACATCTTATATGAATCATGTTTATATTCACAAATTACATATAATTATTTACAAAACTCAAGATAGTTGTGCTGGCAGTATCTCCCTTTGTCACACTTCTATATGTTGATATTCACAAATGACATAAC
This sequence comes from Protopterus annectens, assembly GCF_019279795.1. Lineage (NCBI taxonomy): Eukaryota > Metazoa > Chordata > Ceratodontiformes > Protopteridae > Protopterus > Protopterus annectens. The sequence goes on from NC_056727.1 coordinate 402,432,989, forward strand.
TATTTATAAAATTCCAGATAACTGTGTTGGCAGTATCTCTCTTCATCACACTGCCTTCTTTTGAAATTGGCAAAAGGCAATCACTCCAAGCTTCCTGACAGACTGGATTTACTCACACAGGCAAGGGTTGTCTAATATAGCCCTGTCTGAAGGCACTGAAATTGATTGCCTGCATGATCGAGTTTTGATATGTTTTAGACATTTTTTTCCTGAGGATGTACAGCAAGTATTAAAAGAGGTAAAAACTGCTACTAGAAAATCATATTTGTTGAAGTGGAAAAGATTTTCTAGTTGACACCAGTGTAAGAACCAGGACCCAATTGTCTCTGGGTCTAGATTCTTTGTTTGAGCTATTATCCTCTGGCCTCCCATTCTCTGCTATTAAGATTCATTTTTCAGCCATTTTGCTTGTCTGCCCTTAGATACCTCCCTTTCTTCCAGTTCTTGAGTCACTCAGCTTTTGATAGGGATTTTGCATATCTGCCCAACTAGGAAACAGGTGGCTCCTCCTTAGGATCTTAATTTTGTGCTTGAAAAATTAACACTTCTTCCATTTAAACCAGTTCCTCAGGCTGATTTGAGTCTCTTAACATGGAAACCTGTGCTACCCATTGCTCTAACATGTAGAGGAAGAGTATCTGAGTTACTTGTGTTGTTTACATCCTTTGACTAGATGAAGTCAAACTGTAATTGATTAATCAGGTTAGCTAAATGTTCAATAAAATAATTGTTAATGAGCTTGGATGATGAATAAGAAATTTGTCCTTAGTTTGGCACCTGTGTTTCTAATGGACAAAGGCAACCTGTAAATGGTTCATCTCCCAGGCCTCTGTTTGTAAATGATTTATTGTCCAAGCCACTGCTTACACTTACCAAGGGTACCACAACTTGTCAGAGATTTGGAATGCATGGCTACGCTTAAAAAGGCCCCAGTGGTTGGTAACCTAATATACACCTATGAACGTATAAAACTGGAACTAAATTTATCGGCCAGTAGATTTGCTATATCTTCACGCTTCAGTACATTGGTTTGCATTGCTTTGAGGTTGTGGATATACCTGAAGAAAGCTTTGTGATTGATCCTGGTCTGGGAGGCTATTGTTAGCTCAAATTTGGGCCAGGTAGACTTGCTAAGACAATTGAGTTGCTTGTTCAAATTGATGAGGGAGTTTTTTGCCTTGCCAAGCATTGCACCTCCTAATTTTTACCATGATTGTCTTCTTTTTGTACAACATACTGATGTTTAGATTCCACCAGGGTGGCATCTTTAGTTCCATGCTTCTCTGTGCAGCTGTTAATATGATTATACATGGTTTTCATTAGCAATTCTGCATAGGCAGCAGTGTTTACAGGGTATGGGGGGGGGGGGGGCTTGGCATTTTACCAATGTGTCACTTAACAGTAGGAAGTTTTCCCTAAAATAATTCCTAAAAGTTCTATGATTAGTTGAGGTTCTGGAAATTATTTTTATTTCAAAGACAACATTATAGTCTGACCTGACCATTAAGGACAATACACTAGGATGGTGCAGCATTCACCCATATTTGTAAGGACTAGGTCAGGAATGTTTGCAGCCCTATTGGGCATGAGGATTAGCTGGCCCAGGATATTTGTGTTTACAAAGTCCAGGAACCTCTGGGCATGCATACTAGGAGTCATGTATGACTCCCAGCCTGTAGTGGGCTAGCTATATTTACCCATGAATGTGGTGTGGGTTGAATGGGGAGTTCTGCAGTACATATCAGCATGAGTTGTAGGTTTCCTAGGTCATGGAGAGGGAGCTATTGCTTGTAAGGATATGATATGGAACTTTGCCTATGGTAATTTGGCATGGGGATGCTCAAGTGCCTGACTAGCCTTGAAGTTTGTACGCTTTTTTATGTTAACTAAGACACATACACCTTTTGTCCCCTCCTGCACAGTTGGTGATCTAAATATGTGGAAGGCATTGTAACCCTGCAATGCCGGGGTGCTTGCCAAGTTTCAGTAACTGTACATCTATATTCTTCAGGCTAAGGAAAGGCTGCAGGTGGTAGTGTTTCTTTCTTAGACTCCTGACACTGAGCAGCAACACCTTCAGTTGTTCTTGTGCTGCTTTTGCTTTGCCAGAAAGTTTATCAGACTGGTAATGCCTAAAAAGGCATCATGGGGGTAAACAAGGTTTTAGTCAATATACAAATGTGCAGAGGGAACATGAGCAATCCATCCCTGGCAAAGCAGCATGGTCTGTCTACTTTTTACTTTTTACTGTCATCCTTCCAAGATAACAAATATTGTACCCCATTCAAATGACACCCAAAACTGAACCAATTGTTAAAGTCAATTATCTTTTGTTTATATCATGGCATTGTCCTTGGAGGAGGTAAAATGCTGCTCACTGAAAAGCTCATACTGGCCTGAGACATGTAATCCAAGAGCTTTATGTCCCTCTTCATTTAGTCTAGAGGTACATCTCAAGTCGTTTACACCCACATAAACTATGACTGAGCCATATTACTACTTATTGTTCAAAGACCCGAGTTCATACGTGATCTGTCAGATCCTGGACACTGACAGGCAACTGACCATTCCTTTCTCCTTACTCAGCTTGATGAGTGGGATGTGTGCGTGTGTGTGTCCCACAATGGAGTTCCCTCTGACCAAAATAATGGGTTGTGTGGTTGTTTGCCTTATTGGCTTAGAGGTTGAGATGTCATGAGATGTGGCTTTGTGTGTCATGGTGTATAATGTCTGACAGCCCTTTGGGGCTTAGGAAGATTACATTTAACAGGCTATGCAAATGTGGGTCTATTTGTTTATTTCAAAGATTGTGTGTGTGTGTGTGTGTGTGTGTGTGTGTGTGTGTGTGTGTGTGTGTGTGTGTGTGTGTGTGTGTGTGTGTGTGTTTGTTTGTATGTGTGTGATAGGTGACAACTTGCTTGGTATTATAAGACTTTCCTCCAGTGACAACTACATATATTTTTTAACAGTTTGTTTAAGAATTAGGTGGTTGTCAGCAAACATGAGAAATTTGCTACATTGCCTCAGGACACCCATATCCACCAAACTGGCTGCAGAGATTGTACAAAAGTGAATATCACCAGCTGCAGATCTTTATTACGTGATCATTAGGGGAGGTACATGAGGGGCCTAGAGTCTGCTAGCTTGGGTGCTGTATGAGTATATACTTCTGTCAAGATTTTCTAAAACTAAACTCATGGGGTGGTGGTCCTTAATGCACATAGTAGTTTCCGTCTGCACAACTAAGACCTAAGGAATTTTAAGAAGTAGTTTTGTAGGGAAAATGTCAACACTTACATCTATACAGGGTAGTGACAACTGCCATTATGAGATTACATAAATAGAGAAACTGACTAAACAAGCAAAATGTCTCCCTGGCCAATTAAGAAATTACACTTAGGACTCCCTTAAGTGATTCTCAAGCTCAGAATGAGATCAAGTGCCTCTCTATACCACCACCAGAATGCAGTCCATCCCTACTTAATGTTAAACCATCAGGAGAAGCAGAAAGTGCATAAAGAAAGAATAGTTGTATAAAATCTTACCATAACGATAAATGTCCTTCTCTTCTCTGTTGTAGTATTCATAACATAAGGGAGTTCCCTGCCATAGGCGGCCCGACATCGGCAAGTATTAAAAAAATTTACTACTGTAGGGTGTATGGTACATCACACGTAGGCTGCGATCGAACATTGTCCATAAAAGTGACTCACATGCACACCATCCTCAGAACTGCCTGCCTCAGGAGGCATGCCAGCCTAAGGTAAGAATCATCCAAGAAGAAACAAGGCCAGAGGGAAGGAGGGAGGGATAGAAATACTGCAATAGAGAAGAGAATGACATCTATCGTTATGGTAAGATTTTACACAATTATTCTATGCCATTCTATTCATCTGTTGCAGTATTCATAACATGAGGGAGACTGCAAAAACTTATGAAGTAAGGGAGAAGGGAGTAGCTGAGGAGCTTTCCGGGAAGCCCTGCAGTATGGCTCTGGCAAACCCTGCTCTAGATTTAGAAATTACATCTAATTTATAGTGTTTGGTAAAGATATCTACTGAGGTCCATGTAGCTGCTTCAAGAATTGAATTAGTGTCCAGTCCATTGAAAAAGGCTGCAGATGAGGCAGTAGCCCTGGTAGAATGAGCCTTAACAGGGGAATGGAGAGTTTTACCATGGTGAGTGTAGCAGAAGTAAATAATCTTTGAAATCCAGGAGGAAATAGTCTACATGGACACAGCCCACCCCAGGGCCCTGGAGTGGTAAGAAACAAAAAGCTGATCTGAATTTCTAACAGCCTTAGTCTTATCCAAATAAAATCTAAGTTGCGTGTGAACATCTATAGTATGGAGGACCCTCTCACTAGGGTTCTAGGGAGAAAGGAAAAAGGTAGGTAAGTGCATGGACTGATTTAAAGATACGTTATTGACTAACTTAGGCATACATGGATTTGTGTGCAGGAAGACCCTGTCTTTGTGGAAGGTGAGAAAGAGTGAAGATACTATAAAGGCCTGTAGCTCAAGACACTCATCTGGCTGAAGTTAAGGTTAGGAGTAACACAGTTTTCCAGGAACAGTACTGAAGAGAAGCTGAGGGTGCTGGCTTGAAGGGTGAGAGAGTTAGCTTTTCCAAAACAAAGTTAAAGTCCCTGGGAGGCAGAACAGTTTTCCTGGGAGGTGGAATGTCTAGGACACCTTTTAGAATTGTTTTGCCTCAAATCTACTAGATAATGGGGAGATAGAAATAGACAGGCAGATATGGCTGACATACGAGCTTTTACTGATGAGTAAGCCAAACCGGCATTGAGCAATTCCCACAAATAACTCAAAACTAGGGGAATTCCCACTTTTAATGGCTCCTGATTTTGTTTCAGATACCAGATTGAAAAATCTCTTCCATTTTGCAAAGTAAGATTTTCTGCAGGACTGTCAGCACATCCTTAGAGAATAGGTGTCTGAAAGCCTGTACCTTTTATGGAGGAAGAGAGACCCTCATAAGATCTGTTTGTATCCTGTACCCCAGGAAAATTTGATCCTGTGAATCAGTGAGAACTGATTTTTTTAAGTTCATGTTGAACCCTAGATTTTATACACGTTTGATGATAATGGCAATATTTCATTCCACCTCCTCTGTGGAGGTAGCTAGAAGGAGAATGTCATCCAGGTATGGAAAGATGTGTATTCCCTGGAGTCTGCAGTGGCCAGGCATGGGTGCAAGGCATTTGGTGAAGACCCTTGGTGTGGTAGAAATCCCAAAGGGCAAGACACAGAACTGAAAATGCCATAATGATACAGATAAGTGTACAAACTTCCTGTAGTTGGGATGGATGGGAATGTGCAGCTATGCATCTATGAGAATGAGTGAGAACAGAGTCTGGAGGGTCAGCATGCAGAAAAGGGGCACTCTTGGGAAGGTATTGAGATAGGACAGGTCGAGGATGAGTCTGCAGGGACCCTCTTTGGGCACCAGGAACAACCTGGAATAACACTCTGGATGGTCCTTTGGTTTAATAATTCTAACAGAACCTCTGGGAAAAAGGCAAGTTGTTCCCTGGGAGGTTGAGGGATGCCCCTAAAGGAGACTACTTGATCCCACACCATGAAGTATCCTTTTTAAACAATTGAGAGGACCCAAGCATCTTAGGTTATGCTTTTCCAGGCTGGTAGGGATAGGGGAAGGCATTGGAAAAGTGGGATGTGGGTGGAGGGGGGGAGCAGTCGAAGAGAGGATGGCTTGTCTGGAAAGGACCACTTATGTGGCAGAGTTGCTGGTGGGGCCGTAGGCTGTTGTGGTTTCCTGTCATTCTTTTTTGTTCTGGGTTGTGTGCGATGTGAACGTCTATCACAAATACAGGCTTTGTATGGTAGTTTCTTTGGAACTTGGGTACTGGGGAAACAAAAATATGTTTCAATACCTGCAGTTCCTTACCCTTTTCCTGCAATGATTTGAACAGGGTGGAAGCTACAGGTCCAAACAAGGTAGAATTGTCCAGACGTGCATCCATAAGTTTGACTTCCATGTCCACAGGTAAAGACTGAAGTCTTAGCCAAGAAAATCTTCTTATCACTGATCCAGAGCCAGCTGCTTTGGTGGAAGCCTCTACAGCATCATAGCTGCATTTTATGGTGTGACATGCTACTTGAGAAGCACCAAGCAAAGAAGTTGCCAAAGTTTTATTTTCTGATTCAGGTAAGTATGCAATTACCTGTAAACGTTGGGACATAAGTTATAAAGTGAATTTGGTCATGTTTGGTAGTTTATGGCCTCGAATGCTAGAGTGGCAGAAGTGTATACTTTTTTGCCTAGTCTATCCAGGATCCTGCTACCCTTATCAGATGGTAAGAGGGTAGTGGAAGGCAGCAATTTCGATGGCTTGTCAGAAGCCACAGAAATTACAGAAGGGTTTGCAGAAGGACATCTGAAGTGAAACTTGCAGTCTTCTGAGATCTTGTAGAAGCAGTGTGGCTTTTTGGGGGCAGGTGGCTGGGAATCTGGTGCCTGTGAAGCAGAGAGAAAAACATTGAGAAAGACTGCCAGGACAGGAGGGATAGCTGATGGGCTAGGTAATTCCACTTGTAATAGCTCATAACATCTTTTTTGTACTTAAGATACTTGTGTGCTATCCCATTTAAAGTGGTCTCTCATCTTAGCTACGGTCTCTCCAACAGACAGATCTTCAGTTTGTGAGTCTGCACCATTTGATTCCTCTTCTGGGGAAGCATAATCCAGGGGGGAAGGGATCTGAATAGAGTAAGCCATCCCCTGAAGTGTTAGCTTTTTTGTTTCTTTTTCCCATGCAGGTCTGCTTTATGCAGGGTATGAGGGCCCAATGCAGACCTACATTCAATCAGGTTGGAATCTACCTCTTGAAGCCGAGGCGCTAGAGAATCTACTGAGAATAAAATCATTTTGGATATACTGGCTGTTGTTCTTTTCCAGATTTATGTCATAATTTGGTGCTTGTTTTTGGAATCTACCTCTTCCCTAACAAGGATCTGTGGGATCCCCTTAGGGCCTTCCATAATCTTGAGCAGTGGTTCCCCTCATACATCCAAAATGGATGTCTGCTCAGCCTCTGCGGATGTCTTAATGCTCGGATCCAAAGTGGCCTGGATGTCAGGCATGGCCTGCAGATCTGAGCTGTGAACTGGGCATGTCCTCCACCTCAAGAGAGATGTCGATATCAAGAAGTGCAGCAGAAGGTTCAGACCTTTGCATTTTCACCTTCTGCTTCAAAATCGACTTGGCTTTGGGCCCCGTGGGTCCCTCCATAGTGCTTTTTGCTAGAAGTTTTAAGCGCTGATTCTCTCAAGATAGATGGTTAAGGAGGATAACCTATTCCTTAAAGTCTTTGGGACAAATTCCTGACAAATAGTGCAGTTGTTCTGGTTGTGATTTGGGCAGAGGCAGAACAGGCACTGGAGGTAGCTACCCTTGTGTGGAATTAGTTGTCCACATTGGCACTTGCCCCTTTTGGATGACATGAATCCTAGCCAAGGACAATAGCAAAAGTCAAAAAAATTCCCCAACAGGGCACTTATCTGAAATTTGAAGAATTGCAAATGACTCAGAGTCAGACTGTATGTTAGAATATGGCATTCGGATCTGGTGACAGAGAAGTTCTGAGGATGGTACGTGCATACGTCACTTTTACGGCTGACATCTGATCGCAGCCTATGTGCGACATACCAAGCACCCTACAGTAGTAAAGCCTTTTGTATACTGGCCAACATCTGGTTGCCTGTGGTGGGGATCTCCTCCCTCATGTTATAAATACTGCAACAGATGAATAAAAGGACATGCAGTATGAGACAATTAAACTAAGTACAGGGAGTGCCCACAAAGCATAGAAACTAACAAACATAATTCAAATTATAAAGGCAGTTTAAGTTGATTTAAAGTGCAAGGACACAGTAAATGACCCAAAAATGTAGCAAGAATACACTGCTAAGAACAAAGGTACTAAAATGATTTAAAGTGCAAAGAAGCAGTTAATAAAAAATATAACACTAGCACAGCTCAAAATTTTCAAAAATTGCACTTTGAGCAGCTAAACTTACTTATTTGCCAAGAATGGCACTGGGTTGCAATACAACTCTCAGAAATCTCAAGTGTGGGAGACAAGTAGGAAGCTCTCAGAAAATTATACTGGCACAGAAACTGACTAAACAAATAAAGTATTGTTATAATGCAACATGTTTTATTTTATGTTTTGTTTTACCTCAACTTTTTTTTCTTGGAGTTTTAAAAGCTCTTCACCGGGGTCAGTTAGAAAAACATTTGCTGTTCAGTGACTGAAAAGGAATTAAGTATAGATAGTTAGTGGGAGGAACTGATATATGGGCTTTCTTATTTATCTGCATTGCTGTTTAGCTGTATTCTTATTTAGATGCAAGTGCTGTGAGACTACTGCTGTTGTGTGATTGTACTGGATTTTTAGGCTTAGTGTTTTTTGAGCTGCCTGCCCTTACTGTAAATTTGACTTTGGCAGTTTCTCTCAGTCTCATCTCAGGTGTATATTTTATTGGGCACTGAAAGATCTAACTGGGTAGGCTCTCACATAAGAAGTAAAGATTGAGTTAGCCTTTGTTTCATATCATCCCGCTCACTAAGTACACACTGCAGTATTCAGAGTATTAATCCCTGTTTCCATCTTACTTTTAACATTTGGTACTAGACTACCAATCACTCAAACGCCTGCAAACTGCTTCTCAGGAATCAGTTTGGGAACAGTACTTATGTTTTGCTCCTAGTGAGAGAATGAGCAGATGGTCATTATTTCATAGTCTTCCTAGACATTTCTCCCTTCAGCCCACATCAGTAAGCACATTTGCACTTTCCAACCATCTCTGTACCCAGCTTGATTCAAATGGGCTTCCTGAGACAATGCAGAAATTGTCTCATGTTTACTTACAACCACCTACTACTTAAACAAACTGACACACACACTGGTGTGAGAAATGTAGTTTTTTAAATCTATTGCAAGCAAAACTCTCACATGAAGACACTTCAAATACCAGCAGATTGCCAGTACCACACAACACCACACTAAACCTATTACATACAGATCAGAAAAATGAAGACCTATATATGCTGAGGCTCTTAAAAGTAACCTACCTAAACCACAAAGACCTCCTAAACGTATCCTGAAACAAGCACCCTCAACAAGCTCACAAACGTACAACACTGGTAACAACCACCTTGAAACATACATCAAAGAGTCATAGTGTCCCAGTACTAAAGTCCATAAGGCAAAACACCACAATCCAACATCCTCGTCATAAGTTACTCCATTGTGAGACATACTGATGCATGACTCTGCAGGTTATGCAAAGAGAGGGTCATAGTCAATTGCCTATCAGGTGCCAGGAATCCTCATACCATGCAGACAGTCAAGTCCCTGCACCACAAGCACACATGTTACATAGTCTTAGTACACTTGAGTGTAAATGACTTGAGACATGCCTCCCTGAACTATATGAAGAGAGATATAATGGATCTCTCAGAATATGTGTCCAAGGCAGGTGTGAACTTAGCCGTGAGCTGCATTTTACCATCAGCAATAATGATGCCCAATGCAAGCAAAAGATTATTGACTTCAATAATTGGCTTAGCATCTGCTGTCACTCAAAGGGGGACCAATAAATATCAGCTTGGGAGGAGATGGTAGACAATATCAGCTTGGGAGGAGATGGTAGACAATATTAACTGCTTCACCAGATATAACCTGCACCTATCCCCCAAGGCTTTCTTATATTGGCTAAATCTTCTTCTACTCCCATAGTGCCTTTTTAGGCATCGTCAGTCCTCAAAAGCTTCCAACATATCAAAACAGAATCCAGATAACATAAAAGTATTGCTGCTCAAAGCCTCAAGGAAAAAAACTCTCCACTTCCTGCAAGAATTCCTTACCCCAGATAACATTGATATATGCATTATTATAGGGACCCAGTTCAAGACCATTGAAAGTACCTAATCAGTGCAGGGTTTCAACATCTAGCACACATTCAGGCCCACCATACTAGATGAAGTTACTAAAGGGTGTGGTATCACCATATTTGCCAAAAAAAAAAAAAAAAAAAAAAAAATAAATCTTCACCTCCAGAATAGTTAGACAAGATAAAAATCTTGATCTTCTCCATGTCCATCTTATCATTAACAAGACCCCTTATCATATCATGGCTAACTATAGGCCCCCTCTATGTCACCCTCAAACCATAATTCCTAGTATGGAATCTATGGAATTTCTATGCATTAAACCAAACATTCTCCGAGGGGACTTCAACTATCCCTCCATTAACTGGGCATTTACACATCTTTTAGCATGTATGCCCAGAGATTTCTGGACTTCATTAATATGCACTCTCTGGACCAGTGACTCTGCATCAACAACCAGAGGCAAAAAATCCTGGACTCAGTCCTTACTAATGTGGAACAGTTGTGTGCTCCGTACTGATTATAGCTCCATCCCTGGTCAAATTAGACCATACGTCAGTAACATTCACTTTAAGAATGAAACCAGAAGTACTCTCTAATACTTCTGCATTCAGCGATTATGCCAAGGCTAATATACTGTAACCTAGTGATGACCTAGCTAAATTCAGCATCCCCTTCCAACTACATGACCCAATTTATTATGCAGAATCCTTTACTTTCCAATTCAATGCTCTGAAATAGCTGCATAAATGCATCTGTCCCCATCTAAAGTAAATATTACACCAAATTCAAAAATAAATGCCTGTGGTGGAACCCAACTATAAACAGGCTGTATAATAACATAAACAACTCATTGCAAGTAGAAATAAATCATCAGGTGCAAAAAAAAAAACCTCTTGATAAACTTAACATGAAACTGTAGACCCCGATCAAATCAACCAAAGCCAAATATGAGTTTGACACCCAGGCAAAGGACAACCCAAAAGCCCTCTTTAACTATGCTAGAAACAGTGCCCAGCACTGTGCAGAGCTAATAATAAATGATATCATTTACTTGGAGCCAGAGGCCAATCTATTAGTTGATAACTTTACCTCCAACTTCTCACCTATTTCTCTCTTATTATATTTCCAGAGCTCATACCCACATCTACACTCTCCCTTAAATCTCCCAAGAATAAGTCATCAAGGCTCTGTCCAAGGCCAAGAACATTGATTTTGTGTTTACAGATAACATATTGGGCTGCTAACTGGCCAAAATGAAACAAGACCAGTCAGACCACCTATTGAGGCTATTCGATTTTGGCTTCCAAGCAAGTTTTTTGCTAGACTAATGGAAGATAGCACCAGTCATCCTCTTGCATGAAGGTGGGAGATCAGTGGACACAGGAAATTACAGACCCATAAGTCTGACCAGACTCATCTGTAAAGCTATGAGAGAGGATCATTATGGAATTAATTAATAAGGACATAAGTAACCTACAGACTTTTGATCCAAGCCAGTTCATATTTCTTAAGGACAGATCCTGTCTACTTAACCTGGCTGACATCTTTGAGAAGATTACGGCAGTAATGGGTAAAGGCAAATCAGTACACACTGTATCTGTAGACCTCTCATAGGTGTTCAATAACATCCCACATTCAATTATTGTAGATGAACTATCCCAGCTAAATGTTAATCCCTATATAACTTATCAGATAATCCTCACTGGCTCACAAATAGTACCCAGGAAATTATGATGGGCTACTCTACTTCCTCCGAAAGGCCTGTCACTAGTGGTATACCCCTGTATTCATTATTTGAGCCATACATCTTTGTCATTTTCTTCTCAGAGATCAAAGCTACTGGTAAGGGTTCATGGCTGATCAAGTTTGCATATGACTGTAAACCTATTGCCATCATAAACTTCCCAGAGGACTCCAAGATCTTCCAAGAAGGCCTTTACCAAACCAATAGCTGGTGTCGAGACCATAGACTAAAATTGAATGCCACAAAATGTATACTAGTATTCTTTGGCAAGCAAGAAGTCCCTTTTAAATATCATATTGATAAATTCCTAAAAGTTGATCCAGTAGTTATGGATCTGGGAACCTATGTAGGCAATGAACCATTCTTGAATTGTCATGTATTCACTGTTGTAAGAAAGTGTTTTCTTTGCATAGCTTATTATTAAGGATATGGCATCTAGGTCCAGAGAGATGATCATACCAGTGTATTCCTCACTCACCAGGCTAATCATTAAGTATAATTCCCCCTTTGTTATGTACCTCTCCAAACATTTGACACAAACTGAACACCTATAACACTTTCTTACTATCACTGCAACAGGCAATGCTTTTCGCTGACCTTGCTGCTAGTTTCTCTGTATTGTAGTCATTTAAAAAAGTGAGTGTTTCTAGCTAATTTGCTTTTGTCCCATGTGGATTCAATTTGGGGTAACTGTAGTGTGGTTTTATATTAAGAATGCCTGGGACTGCTTTTCTAGTAGGAGTAGAAGATGGCCTAGTCTATATGAGCTGGAAATCACACAGGAAGGCTTTTAATGTTTTTAGTGCCTTTATAAATTTGGTACATTTGCACGGAGCTGCTCATCAAGTCGTAGCAGTTAGCAGTACCCTGTATAGTAGCAGACACCTAAAAGGTAACATTTTCCTATGGAACTACATCTGAAACTATATCCAGTAACTCGGTGATTGAAGAGAAACTAATTTGCACATTGAGAAGCATAAAGCAACTAGTTTGCTAGTTAAGGAGCACTGCCCTTTACATTTAGTATTCGAGTGAGTGGTCTAGTCCTTAGTCCCAAAAGCACCCTTGTAGCACACCTAATAAAGGACCTGGCATCATAGATATGCACTTTCCCAATTTCTCCAGTTTGATGGACATGGGTATCTTGAGACAATATATTATAATACAAAATATTGTCTCATGTTCACTGACAACCATTTACTTTTTAAAGAATGTGAGAGATGTATATATACAATGTCACTGGAGACAAAGCTCTCACATACAAGCACACAGAATAAAAAACAGGTTGTCAGAAACACAGGCACTATACCAACCACACATAGTATTCACCTCACTCATAGACCAACTTATGCTGAAGCACATAAATGCAATCTTCCCAAACCACAGAAATCTCCCATGCAATCTACATGCAAAAAGTATCCTCAACAAACAAAAAAAAAATCTCAAAAAAAGCAACACTTAACAATTATATGTAAAACCACACCCAGTGGAGCTTTAACTAAAAAGCCCATAAGGCAAGCCAACACACTATCTAGTACTTTAGTCCTAGGGGGCTCCATTGTGTGACATGCTGATGATCTACTCTTCTGGAGAGAGAAAGAGAAAATAATGGTCAGTTGCTTTTCAGGATCCAGGATCTGACAGTTTATGCATGCACTCAAGTCACTGGACCACAGGTAGCAGTATGACTCAGTCAGAGTCCATGTAGGTGTAAATTACTGGGTCTACTTCACATAATCGAACATTCAAATGTTCGACTTTCATATGGCCGAGGCCATATGATCGAACATTTGAATGTTTGAAAATGTGAAAATAAAATAAATTAACAAAAAAAAAAACCTAAACAGTGCTAGCAGGTGGGGCAAGGCCCCCTGCACCCCCACACCCTGCTATTTAAATGTACCAAATCCGAGATCTCACTACATTGCTCTATGGAGATCCCCATTCAGACTGTTTGAACTTTTAAAAGTTCGACCATCTGAAGAGGACCCAAATTACCTGAGATGTATCTCCCTAGAATATACGAAGGGAGATATTAAGGAGCTCTCATACTATGTGTCACAGGCTGGTATGTGCCTAGCATTGAGCAGCATTCTACCTTCACCAAGGATGATGCCACAATATGAACAAAAGGTGAATGACTTTAATAATAGTTTCAGTTTCTGGTGTCATTCTAAGGGAATACAATATTTGTCAGCATAGCAGGGTATGGTTAACAAACCATATTGCTTTGTCTAGGATGGTCTGCACCTATCCCCTCTAGGCTTTTGAATATTGGATAAAACATTGTCCTTCCCCATAGAGCCTTTTTAGGCAATACCAAACTGACAAACCTTCCAACATAGCAGAATCAACCTATGGGAATCTAAGGTATTACTACTCAATGGCAGGGGTTTAAACAAGAAGTTCCACTCCCATCAAGCGCTCATCAACCGGGAGAAGGCAGACATCTATGCAGTTACCAAAATATAGCTTAAAACCACAGTGAGTATCCTGGCAGTGCAAGGCTTCAGTGCCTTCCACACATTTAGACCAGCAACTGCACAGACAGGGACTAAAGGTGGAGGTTTCTCAGTATACATCAATAACAAGCACACCTCTAGGTTGGTTAAAAAGGATGACATGCTAAATTTTCTCAGTGTACAGGTTTCCATAGACATAGTCCCATATTATATCTTAACAAGCTATAGGTCACCCTCTATGTCCCAAGAAACCCACAGATTATACTTTAACCTACTGGAAACACTCACCATTCAACCAAATACAATACTTGTGGGGGACTTTAATTACCTCTGTATAGACTGGGAATCCTGCATGACCCCAAATTTGCAGGCACAGAGATTCCTGGACTTTATTTATTTATTTTATTTATTTATATTACATTTGTTGACTGGGAAAGTCCACTGGAGACAGGTCCTTTTTCAGTGGAGGCCCGGGGAGAAAAGCTCCACAACTAAGGTACAAGTACAATAACAGTAGATATAAATTAAAATTCAATTAACATAGACAATAATTTTACATCAATGAAAAAAAGCTATTACAGTTTGAGCTTAGTATCATTTGGCAAGGAAAATATATACAACAAATTTGGAGAAGGTGTGAGAGTGAGAAAAACAATTGGTTGTGGAGTGTAAGGAAAGAAGCAGTTAGGGTATAGTGAGTACAGATCAGAGGTTAGGGGTGTCTTTCAAGTATAGTGTATTGAGTGTTGCAGAATATTTAGTGTTGCAGGATGAGGCGAGACCAGGTATGAGAAGGGTGGGCTTAGTAGTTAGGTAGGTTGGTAGATGCAGTGATTTAGTTAGCTTTATAACTGTGGGGTGGGTTAACCAAGGGTGCTACAGCAGCATAGCCAAGAATCAGCCAGGTGAGATTTCACCATATATTTAAATTGTGTTAAGGAAAATTGGGATACTATTCTATGAGGGGGTGAGTGCCATTTTTTTGGATATGAAGTTGGAAAAGAGGGAATCACCGGTTGCGTTACTGGCTTTTGTTACCTGTAGGGGTTGTCTGTTACTAGAGCAGAGTGGTCTGTTATTAGTGTATGGGAGAGTTAGATTTTGCAGAGCAGAGTTTTTTATCAGGTTGGTGAAGGAGTTTATGGGCAAAGATCAGTCGTTTATATAGCTGCAGATGTGGTAGCTCTAGCCAGTTAAGTTGTTTAAGGGCTGAGCAATGGTGTGATCTGAAGGAAGAGTCAGTGGCAAACTTGGCTGTTTTATCATAGCAGGTATTGAGATTGTTAGTTTCAGTCTTATTCAAATTAGTGAGTATAGGGGAGGCATAGAGTAAGGTCAATATTAGACGAGTACATGCAATGGTGGATTTTGTGTGTTTAGTAAGGAATTGTTTATTTCTGTAGAGAAGACCAAGTTTTTTATGGACTTTTTTATAGTCTGGGAGATATTTTATTTATTTATTTATTTTACATTTGTCAAATTTCATATTACAGTCAATCTCGACTCCAAGGAATTTGGTGTGAGATACAGGAGAAATGATTGTATTGTTTCTAAGCATAATATTGAAGGGGGGGGGAGTAGCTGAGCTGAATTTTGTTGGGTTGGATAGAAAAAAGTTTGGTTTTGTTTGGGTTTAGAATTAGATTGGAGTTAGTAAGCCAAGCTTCAACTGATAGACATGATTCTTGTGTGATTGACTGCAGCTCATGAAGGGAGGAGGCAGACCAGATTAAGGTAGAGTCATCTGCATATTGGATAACTGAGACATGTGGAGAGGAAGTATGTAGTTTGTTGGTGAAAAGTGAAAAAAGTAGTGGTCCTAGAATGGAGCCTAGGGGGACTCCTATTGTAAATGGAAGGAGAAGGGAGAGATCTTTCTGCTACTGGACTGCCTACTGGCTACTTGACAAATAGCTTTGGAACCAAGAGATGGAGTGCTGACTGATGTTAAATTCAGAGAGAATAAGTTTGCTATGTGACACCATTTCAAAGGCCTTAGAAAGGTCAAGAAAGATGGCAGATGCAATTTTGCCATTATTTCTGTGAAGGTTAACAGTATTGGTGAAGGCCACTAATGTGGTGGTGGTGCTGTGGGAGGTCCAAAAGCCATGCTGGGTATCTGTTAGAAGTTTGTGTGTGTGTAGGTGTTCCATAACTTGTTTATGTATGCATCTTTCAAGGATTTTGGATAGGGGAGGTAGAATGGCTATAGGGCAATAACTGGTCAGTTCTGTAGAGTTGCCTCCATTGTTTAGAGGTATTATGTGGGAAATTTTCCAGATCTTTGGGACTTTCTGTTCAGAAAAGGATCTATTGATAAGGATGGATGCAGAGAAGGCTAATGCTTTGGCAGCTATTTGTAGAAGTTCTGCTGGAAGCTGGTGGGTGGCTAGGGCTGTGGGTTTTAGTTTTTTTACTAGTCATTTTATATGGGTAGTGGAGACTGGCTTGGATCTAAAGGAGGGGCTATTATTGAGTGTAATAGGTGGTTCAGTGGAGGGCTGTTGTTAAATGTAGTAGGTGGTATAGTGGGGGATATTTGGAGGTTGGAAAGGGTTATTATGGTTTCTGTAAAAAGAAATTGTTAAACTGGGTAGCTATGTTTTTAGTGTTGTTGTTGGTTGATGGGGTAGGTGTGGTGGATTTTCTTGGGTTGAAGATATTATTGACAGGTGTCCAAAACTTTTGTGGGTGGTTATGATGCTTAACTTGTAAATCTTGGTAGTAATTAACCCTGTCTTGTTTAGCTGATTTTTTGCTTTGTTCTGGAGCTTTAAGTAGGATTGTCTAGATGCTTGGGACCTGGTAGAGCACCGTAGTTTCCAGACTTTGTCTCTATTAATCAGTAGTGACCTAGTTTCTTTAGTTAGCCAATGGTCTGTCTTTGATTTGATTCTGATGGTTCTAGGGAGCGCATGCATGTTCAGGACATTTAGGAAAGTAGTATTGAAGAAATTAACTGCTTCATCTAGATAAGTATCATTAGGGGAGTCTAATTATAGGTTTGTAATGTTGCTAAGAAGCTGGTGGTATTAAAATGTTTTTTGTTTCTTAATAGCTGATAAGTAGATTGTTTGTTATGATGAGACCGCTGCATTAGCAGGAAGATTGGTTGATGGTTGCTGTGGCTGTCTAGGAGACTACCAGCTTTAAAGGTGTTGCTATGTTTATTTATCAGCATCCAATCAAGGATTGATTCTTTTTTGGTTGCTTTGTCGATTTTAGTAGGTGATTGGATGATTTGGGAAAATCCATATAAGTTAATAAAATTTGAGGAGTTGTTGGGAGGAGCATATTGCCCAATCAATATTAAAATCACCCATAATTATAGTTTTCTATGGCAGTGTGTAGGAGGACCAATGTAGTATAGTTTCTATTGTAGTAATAATATTGCCTGGGGGGATGTAACAGCCAATAATGTTAATCACTTTTTTGGGCTTGATTTCAACTTTTGAGGATATTATTTCTGCACTATCAAAGTTGGGAATTGTGAGATCTAACAGTTTTAGTTTTAGGTTGTTTTTAGATAGAATTGCTACCCCCCCACCCTTTTGGATATTCTGTCATTGCAAATGATGTATCCAGGGGGAAGAATCTCATTGTTGTTGATGACGGGGTTTAGCCAGGTTTCAGTTAACACTATTTATGTGGTGAGTACAGTAAGAGGTTGGCATGTAGATCATGGACCTTGTTCACTATGCTCCTGACATTCATATGTAGAATTAGCAGATCAGTATTATTGTGATATGTTAGTAAGTTAGGAATGGGGTTGTGGTTTTGGTGGTCTACTGCACTGGGTGCTGGGTTAGGGTGGATATCCCCTGACAATTGTAAGTTAAGTTTGAGATGTGTAAGAAGTTTTTGTAATTTAAGTATTAGTTTGCTTTGTCTAACAACAGTGGGAATGTTTGTATTTAGTGGGAAGTATTTGATAGAGAGATAGCTTATAAAAGTAGTGTTGTAGAGATTAGGTGCAATAGAGGTGTGGTAAAGTAATGGTTTGTGAAGATGTTCTGTTGTGTGTAGTGGGGAGTGTGTCAGACTAGTTAGGTTTGTATGATAGGTCGTAAGGTAGGAACATAGTACAAGTAATGTAATGGTGAGAGAGTGGAGTGCTAGTGTTCTAAGGGGTTTAGTACTAAAGGGAGGAATCTTGAGTTATCAAGTATGCTTATTGTATAGCCTGGGTAATATAGTGTTGTAGGAGTGGAGTGATGGTGGCTAAGGATGTAAAAGATGTGAAAAGTGTGTGTGTGGTTTAGGAGTCAGGATGGTTGTGAGTGATAGTAAAATTGAGTAGGTGCTAGAGGAGGGGTATCAGATAGTGTAAAGTTGTGTAAGGTACAGATATTGCATGTAGAGTGTGAATTATATTTGATTATGTCAGTAAGTAGTGCTTCTGTGGTTGGATTATATGGTGGGTGAGGTGGCAGATGTTTATTGGATGTTTATGAAGTAGGTGTGGTTATGTAAGTATAAGCTTGAGTGAAGTGGGAGTGGGTGGGAATGGGGGTAGGGTAGGGGAGCAGAGTGAGCCCAAGCAGTGTAAGTAAAGGCAAACGGAGCGGGTTGGACCCTGTTGGCAGTAGCATCTGGACCTCAGAAAAACAATAAGTAAGCCTTGTTTAGGGCATACTTTTGCCTGGTTCATGCTAGGTTCTTGAGTTTAGAACACCATGCTTGAGCAGGGGTTTATAAACACAAATGCCCTAGATCAGAGAGTACATACACCCACCAGAGGTACAAACATGTTGGTCCTGGTACTCAGAAATATGCAGCCAGTGCCATGTCCTCTCTGCTAAGGTCAGATCACAATAAGGTCTCCTTTGAAATAAAAAATCCGTTCTGCAACCCCAGTAACCCTGCAAAAATTAGGAACTATTCTGAGACAAACTACCTTTTATTAAACTCTCAAAATCACAAGTACCTCCAAATCCAAATAACACAGCAGTCTATGCAGAAATATTTACCAGAACTATGTACAGCCATGTCAATGGTAGCATGGAAACTGCCATACCTACCAGATGTAAGCTCAAAAAAACTTTAAACATACCACCATGGTAGAGTCCAAAATTAAACGGGTTATACAACACAAAAAGAAAAAAAGTTATATCTAAAATTAGGAATAGTTAACAACCAAGAAGCTAAAAACTATCCCATCAAACTAAGTAGACAATTAAGAAGACTAATTAAGTCCAAGAAATATAATTTTGAGGTGAAGACAGCTTCCCAGGCCAAAGACAACATTAATGCCTTCTTTAATTATGTCAGAAATGTCAAAGGTAGCACACAACTGTGTGCTGAACTATATGTAAATGGAGCCACATTCACAGAGATGAGAAATATTGCAAATCTACTGACCAACAAATTCAGCTCCAAGTTTTCCCCCAACTCACTTCCAGCCTTCTCCAGGGAAATGCAGTCTAACAGAACCCATCAGTCTATTAATAAGGAGGAAGTCGTAATTGCACTCTCGAAGGTCAATAACCCAGCTTTGATGGGCTCCAATAGTATCCCAGGATGCCTGCTAAGTAACCTGAAATATGACATATCAAGGCCACTGGAGTCACTTTTCAACTATAGCCTTCAAACAGGCTTAGTGCCACCAAATGGAGGACTGCAACGGCCATCCCTACGCATAAAGGTGGACCATCAGAAGATCTCAGGAACTATAGACCAATTAGTCTGTCTAGTCTGATTTGCAAAGCCATAGAAAGAATTATCATGGAAATGGTAAACAATGGCCCCTAACCTGTTTGGATTTGTCAGAGACAAGCCATGCCTACTAAACCTGATGGACTAAATTAAGAAGGTCACCAAAGCAAAAAATAAGGTCAAAGTCATACATACTACCTACCTTGACCTGGTTAAGGCATTTGATTCAGTACCCCACTTGGGCATTGTAAACAAATTCATGGAATTAGGCATAAACCCCTGTGTAACATGCTAGATAGCCAGCTGGCTAACAGATAGGACCCAGGAAGTTAGGATCAGAGAGACCATCTTCACAAAGAGGCTGGTCTGTAGCAGAGTCCCTTAGGGCTATGTGCTGGGTCCGCTCCTTTTTAGCATCTGCTTCCCAGAAGTTAAGGCCAATGTTAGGGGCCTCTGGCTGACAAAGTTTGCAGATGATTTCTAATTAGGTGCAGTCATAGAATCACCCCCTCAAGATACTAGCATCTTACAGGAAGGTATTATGCAAATGAATAACTGGTGCTAAAGCCATGGCTTAAAACTCAATGCCAAGAAATGCATAAAATTAACTTTTAGGAAGTCATCCACTCTGGAAAATTACTTCATCAATAAAACATCCCTAAGAGTAGATCCAGTAGTCAGTGATTTGGGGGTGCATGTAGATAGTAACATGACCTTCGAACAACTTGTGTCTAAGGTTGTAAAAAAGTCATTCTGTATTGCTTAACGTATAAGTTAGAGCATGGCATCTAGGTCTAGGGAGTCATCATGCCACTATAGTTGGTCATTATCAGCCCCATCATTAACTATAATGCCCCCTTCAGTATGTACTGAAGTTCCTCACAAAAAGAATACTGGGCATAAACACTATGTCCTATCCAGATTGCCTGAAAGCCCTATATCTGTACTCTGTTTCCTACACACTGCTGGGAGATGATTTATGCCTGGCATACAAGGCATCATTGTATTCCACTTTGCTGGACCTTTTGCATACTTGCAGAATTAACTGCATCAGAGCTATAATATCTGAGGACCTAAACTTTTCTTATGACATAAATAGGGCATGCTTAAGGGACAGGTATGTATCTCAGAAAATTACCATTCCCTGGAATAGACTTCCTATCAATGTGAAGCAGAGCCCTTCCTAACCCTATTCAAACATAAGCTGGGATGGGAAATTGAAAATTCAACCCAAGTCTGGCAGCTAAGTCTTTGATGGACAGAGGCAACCATTAAATTATGCTCTAGCTGAAATACACCCTTTAGAATAACCTATATGCCACAATAACAAATGGGACACATCTAGATTGCATGGCAAGGCTTATAAAGGCCATTGGTCATTAGCCTAGTATACACCTGTGAACTTATGAATTTATAAGAAAATCAAGGGCCTTAATCATAAAAAAACTATACAGACCATCTCAAAGCCTTGCGCCTCTTCTCATTATCATGCTTATTAGTAAGTGGCAATCTCTGCTTTACATAGAGTCTCAGCAGAGCCTATCCTGTCAGACAGAATGCATATTTGCAAATCTAATGGAGGCGTAAACACCTGCTCAAGAGATCTAAATCTCTTTTGCAACATATTTATTTATTTAATATTTGTTTACCTGGAAAGTCCAACTGGATAATTTTATCCATTTTCAGGGGAGGCCTAGGAGGAAAGCTACACAAATAAAAGAACAGAATAGACATACAAAGGTTAAAAATGACATCATATTACAATATATTGTAAATACATAGCTTAACATAAATATTAATAACACATATAACATGTAGAATAATACACAAATATCACCATTAAAAACAAGATAAATACTATAGCATGTAGCACTGAAATGTGCTGACATATTAAAGTGCATGAATCTAATATTCATTCATAAAGCAATGTTAGAGTGAAACATTCAAAAGGTGGAAAAGGAGGTGGAGAGCAATGGAGGCAAAAGTGAGAAATAAGTATTTGCTACAGGTAATAAGTGGAGAAGATATGGGTGACAGGAGAAATAAAGAGTAAAACAAGATTCAGGTTAAGGGAAATAAGAATAAGAAGGATAAAAACAACAAAAACAAGAGATAGGGTCTAGATAATTATTAGAGGAGTAGGAGCTGAAATTATTAGCCAGGAAAGCAGCATGTGCAAATCCAGGAGTATGAGAGGAATCTTTTTAGGTGCAGCTTAAATAAAAGAATGTTGTGTATTGTCCTGATTGGTACAGGGATTGTACTCCAAACAGACTTATGCAGACATAAAACAATTTGGAGATATATATATATAATATATATATATATATATATATATATATATATATATATATATATATATATATATATATATATATAAAGATATATATTTTAATATATATATATATATCTATATATATATAAAGATGATATATATATATATATATATATATATATATATATATATATATATATTGTATCCACTTCTCTCAAAAAACAAATTAAACTCCAAATTTTAGATTCAGCAAGTCATAAAAGAAGAGCTGGACTCCAAACACTTAGAGCTTTTGTCCGTTTTAATAATAAAGCATGAACTTCATTAGAACAAGTACTTCAGTATAACACCACCCTTTTATACTTAAACACATGACAATAACAATAAATAATCAATTAACAATGCAAACCTTGTGAATCAAGTTTTAAAAGGCTTAAAAAATCATTACAAACTAAGTAAAATTATCTAATGAAAATCTTGATAGGAAAATCTAAAAATTGTTTACATAAATGTAAGGCTAAACCATTACAGTTTCTGCATTTGTGAAAAACACTTTATATTTATAGTTTCATTCAGTCCTGGAAAATAATCTGCACATAAAGCAATTTGCCATTTGCTCTCCCTACATTCTAATAGAGCTTTAAAATCTCCAGACACCTGAATCCACAGTGTCTAATACAAAAAATATAAACTTTTTGAAGTCGTTACAAACCATGGCATGGCATGCCAATGCTTTCGTTTTGTCCTTATTTTTGATAGCAGAAACATGCTCATAGATTCTTTTGCCCAAGGTCGTAGTGGTTTCACCTGTATAGAAACTTGTGCAAGAATTGCAAACTGCAATGTAGACAACACATGTGGAATCACAACTGTGATGACCTTTGGCCCATAAGATCTTTCTAAAGTGTTTTAACTTCACAGAACCTGAGTTGACAATAAATCTACATTGTCTACAGTGACCACAAGCAAAAGTACCAAAGGCTACATGTCATCCTTTGCCAAAATCAATTGCATTTTTCTCTAAAATGGCTTTGATGTTCACCACTCTCTTATAAGTGAACAAAGGTTCACTTCCTAGGATTTTGACCAAATCTGAGTGCCCCATCAACACATCTTTCAATTATCTGTAATAATACTTCTGATGGCACTCATACCATTAGAAATTGGTATGGGAAAGCCATTTGGTATCCTACTGTGTTATGACTTGACTTGGAACCAAAATTCTCTTTGTCCATCAAAATGGGACTGGCTATACCTTGGGTCTATATTAAATCAGCGAACGCTTAAAATACCAAACGGTGATTTATCGACCCTTTAAAAGTAAAACCTCACAATCTCAAATTCATGGATCAGCTATTTCTTTTCCCAGGAAGAAAACGCTGTTCCACAAAAAAAAAAAAAAAAAAAAAAAAAAAAAATAAAGTTCAAAACACAAAATAAAGTGGGGTGCTGTGCCCACACACACACCCTACTTAAATATACCAATTCCGAGAACGCACCACAGTGGAGGAAATGGCAAAGTCCCGAAAATGGCCCAGTGATTTTTTTTTCCCTGGGAAATAAATCTCTGTTCCATGTCTTCAGGATTGTCAGGTTTCACTCTTTAAGGGTTGATAAATCAGCGTTCGCTATTTTGAGCATTTGCTGATTTAGTATAGACCCTATACCTTCAGACCCGCGGTGGTGGTGCTGCGGTAGCATTGTCACCTCACAGTAAGATGCTGTCCGGTTCGATTCTCGGCTAGAGCGTCTTCTGCGTGGAGACATGCATGAATGGGCATACCTTCGTTGAAGGTTGTGCATCAGGGCTGGTAACTCGGCATGTAAAAATCAACTACCAATCATTAGCGGACCGGAGTTCCACTGTGGCGACCCCTAATCAGGAAAAGCCGAAAGACACAACAACAACAACCTTCCCGTAACTTATTGATTTCAGAAACAATTTTCTTTAACCAAAATAAATCATAACCCCTCTGTGTGAAGAACTGTACTCATTTATCTACCTCAAAGGAATAGGTAGATTAATCACTGGTCAAAAT
The DNA here is from genome assembly GCF_019279795.1 of Protopterus annectens. Classification (NCBI taxonomy): domain Eukaryota; kingdom Metazoa; phylum Chordata; order Ceratodontiformes; family Protopteridae; genus Protopterus; species Protopterus annectens. The sequence continues at coordinate 402,457,103 of NC_056727.1, forward strand.
GACTTAACCTTATTAACTGCCCTTTCACTACACCTCTTTTCATGTGTTGGGGATGTAAACTATCTCTGTGTAGGTAATGATTGACAAATGCTGACTTTCTGTAGAACTTACTAGAAAAAAAACTGAATTGTCGTGATCGAATTCCAAATGTGTATCCAGAAAATCAGCAGCTATACAACACCACCAAGGGTGAATTTCAAAAAATCAGTAGTGCTGTTTAAATCTTTCACAAAAATAGACAATGTCTCAAAGTCCCCTTGCCACAAAAAAAAAATAAATAATCTATGTAACACCTATAAAATAATATATTATTGGCCAAAGGATGTGTGACAAGGTACTTTGTTTCCCACATAGCCATGGCTAGGTTAGCAAAGGTTGGTGCCACCCTAGAACCCATAGTTACGACAAAAATTTGTTGGAACAAAGAATTACCAAATCTAAAAAAATTGTTATCCAGCAAATCAAACCCAGCTTCTAGACCTATACTTGTGTATAAGGAAGTAACATCCAGTGATGCAAAAAGAAAGTGTGTCTTGATGTTGAATTTACATAATAATTCTAACAAATGCCATGAGTCTTGTAGGTAAAACTTAGAATTTTGGACAACTGGATTTAAAATGTTGTCCGACCAAATTGAAATTGGTTCAGTTTTGGAATAAGTGGCAGACACTATTGGTCTAAAAGGGGGGTGTGCTCTGTTTTTATCTACCTTTGGGATACCAAACAGTAAAGCTAGCTTAGAATATTCAACCTGTAAATATCTGTAGGTAGAATGACTAATATTACCCTGACAGAACAGGTCGAATAAAAGACAATCAACTCTTTTAAAACAATTCTGAATGTACTCAACAGTGACTTGTGTGTAATTCTTCTCATCACCTAAGACTTCCAACATTGCCTTTTCATAATCACTAGACTGCATGATTACAATGGACCCACCCTTGTCTGTCTTCATTACCCTTAAATCATGGTTAAATGCCAAATCAAACAAAGCTCTTTTTTCTTTTATTTTTCTGAAAGATTTGATGTACTGATGTTACCACCTTTTAAATTTCTAAACTGTTTTTCACAGAGCACCGCAAAAACCTGCAAAGTAGAACACAATGCTGGATTATAAGTATTTCTCCCTTTAGGTCCCTCTAAAGGTGTGTTATAAACAGACAAATCATCTAACACTAAATGTAATCTTGGAGAATGGATGGGTAACTGCACACTCCTTTTCTCTCCTGAATAGGGAGAATATGTAAATGTTTTACTCATCTCTTGGTTACTCATACTTAAAATAAAATATGCTAAAAACTTCTAGGCTTCCAAAGATCCTCATAGATTAAAAGCCTAGTAAGGAACTATGAACCTATTGTTTTGTATACTGAATCACCACAAAGAAAAGATTGGGGTGCACAGATCACAATGATGTGACTAACAGATGTTAATGAATTTGACCCTAAAACTAGAAACTTAAATGGACCACATATGTTCATGCTGTGAGCTTCATTTCTGGAAAGAGCAGCTCTCCATCTCTGAAATGCATGATGCCTAATAGTGATACCATTATAACAGTATTGTCTTGAACCTTTCAAGTCTTCATTTGTTAATGCTATCTTTGATGGCGCATCTTTGTTTGGCCCCAAGGTAAAAGACACACTATCCAGGTGTGAAAAGGATGGAAAGACCCTGTCTGCTGTGGGCATACATTTTTGACCCCTCAAAGATTCTTTCCCAGGATTCAAGAAAGTGGTCAAAAGATCTGGTTCAAGAAGTCTCAGGGTCTGTTCCAGGACACATGTGGAGGAGATTCCCCCAGAGGTAGAAGATAGAACTCTAATGGATGACGATGCCCACGTGGCAGAGGTGGCCCACAAAACCAGGGGTCCAGAGAATCCTTCTTTGAGAGACCCTACCAGGGCTCCTGAAAGGAGGCTCAATTGCCTATCTCTAGAGGCAGTTGGTGGGTGTTTATCCCTGCACCAGAGAGCCTGGATAGACTTAAAAATGACACTTGGGTGCAGAGGATTATTTCCAGAAGCTATATAATTCCTCTTTCCCCTTCCTCCTCCAAACTCGAGAAAAATCTCCAATGTTCCACCAGTCATAGGGAACTAGTAGCAATTCAATGTCAAAAGCTGTTAGAAAAAAAGAGTCATCCAAGAGGTCCCACCAGACCAGATAGAATCTGGAACTTACTCGATTTTGTTTTTAGTGCCAAAGAAAACAGGGGACTGGAGACCAATTTTGGAAATCAGCATCTTAATCAAGTCAATTTGAACCCAGTTTCAGATGGTCATGGTTCAGTCCATTCTCCCATTTCTGAGCAAGGATGACTGGACATGCTTAATAGACGTTCAGGATGTATGCTATCATATAAAGATAAACAGATGATCCAGAAGGTATTTAAGTTTCTGTCTGGGAGCCAATCACTACCAGTTCAAAGTTCTGCCCTTTGGTCCCACCACAGCCCCCAGGGTGTTTACCAAGTGCATGACACTAGTAGCAGCTCACTTAAGACTGCAAGTATTCTGGTTGTTTCCATATCTAGACAACTCATTTCCACTCCAACCATGGATCAATTGATAAGGGCAAGAGAGAGGGATCTCCAGACTTGCTCTAATCTGGGGATAACCATAAAGTACGAAAACTCCCAACTTGAACCAGCTCAGACTCTAGAATTCATAGTAACAATTTTCAACACAAAGTTAACCATAACTTAACTACCACCCTCAGAAGTTCAGACCATAAGATCACAGGTCAGAAAGTTAATCTGCAGTCCCAAGATTTCAGTCTGCCTGGTCCTTCAAGCTCTGGGATCAATGGCAGCGGCATAACATTAGTACCTTTGACCAGATTTTGCATGAGAATACTTCAGTGGATGCTAGCCACACAATGGTCAATACTTTGCCAACCCATGTCTTATATGATATGAATCACTCAGGCATGCAAGAGAGATCTCAGGTGGTGGATTAATCAGATCAGGTTCTACAAGGCTGTCCATTTTATTCAACCTCAGCCCAAGGCCATAATGACCATGGATGCTTCCCAGCTAAGGTGGGAGGGCATTTTCTGGGGAAAACAGTCCAAAGAACTTGGTCCCCCAAAGAGGCCAACTTGCACATCAGTGTCCTAGAGATGAGAGCAGTGCTTTTAGTATTGCAGACCTTCCAGGATGCTCTCTCCTTGGGGACAATTGCAGTTCAAATGGACAGTATGTCAGTGGTTTGGTACAACAACAAAAAAAGAGAGACTAGATCTTACCCCTTGTGTCAAGAAGCTCTCAGAGAGTGGCAATGGGTAATCTCGTTCAACTGCTTTCTCATATCAATGCACTTTCCAGTTAAATCCAGTGTGATACCAGACAAACTTAGCAGGTACATTCTTCTACCTCATGAATGGCCCCTTAACATGAGCATCACAGAACTGACTTTCCATCAATGAAGCCAGCCTTGCTGTAACCTGTTTGCTTCCCCCCCTAAACAACAAATACAGCAGCTAATTTGCCCTAATTCCTTGGCAAGGGGACTCTCTGAGGGAAACTGTAATTCAAAATTGGCCCCCGGGTCTACCCTGTGCTTATCCACCCGTTCCACTAATTCCAAAATTCCTACAGAAAGCTGCCATATTGAAGAGCAAAGTTATCCTCATTGCACCCTTCTGGCCTCAACAGATTTGGTTCCCCTACCGTTGTCCTCAATTGCTTCACAAACCTTGGATTCTGGATCTGACTCCAGACCTCCTGTCTCACCTGACAGGCATGATTCATCCAGACATAACCAATCTCAGCCTGACTTCCTGGCTTCTCCAGTTCCATTAACAGCCAGACAACCTATGCTGTCTTCACCTGTCTGTCAAATATTTTTTATCTTTCCATAAACCTTCTACCAGAAAACTCTATTCCAACAAATGGAAGATGTTTGTTTACTGGGCTTATTGAAATAATATTGAACCTTTTTCAGCCCCAATACATAGTATTCTTGGATTTTTGACACATCTTTTTAAAGAAGGAGCTAATGCATCTACTGTTAAAGTTCAATTAGCAGCAGTATCAAATTTGGCATATTAATATTAATTAATTCATATTAATTTTAATTTTAAAACATGAAGTTTGGATTCAAGTCAGTATAAGGAGATCACAGATCAAATTATTGTTTATACAATAGAAATTAGAAATATGAAATGTACACTGTAGCCTCTTTTATACCCATTTCTAGCAATATTCCCTCTTTATTTTCATAATGGAGTTTAACATGGTGCTTAACAAATGACTGAGCAGGGTACACCATTATTATAACACTCATACTCCAACGCTAGCTAACTTCTTTCTCAGGTCAATTCGATAAATTTATGAAGACTCAGGAACACTCATGTTAAAATATTGTACAGAGATAGAGCTAAAAAAAATAGATCCTTTATAAGGATTGACTGTTTCTTTGTATCAGAAGATTTATCAAACAAACTAGATAACCTTTCTGTAACTTCAAGCAATTCAAAAGATTATGCAGAAAATCTCATCACTGTAAAAGGCGAGACAAAGATAAAAAAAATGTTAAGTTGTCAATCTCGCCTTCATTCTTGCTGGATGGGTTCGGAGCCGATCCTCGGCTCCGACTCGGCACTTGCTTAGCTTGAGAACTCCTTTTACCAGCTCGAGGCAACCCTATATCCCATGATGCAATGCGAGACTACCTCAGATCTCGTTTGCCGCTTTGCGAAGAGGTCTCTTTTTTGCCAGCTCAGGTGAGTTTGAAATTTCAAACAATTTAGTCAGGGTTTTTTTTTTTCTCTCCCTTTCTTCTTAATAGTCAGAATAGTGTGTAGTTTTCTACAGCCCACCCTATTTCCCTTTAATTAAACTCTAAAGTTAATTTGTAAAGTTAATAATATTTCAGTTAGGCCTAGGCCTCTCTTTCTTAATCCCTATCTGTGTGTGTGTTGTGGGATTAATAGTGTGACTGTTCAGTGTGTGTGTGTGTTTTGTGCTTAGACTATGTCTAAGGAAGGAAAGGTCTCAGGCTTCAAGAAGTGTGACTCGTGCTGTCAGAAGATGTCTCTGACAGACGGTCACACTTCTTGTGTTTACTGACTGGGGCCTTTACACCTGCAGGACTCCTGTGCTATATGTCATTCTTTTAGCCAGAGAGTCCTGCAGGAGAGGAGGAACAAGTTAATCCTCCATGGCTTATTAAAGCCAGAAGGTTCACCCACTAAGACTGGGTCGAGTAAACCTTCTAAGCCACCTAAGGTTCAGGCTACAGTGGTTAAGCCTTCCCCGGTGGCTCCGACTCCTTCGGAGTCGAAATCGGCTCTGGCTGGAGCCGATCTTTCTTCCACTGATGTGGTAGTGTCGGTTCCTACCGGCTCCGACACTCAGTCTACAGTTGCCTTGTCGGCTCCGGCTGGCGCCGACGTGTTATCCAGTATCGGAGCCGAAAAACCTTCGGCTCCATCTGGAACCAAGAGGACGTCGGCTCTGATGGCTTCGTCCAAGAAGAGATCTCGGTCCCCTTCTTTGGAGTTGATTCACTCGGCTTCGAGGTCTCCTCTTTTGTCGGAACGGAGTCATCGGAGCCGATCTTCGAGATCTTCCAGGCTGTCTGACCACGATTTAGAGAGGGTGGTAAGCAGGCTGTTGAAGTCACAGGCACTAGCCCAAATGCTCCATAGCCCGTCTCAGCAGACTTCGGCTATTGCTCTTCCCCTTGAACTTCCTCCTCCGACTCTCCTCCAGAGTTCGGAGCTGGAGCTTCTCGGGACAGTGACCGTGTCGGCGCCGGAGCCAATACATCCCCTTTCGGCTCCGTCGTCTTCGGCTCCGATCTCCTCCATGAGACCTTCCTTGGAGGGATCCGGTCATCGAGTTTCCCTTGTCGGCTCCGAGGGGGCTAGTGGCATCGGACCCTTGTCCGACCCCGCTCTCCCTCTCGGAGCTTCGGCTTTGGTGAGCTCGGCACCGACATCGGCCTCGGAGCCTTCTCTCTCAATGGAACCGGGAATTCCTATCTCCTCGGAACGGGAGTATTCTGGTCTCCCTGGGAGGGGAGCCTTTGAGGTGATGAGGAGTGTCCTGGCACCTGAGCCAGGTCAACGGTCCATCCCTTTAGCTCCTCCCTCTTCGGTGCCTGTTGATGTCTCTTGCCAGCCTCTTGCTCTCAGGCCCAGGGATCCATCGCCCCAGGTTTCCCCATTGGGAATAACTTCCTCTTCCGAGGTTTCTCCTGATCCCGCAGGGGAACCCCCTCGGAAGAGGACGTGTAAGAGGAAACACACAGACTCCCCTGAGTCTACAACATCTGATACCGACTTAGATGAGTCGGAGGGTTCCCCACGGTCCCCCTCTGAGGATGTCTCCTTTTCAGACATCCTTGAACTCCTCAAACAGAGGGGGAACTGGCCTTCCATTGACCCCTCCGAGGATGAGTCGGTATACCTGGAGGCTTTTGGATCCCGACCCTCCACCTCCTGGGTGTCTCCGCCTTTCGACCCACTCATGCAGGTAGTGGCTCGGAAGGCATGGGCAGCCCCAGATTCTGTGGAACCTGTCCCCAGGAGGCCATCCAAATTTATTACGGCCCCTTCAGACAAGCAGTTTCTTTCTAAGGGCGTCTCTGTGGATGCTATGGTGGTGGCGGCCACCAAGAAGGAACTTGCGGATCCTTCCATGCCTGTCCATCCTCCTAACAAAGATTCTAGGACTATGGATAGGTATGGTAAGCGGATGTTTTCTTCAGCGACCTTTGCTATGCGTTCGCTGAACTACCTTTGTCATTTCACCAGACTTCAAAGAGATATTCTCAAGGAACTAAGTGAAGTGGTTCAGGATCCTTCAGCTGCTGGGGCTCAGGACAAGATTGCCTCACAGCTAGCAATCCTAAATTCTTTAACCAACTTCTCCATGCGGCTCATATCCTATGCAGCCGATGGAGCAAGCAGAGCCGCAGGCACAGGAGTGGCTCTTAGGTGTCAAGTCTGGATGCGGCTTTGTAATTTCGCGGACCCCTTTAAGGCATCCTTCACCAATACCCCCTTTGACGGTTCGGCTTTGTTCGGACCTCAGGTGAAGAAAACCTTGACCAGGTGTGAGCAAGACGGCAAAACTCTTTCTGCCGTAGGAGTCCATTTTTCCACCCCTTCTAGACTCTATCCCAAGGGTCAGAAAGGAGGAAAGATGTGGTTGCGTAAAGCCCAAGGAGCAGCGCCAGACACACGTGGTCAGTTTACCCCCAGAGGCAGAGGGGGTAACAATAACAGATGCCGCCCTAGAAACAGGGGGGGTCCCCAGAATCAGGGCAACAGGGAGCCTCTTCCTGATAAGCCCTTTCAGCATCCCTGAGGTGTTGCCCGACTGTCCACCCTTGGAGGCAGTCGGGGGAAGGATATCGCTGTACCCAGTAGCCTGGCGTTCCCTTTCACAAGACATGTGGGTACAGTCGATCATATCCGAGGGTTACAAAATCCCCTTCGAAAGGTATCCCGTACCTCACCAATCCCTTCCAGACATCTCATCCGGTCAAAGGGATTTGGCAATACAGGAGGTTTCAAAGCTTCTAGAAAAAAGAGCCGTCCAGACTGTTCCAGCAGACCAAGTAGGATCCGGCATCTACTCGAGATTCTTTTTGGTCCCCAAAAGGACGGGAGATTGGAGACCTATTTTAGACCTGAGCAATCTAAACAGATTTGTCAAAAAGGCAAGATTCCAGATGGTCACGCTTCAGTCCATTCTGCCCTTTCTGGGCAAGGACAACTGGATGTGCTCGATAGACCTTCAGGACACTTATTATCACATAAAGATACACAGGCGCTCCAGGAGGTTTCTCCGCTTTCGGCTAGGGACCAGTCATTATCAATTCAGAGCCCTGCCCTTTGGCCTCACTTCAGCCCCCAGAGTGTTTACCAAATGCATGGCAGTGGTCACAGCTCATCTGAGACGTCAAGGATTCCAGGTGTTTTTTTATTTAGACGACTGGCTCCTCTCCGCCACCACCAAGCATCAGCTTCTTCAGAGCAGAGACTACACTCTGCAGCTTTGCAAAAGGTTGGGAATATCGGTGAATTTCGAAAAATCTTCTCTGCTGCCTTGCCAATCTATCACCTTTATAGGCGCAGAATTAAACACCGTCAGTATGTTAGCCAGACTAACAGATCAGAGAATTCTGGACATCCAAAAATATGTTCGGATCTTATTGCAGAGCAGCAAAGTCAAAGCCAGATTGGTTCTGAAGGTTCTAGGTCTTATGGCTGTGGCCATTGTACTTCTACCATTAGCTCGCTTCCACATGTGTCTTCTGCAGTGGATGTTATTCACTCAGTGGTCGTTCCAGAACCTTCCCATGAGGCACGAAATCTTGGTTACACAATCGTGCAGGACTCATCTAACCTGGTGGATATCTTCCCCTTTACTTCATCAGGGCCGACCTTTTGTTCCCCCTCCTCCGGTTGCCACAGTGACTATGGATGCCTCTCTGATCGGGTGGGGGGGGCATTATCAGGGGAAGATGGTCCACGGGACATGGCAACCCATCGAATACCATCTGCACATAAATGTCCTGGAGATGAGAGCGGTGCTTTTAACGTTGCAAGCCCTCAACGACTTTCTTCCTGCGGGGACTATTGCAGTTCAAACGGACAACATGTCTGTGGTCTGGTAAATCAACAAGCAGGGCGGGACCAGGTCCTATCCTTTGTGTCGAGAAGCTCTCAGACTTTGGCAATGGGCAATCTCCTCTCATCGGTTTCTGATAGCAACGCACATCCCCGGCAGGTCCAACCTCTTAGCGGACAGACTGAGCAGAGCCATTCTCATGCCTCACGAGTGGTCTCTCAATCAATCGATAGTGGACGAGATATTTCTGAAGTGGGGCACTCCTTGTTGCGACCTTTTTGCTACACCCCAAAACAACAAATGCCCGGACTTCTTCACCCTCTTTCCCCTACCAGGCCAACCCCTGAGAGACTCTCTAACCCAGGATTGGCCCCGGGGACTTCTGTACACTTTTCCTCCTTTCCCCTTAATTCCACAGGTCATTCAGAAAGCTACCATTTTGAGAGCCAAGTTGCTTCTCATTGCCCCTTACTGGCCTCGACAAATTTGGTTTCTGACCCTACATCGTCACCTCCTGGTGCAGCCTTGGCATCTGGACCCAGTTCCGGATCTTTTGATCCACCAATCGGGTCAACAGCACCGGGCCATTCATTCTCTCAACCTCACTGCTTGGTTGCTCCACTTCCTTCCCTAGCCAGGCTTCCTATGATCTCTGATCCTGTCAGAGATATCTTAATAGCTTCTTTGAAGTCGTCCACGAGAACGGTTTATGCTAGCAAGTGGCGACGTTTTTTCCTTTGGGCAAACTCCAGGCATATTGATCCTTTTACTGCACCTGTGCATTCTATTTTAGATTTTCTGGCTGAAGTTTTTCAGTCAGGATCTTCTTCATCAACAGTCAAAGTTCAACTGGCGGCTATTTCCAAATATCATGTTGGCTTGCAAGATCATAACATTATGTCACATAGACTATGCAAAGCTTTTCTGAGAGGAGTTTTTCTCCTAAAGCCTCCTATAAGACATCCTCCTCCACAATGGGATCTGAATTTGATGTTAGCATCCTTGATTTTACTCCCCTTCGAACTGTCTGCTTCATGCTCCTTGAAGTTACTGACCTGGAAAACAATATTCTTACTGGCTGTCACTTCAGCAAGGAGGGTATCCGAGATTCAAGCTCTCTGCATCCGTTCCCCTTACTTGGTTTTTCACAAGGACAGGGTATCCTTGAGAACAAATCCATCCTTTCTTCCCAAAGTTGTTTCTCAAACTAATATTAATCAATCCATCGATCTACCAGTTTTTTTCCCAAATTATTCTGACAGAGCTGAACAAAAGCTACATTTTTTGGATGTCCATCGTCAGCTCAGATATTATTTGCATAGAACTAAACAATTCAGGAAATCAGATCAATTATTTGTCTCCTATGCAGAAAACAGGAAAGGTCTCCCAGTATCAAAAGTGACCTTGTCCAGATGGTTATCTTCCACCATTTCATACGTGTATTCGCTCAGAGGCAAGCAACTACCCTCAAAACCGAAGGCACACTCAACCAGGAGCCTATCCACTTCTACAGCTTTTCAGGATAGGCTACTCATTGATACCATTTGTGCAGCAGCTACTTGGGCCACTCCTCATACCTTTGTCTCTCATTACAAATTAGATTTGGCCTCCAGGGACAGAGCCAGTTTTGGTTCCACAGTACTCAAGAGTCTGTTCCATTGAGCCACCCGGGATACAGGTGCTAGGGACGCGGTCCCATCCAGCAAGAATGAAGGCGAGATTGACAACTTAACATTTAGAAGTTATGTACCTACCATAACGTTCCATGTTAGTTGTCTTCTCTCGCCTTCTTTCTTGCGTCCCTCCCTCCTTCCCCCTGGCCTGGACAGATCTTGAAGAGTTTCTCTTCATCAGATTCACTCTCCTTAGTTCTTAGAGAGTCTATCTTAAGAACTTTTTGCCTAGTTCTTCTAGGCTAGTTTTGCTCTTCCTTTGGGATTAGTATTATTGGCAGGGTTATTTAGCTACCAAACGAGATCTGAGGTAGTCTCGCCTTGCATCATGGGATATAGGGTTGCCTCGAGCTGGTAAAAGGAGTTCTCAAGCTAAGCAAGTGCCGAGTCGGAGCCGAGGATCGGCTCCGAACCCATCCAATAAGAAAGAAGGCGAGAGAAGACAACTAACATGGAACGTTATGGTAGGTACATAACTTCTAATTTTAGAATACTGGAAAACATTGTTCTCAAGACTTACTGCGGTGTTGGTGCTGCGGTAGCGTTGTCGCCTCACAATAAGACGTTGTCCTGTTTGATTCTCAGCTAGACCGTCTTCTGTGTGGAGACATGCATGAATGGGCATACCTTCGTTGAAGGTTGTGCATCAGGGCCGGCAACTCGACACATAAAAATCTACTGCCAGTCATTAGTGGACCGGAGTTCCGCTGTGGCGACCCCTAACTGGGAAAAGCTGAAAGACACAACATTGCTCTCAAGACTTATCTTTCCCAAATAAATGTGCAACTTTTGATGTTTATGCCTCAAGAAATTAGTGCATTTTACATGATAAAAAAAGAAACAGCAAAACAGTTCTGAAATAAAAAATCGGATAGGATACGATATGTCTTTATAAATTAATTTTATAAAAAATTGTAAAGAGTGCAGCTTCATGGAAAGGAGAGACATATACTGTAAATAAAGAATGTAATGGCCAAGAATTAGAGGAAGAGATATTTAAACAATGCTTAATATGTCAGTTTCTGATGCAGTAACTCAATGTGTGACAGAACTGAAAAGATAATTGTTTCCATGAAATAGGGGATAAGCCCCTGGATTCAGCAAGGCTTGCACGGTGTGCAGGACTAGTGCAGGAGCTCCAGCAGGCAATATGTCTGCCGTGAGATCCAAGAATAAGCTGTAGGGACGTGCACGAGCACTCCTGCACTAATCCTGCACAGACTCAGCTCCTGTATGAAAATTACCCCATTTGCAGGTGAAATCCATGCAAATTAGGTAAATTGGTGATCCAGGAAGCTGGAAGCCAGCTGTGCAGGACCAGCGTAATCTGCAGAAATGTACTCGGTTAGTAACCGAGTACATTTCTGCAAACTATAAAATGGAGCCATGACAGCTCCAAATAAAGGGTGGGTATTATGTAGAAAGCATGCCAATGGCCATATATATGGCCATTGGCATGGAAAACAGTTGCAAAAATAAAAAAAATGAACTTTTATTTTTTTTAGCTGATCTCAGCTGTTTAAGCGTAGGGCAGCGGCGTGCAAACGGGATTGGGTGAAAAATAAACAAAAAATCCTAAAATAAGCATTCTAACCAAAATCACTATTTTGCCATTATACTCAATGGCAGGCAGAAGACAACGTGGCCAGTGAATAATGGTTGCTAAGGGGGTAGGCTCAATGTGGGACCTGTAACTATGCATCAGCAGGCAATCCTATGCAAATGAGGGGAATGATATTGAATCCCAGATTTCCCCTGCATGCTAGTCAGCACCCAGCAGTGTAAGAGCAGGAATAGCTTGGTACAAGCCTAGGAGTTAACTGACATCGTAGGGGGTGTGTCAGGCATACTGTAAGTGGATTGGAGCCCTGTGGCTCAGGTTTGCCCTTAGCTTAGCAGAGCTAAGCAAGGAGGTACGTCTGAGGCTCCCTGGCACTATTTACATTGCCTAAGCAGGTGTGCGTGTTGCTCACTGGGTTTTAAAGGAAAAAAAAAAACAAAGTAAATCAGGAAATAGCAGCTCTGTGCACATTTGAGCACTGTGTCTGCACAGCACACCCCTGGGCTTAAACAGGAAGGCAAAGGGAAGGGAAAACAGCAGTAGGAAGTTAATCTAGGAGAACTAGCATAGCTGGCAGGTGAAATGAGCCAGAATCAGCCAATTACACAAGCAGCAGACCAGCCCAGCCCAAAACACTACTATAAACCAGGTAAACATTTTTCCCTCTGGTTTTTCCCACATACTCTACACCACCGGTGTATACAAGCGGGGGAATTTTAACAAACAAAAGCAACAAAATGATAGGGGCTGCAATAGCTGTCATACATCAACATGTAGAAGAGGCTGAGGGTGGTGAGGGTGAGAATGCTGTTGACCAACCCACAGTGAGGAGACAGAGAAGACTGTACAGACCCAGGGTAACCTACCAGGGGCTACATGAGCTGGAGATAGTGGGGTGCTATAGGGTGGACAGGGACCTCCTACAGCAAATTGTTGAGCTGTGCCGGCCACGCCTCACACACAGAACTAACAGAGGGGAACCCATCCCAGTCGATACCAAGGTATGTGTAGGCCTACAAATACTAGCTAAAGTTACTTTCCAAAGGCCATCTAGGGATATCATGGGGATCTCACAGGCATCAGCATCCAGGATACTCCACCAGTTCCTGGATACCATGTCAGCACATGCCAGTTAGCACGTATATTTCCCCAACACCCATGAGGTGTTGGCCAGTAATATGCATCTCTTCCACCAAATAGCAGAATACCCTGAGGTAGTGGGTGCTATAGACTGCATGCACGTATGCATCAAAGCACCACCTGGTGAGTGGGGTAGGGTCTACATCAACCACAAGGGCTTCCCCTCCATCAACTGCCAGGTCATGTGCAATGCCCAGGGCATTATAATGAATGTGTGTGCTGGCTGCCCTGAAAGCTATCACGATTTTCACATCTGGCATCTGACGCAGCTGTACCAGAGATTTGCCATTGGGGACATCCCTTATGGCCACCTAGTGGGGGATGCTGGTTATGCACTGGAGCCATAGCTGATGATACCTATCAGAAATGCACACGCACCCAAACAAGACCTCCATAATGCGGCACACGCACAGACCAGAGTTGTAGTAGAGCGTGTGTTTGGGATGCTCAAGTCACAGTTCTGGTGCCTGGACACATCTGGCAGAGCCTTTCAGTACTCCCCAGCAACATATACTCAAATTGTCATTGTATGTGCCATGCCACACAATTTGATCCTGCAGAAATAGCTGCAGCGGGAACAGCATGGGGCAGGGCCACAGAGCCCCCCACCATTGCCAAGGCCTGCACAGGCACAGAGTGACTTGGAGGAGGAACAACCTGAGCCTGCTCCAGTAGGCAGAAGGAGGCATGCCTAGTATGCCGTGGCCTTGGAAAAGAGGCAATGCATAGCACATACACTGACAAAGGAGGGACCCAGGGAATGCCACCACTCTTTGACTCACATATACAGTAAAAGGGATGCCAAACATGACACTACCTGTGCTCAACCATGTAAAGGGAGTGTACTATGTGCATCTGACATAAGCAGCCCTCCAGCACCATCCTCAATACTGGCACACCCACAAGGTAAGTCACTCTCCTTACCAATTGCCAAATGGAGTAGTATGTGTTGTTATGGTATGGATGTGAGCATAGAAAGGAACTGGGTGGCTGAATGGGATGCCAGCAGATAGTAGACATCTATAGTGGCACCATGAGATCTGTAACAAATACTGATGTCACCACGGTAGCCAGTACTACACATGGCGAAAAAACCCACTGCAGGAAATGTGCTGGGCCACATGTGTGCCCATATGACTCACACATGCCACTCAGGGAAGTTCACATACCCGACAACAGTGTCAGCCAACAGGACAGGTGTAGACAAACATAAACAAAGGCGGTGCTAAGGCCTCTGAATGATGGCTATGGGTGACACCCCCCAGGCCTACACAGACAGACTACAGCAGGTCAGGCAGTGGGATGTTAGTTCTGAAGGGTAGGAAGTCAGAAACCGATATACAGGTCACTCAAACCTAAGAGCTGTAGTACACGGATATGCCTGTAGTCAGCATGATAGGTTAGAATACAGAAAGAAATGGAGTACTTGGCATACCAGTGCAGTCATAGCAAATGTGTACAAGTGTCAGGTGTGCCCCCCAGTCCTGTGTAGAAATGTAAAAACAGTCAGGTGTGCCCCCCCCAATCCTGCGTAGAAATGTAAAAACAGTCGGGTGTGCCCCCCCAATCCTGCATAGAAATGTAGAAACAGTCAGGTGTGCCCCCCAATACTGTGTAAAAATGTGGAAACAGTGAGGTGTGCCCCCCAGTCCTGTGTAGAATTGCAGAATCAGTCAGGTGTGCCCCCTCCCCCAATCCTGTGCAGAAATGTAGAAACAATCAGGTGTGCCCCCCAATCCTGTGTGGAAATGTAGAAATAGTCAGGTGTGCCCCCTCCCCAATTCTGTGTAGTAATGTAGAAACAGTCAGGTGTGCCCCCAAGTCCTGTGCAAAAATGTAGAAACAGTCAGGTGTGCCCCCAATCCTGTGTAGAAATGGAGAAACAGTCAGGTGTGTGACCCCAATCCTGTGTAGAAATGTAGAAACATTCAGGTGTGCCCCCCAATCCTGTGTAAAAATGTAGAAACAGTCAGGTGTGCCCCCCCTAATCCTGTGTAGAAATGTAGAAAGAGTCAGGTGTGCCCCCCAATCCTGTGTACAAATGTAGAAACAGTCAGGTGTGCCCCCTCCCCCAATCCTGTGTAGATATGTAGAAAGAGTCAGGTGTGCCCCCCAATCCTGTGTAAAAATGTAGAAACAGTCAGGTGTGCTCCCTCCCCCAATCCTGTGTAGAAATGTAGAAACAGTCGGGTGTGCCCCCCAATCCTGTGTAGAAATGTAGAAACAGTCAGGTGTGCCCCTTCCCCAATCCTGTGTAGTAATGTAGAAACAGTCAGATGTGCCCCCCCAGTCCTGTGTAGAAATGTAAAAACAGACAGGTGTGCCCAGCCAATCCTGCTTAGAAATGTAGAAACAGTCAGGTGTGCCCCCCAGTCCTGTGTAAAAATGTAGAAACAGTGAGGTGTGCCCCCCAATCCTGTGTAGAAATGTGGAAACAGTCAGGTGTGCCCCTTCCCCAATCCTGTGTAGTAATGTGGAAACAGTGAGGTGCCCCCCCCCCCAGTCCTGTGTAGAAATGCAGAAACAGTCAGGTGTGCCCCCTCTCCCAATCCTGTGTAGAAATGTAGAAACAATCAGGTGTGCCCCCCAATCCTGTGTAAAAATGTAGAAACAATCAGGTGTGCTCCCTCCCAAATCCTATTTAGTAATGTAGAAACAGTCAGGTGTGCCCCCCAATCCTGTGTAGAAATGTAGAAACAGTCAGGTGTGCCCCCTCCCCCAATCCTGTGTAGTAATGTAGAAACAGTCTGGTGTGCCCACCCAGTACTGTGTAGAAATGTAGAAACGATCAGGTGTGCCCCCCAATCCTGTGTAAAAATATAGAAACAGTCAGGTGTGCTCCCTCCCCCAATCCTGTGTATTAATGAAGAAACAGTCAGGTGTGCCCCCACCAATCCTGTGCAGAAATGTAGAAATAGTCAGGTGTGCCCCCTCCCCAATCCTGTGTAGTAATGTAGAAACAGTCAGGTGTGCCCCCAGTCCTGTGCAGAAATGTAGAAACAGTCAACTGTGCCCCCAATCCTGTGTAGAAATGTAGAAACAGTCAGGTGTGCCCCCCAATCCTGCATAGAAATGTAGAAACAGTCAGGTGTGCCCCCTCCCTGAATCCTGTGTAGTAATGTGGAAACAGTGAGGTGTGCCCCCTAGTCCTGTGTAGAAATGCCAGAACAGTCAGGTGTGTCCCCTCCCCCAATCCTGTGTAGAAATGTAGGAATAGTCGGGTGTGCATCCCCAGTCCTGTGTAAAAACGTAGAAACAGTCAGGTGTGCCTCCCAATTCTGTGTAAAACATTGGAAACAGTCAGGTGTGCCACCTCCCCCAATCCTGTGTAGTAATGTAGAAACAGTCAGGTGTGCCCCCCCCCATCCTGTGTAGAAATTTAGAAACAGTCAGGTGTGCCCCTGCAACCCTGTGTAGAAATGTAGAAACAGTTAGGTGTGCCCCCCATTCCTGTGTAGAAATGTAGAAGCAGTAAGGTATGCTCCTTCCCCCAATCCTGTGGGGAAATGTAGAAACAGTCAGGTGTGCCCCCCAATCCTGTGTAGAAATGTAGAAACAGTCAGGTGTGCCCCCTCCCCCAATCCTGTGTAGAAATGTAGAAAGAGTGAGGTGTGCCCCCCAATCCTGTGTAAAAAGTAGAAACAGTCAGGTGTGCTCCCTCCCCCAATCCTGTGTAGAAATGTAGAAACAGTCAGGTGTGCCCCCCCAGTCCTGTGTAGAAATGTAAAAACAGTCAGGTGTGCCCCCCAATCCTGTGTAGAAATGTAGAAACAGTCAGGCGTGCCCCCTCCCTGAATCCTGTGTAGTAATGAGGAAACAGTTTGTGCCCCCAGTCCTGTGTAGAAATGTAGAAGCAGTCAGGTGTGCCCGCCCCCCCAATCCTGTGAAGAAATGTAGAAACAGTCAGGTGTGCCTCCCAATCCTGTGTAAAAATGTAGAAACAGTTAGGTGTGCCCACCAATCCTGTGTAGAACTGTGGAAACAGACAGGTGTGCCCCCTCCCCCAATCCTGTGTAGTAATGTGGAAACAGTGAGGTGCCCCCCAGTCCTGTGTAAAAATGCAGAAACAGTCAGGTGTGCCCCCCAATCCTGTGTAAAAATGTAGAAACAATCAGGTGTGCCCCCTCCCCCAATCCTGTGCAGTAATGTAGGGACAGTCTGGTGTGCCCCCCCCCCCAGTCCTGTGTAGAAATGTAGAAACAGTCAGGTGTGCCCCCCAATCCTGTGTAGAAATGTAGAAACAGTCAGGCGTGCCCCCTCCCTGAATCCTGTGTAGTAATGAGGAAACAGTTTGTGCCCCCAGTCCTGTGTAGAAATGTAGAAGCAGTCAGGTGTGCCCCCCCCCCAATCCTGTGAAGAAATGTAGAAACAGTCAGGTGTGCCTCCCAATCCTGTGTAAAAATGTAGAAACAGTTAGGTGTGCCCCCTCCCCCAGTCCTGTGTAGAAATGTAGAAACAGTCAGGTGTACCCCCCAATCCTGTGTAGAAATGTAGAAACAGTCAGGTGTGCCCCCTCCCTGAATCCTGTGTAGTAATGAGGAAACAGTTTGTGCCCCCAGTCCTGTGTAGAAATGTAGAAGCAGTCAGGTGTGCCCTCCCAATCCTGTGAAGAAATGTAGAAACAGTCAGGTGTGCCTCCCAATCCTGTGTAAAAATGTCGAAACAGTTAGCTGTGTCCCCTCCCCCAATCCTGTGTAGAAATGTAGGAACAGTCGGGTGTGTATCCCCAGTCCTGTGTAAAAATGTAGAAACAGTCAGGTGTGCCTCCCAATTCTGTGCAAAACATTGGAAACAGTCAGGTGTGCCACCTCCCCCAATCCTGTGTAGTAATGTAGAAACAGTCAGGTGTGCCCCTGCAACCCTGTGTAGAAATGTAGAAACAGTTAGGTGTGCCTCCCATTCCTGTGTAGAAATGTAGAAACAGTAAGGTGTGCTCCTTCCCCCAATCCTGTGGGGAAATGTAGAAACAGTCAGGTGTACCCCCCAATCCTGTGTAAAAATGTAGAAACAGTCAGGTGTGCCCCCCAATCCTGTGTAGAAATGTAGAAACAGTCAGGTGTGCCCCCTCCCCCAATCCTGTGTAGAAATGTAGAAAGAGTGAGGTGTGCCCCCCAATCCTGTGTAAAAATTTAGAAACAGTCAGGTGTGCTCCCTCCCCCAATCCTGTGTACAAATGTAGAAACAGTCAGGTGTGCCCCCCCAGTCCTGTGTAGAAATGTAAAAACAGTCAGGTGTGCCCCGCTAATCCTGCATAGAAATGTAGAAGCAGTCAGGTGTGCCCCCCAATCCTGTGTAAAAATGTAGAAACAGTCAGGTGTGCCCACCAATCCTGTGTAGAACTGTGGAAACAGACAAGTGTGCCCCCTCCCCCAATCCTGTGTAGTAATGTGGAAACAGTGAGGTGCCCCCCAGTCCTGTGTAAAAATGCAGAAACAGTCAGGTGTGCCCCCCAATCCTGTGTAAAAATGTAGAAACAATCAGGTGTGCCCCCTCCCCCAATCCTGTGTAATAATATAGGGACAGTCTGGTGTGCCCCTCCAGTCCTGTGTAGAAATGTAGAAACAGTCAGGTGTGCCCCCCCAATCCTGTGTAGAAATGTAGAAACAGTCAGGTGTGCCCCCTCCCTGAATCCTGTGTAGTAATGAGGAAACAGTTTGTGCCTCCAGTCCTGTGTAGAAATGTAGAAGCAGTCAGGTGTGCCCCCCAATCCTGTGCAGAAATGTAGAAACAGTCAGGTGTGCCCCCCAATCCTGTGTAGAAATGTAGAAACAGTCAGGTGTGCCACCTCCCTGAATTCTGTGTAGTAATGAGGAAACAGTTTGTGCCCCCAGTCCTGTGTAGAAATGTAGAAGCAGTCAGGTGTGCCCCCCAAATTCTGTGAAGAAATGTAGAAAGTCAGGTGTGCCTCCCAATCCTGTGTAAAAATGTAGAAACAGTTAGGTGGGCCCCTCCCCCAGTCCTGTGTAGAAATGTAGAAACAGTCAGGTGTGCCCCCCAATCCTGTGTAGAAATGTAGAAACAGTCAGGTGTGCCCCCTCCCTGAATCCTGTGTAGTAATGAGGAAACAGTTTGTGCCCCCAGTCCTGTGTAAAAATGTAGAAGCAGTCAGGTGTGCCCCCCCAATCCTGTGAAGAAATGTAGAAACAGTCAGGTGTACCTCCCAATCCTGTGTAAAAATGTAGAAGCAGTTAGGTGTGTCCCCTCCCCCAATCCTGTGTAGAAATGTAGGAACAGTCGGGTGTGTATCCCCAGTCCTGTGTAGAAATGTAGAAACAGTCAGGTGTGCCTCCCAATTCTGTGTAAAACATTGGAAACAGTCAGGTGTGCCACCTCCCCCAGGCCTGTGTAGTAATGTAGAAACAGTCAGGTGTGCCCCCCCCAATCCTGTGTAGAAATTTAGAAACAGTCAGGTGTGCCCCTGCAACCCTGTGTAGAAATGTAGAAACAGTTAGGTGTGCCCCCCATTCCTGTATAGAAATGTAGAAACAGTAAGGTGTGCTCCTTCCCCAAATCCCATGGGGAAATGTAGAAACAGTCAAGTGTGCCCCCCAATCCTGTGTAGAAATGTAGAAACAGTCAGGTGTGCCCCCCAATCCTGTGTACAAATGTAGAAACAGTCAGGTGTGCCCCCTCCCCCAATCCTGTGTAGAAATGTAGAAAGAGTGAGGTGTGCCCCCCAATCCTGTGTAAAAATGTAGAAACAGTCAGGTGTGCTCCCTCCCCCGATCCTGTGTAGAAATGTAGAAACAGTCAGGTGTGCCCCCCCCAGTCCTGTGTAGAAATGTAAAAACAGTCAGGTGTGCCCCGCTAATCCTGCGTAGAAATGTAGAAGCAGTCAGGTGTGCCCCCCCAATCCTGTGTAAAAATTTAGAAACAGTCAGGTGTGCCCACCAATCCTGTGTAGAAATGTGGAAACAGACAGGTGTGCCCCCTCCCCCAATCCTGTGTAGTAATGTGGAAACAGTGAGGTGCCCCCCCAGTCCTGTGTAAAAATGTAGAAACAGTCAGGTGTGCCCCCCAATCCTGTGTAAAAATGTAGAAACAATCAGGTGTGCCCCCTCCCAAATCCTGTGTAGTAATTTAGGGACAGTCTGGTGTGCCCCCCCCAGTCCTGTGTAGAAATGTAGAAACATTCAGATGTGCCCCCCAATACTGTGTAGAAATGTAGAAACAGTCAGGTGTGCCCCCTCCCTGAATCCTGTGTAATTATGTAGAAACAGTCAGGTGTGCTCCCCCAATCCTGTGTAGAAATGTAGAAGCAGTCAGGTGTGCCCCCCCCCAGTCCTGTGAAGAAATGTAGAAACAGTCAGGTGTGCCTCCCAATCCTGTGTACTAATATAGAAACAGTCAAGTGTGCCCCCTAATCCTGTGTAGAAATGTAGAAACAAACAGGTGTGCTCCTTCCCCCAATCCTGTGTAGAAATGTAGAAACAGTCAGGTGTGCCCCCCAATCCTGTGTAGAAATGTAGAAACAGTCAGGTGTGCCCCCCAATCCTGTGTAAAAATGTAGAAACAGTCAGGTGTGCCCCCTCCCCCAATCTTGTGTAGAAATGTAGAAACAGTCAGGTGTGCCCCCCCAATCCTGTGTAATTATGTAGAAACAGTCAGGTGTGCTCCTTCCCCTAATCCTGTGTAGAAATGTAGAAACAGTCAGGTGTGCCCCCCAATCCTATGTAGAAATGTAGTAACAGTCACGTGTGCCCCCACAATCTGATGTAGACACATTGTAACAGTCAGGTGTGCCCCCCCATCCTATGTAGAAATGTAGTAACAGTCAGGTGTGCTGCCACCCTCCAATCCGATGTAGACATGAAGCAACATGTATGTGTAGGTATAATACCAGTAGAGCACAGATGAGCTGAGGTGGCCAAGGTAGCAAGATAGATTGTAGTATTTGTACAATATGCAGGTATGCATGTGTTAGGTTGGTGCGTGTTTCATATTGTGTGAGAGTGGTCAGTATGTTTGCATGTTGAGGTTTGACCTGGTGGCCATTGCCCACTACTGCCAATGACAGGGCCAAGTCCTCACAACTGCAGTGCCAAAGACAGTTCTCCCCAGTATAACACATGCTAGCAGTAAGTCATTGTAAATGTATTGTGGTAATATGTGTCACCATCTGAAAGATGGACATGGCATGACTGTTGGGCTAGATATACAAACAGTACACTGGGAAAAGTACCCCAGACATACAGTATATGTAACCATGAAATGGACACACCCTTGGAATTGTACATATAGGTATGCATCACATTATCTGGGCTTGTAGTAGTGACTACCAATGTTGTCTGGCCGAACACTTGCAGATCACAAAGGTGAAAGGACTGATGTATTGGGAAACGGCTGATGTCCTTGCACAAGCCAGCATAACTGGAATGCCCCATGCATATCATTTAGTCAGATGCAAGTAGTGTCCATAGCACACATACACCCAGCTCACCCAGACACCACCCACAGGTACCTCTCTGGTCATATCCCTGCTGTTTGAAATGGGTACAATGTGATCCCCACCTGTGTATGGCAATAGCAAAAGAATGCAGCATGCAGTGCAGGTGTCCCATGCAGGTGTGTCCCTAGCTGTAAGTAGCACCCTGCCAGCATCCACACCACCTGATCAATACTGATAGAAAGTATTGGCATGAACAACTAGCACACGTACCCTTTCACCCCAGAGGAATACACTGTATGGTAGTCTGGGACTGTAGGACTGACAGAATGCAATGGCCTGCTACAGCTGGCCTGTATCACCACCAAATGGCCTACAGGTCTCTGCCAAAGGCCTGCCTCTCACCCATACTGCCAATGTATGCTATGTCATGAGCACCCAAATAACAACATAACACTCCACATAAGCCATATGCAAGGTCATGTGGACAAACCACAGTGACATGTCCACCATGTCCCATTGCATGAACTGTGGACCAACACCAAAACACAGCTGTGATGAGGTGATAACTATAGGGAAAGTATCACAGAATGTATGGATAATGCATGGAAGAGGATAGAATAATAGAGGAGAGCATGGGAGCAATAGTGGGAGCATGGGCAGCATGGAATGTGCAAGGTCCGACACACAGCTGTGTGCACATACTATCCATGGATGCAAACACAAAAATGGGTGGCTTCAAACCTGCCTGTACACCACAATAGTGGTAATGTCCTTACTTATGACCACTGCCTCTGGGTAACCTGTGTGAATCTGTACAGCTGTGAGGTATTGCCATAGCAAGATAACACTATACTGTCATGTCGATGGAGGTACAAGTATGGGATCTTCTGCCAGCACTATACCAAGGTGCTGAACTAGATACACAGACCCAGCAGCAATTGTCTGCAGCTCCCCCTCCAGAATGGCATAACTTTCCATGAATATGTAGGCATTTGACCACAATATTGGACACAGCTGCACTCACCCTGTGTTCCCCAGGACATCACTGTGAGCAAGAATGTCCACCTGGCAGTACTTGAGGACATAAAACATCACAATACACATGTCTGAATATCTCTGCTAACACGAGTACCATGTAGCAGAAGCAGCACAGACACAGTCACCTACAGTACACACTATCCCTTGCACAGTTTGAGCCCATATTGCCAGATGATTTACAGATATCCTGCAGAAACAGTTTGCTACCTGTAGGTGTAGAACACAAAGGTCTGCAATGGAGTACACACTACCTGGAATGGATCCACACGTTCAATACAGAAGGGCATACTGGGCATGCACACACACTAAAACAAATGAAATCCATGTCTGCCAACAACAATGGACCATACATATCTGACAGTTACAGATGTTAGTGCATACACTCCTCAGTATGCACCAGTCATGCTTTGCACACACATTGGATAGGAATACACACATATATCCAAGGACAACACACTATAATATGCCAGAAGTACACATACATAGATGTGTGGAATAGTGTGACAGTGACAAAGAGCCTTCCATCATGAGGTCTGTCCCACCCAGCACACAGCCAAATGGCTACAACCACATGATGTGTAAATGTCACTCACTGTAGAAATTAGCCACTGGTATCCCTCAGCATTACAGACTCTGTGGTGCAAGTGCTAGCTTTGCAACATGACTGTACAAGGCAGTAGTCACCTAGCAGTTGTATACACGTACCTACGGAATATAAACCTGTGTGTGCCTGAGTGTGGTGTGCCTAACTCTAGATGAATGGGTTATGGCCCATGCACACACACTGCCCTCCCTATAGCCCTACTATGACAAGCTTGCTGATGTCACTCACTTTGAAATACACCTTTGGGAAAAGAGTAACCCAGTAATATCTGTGGTGTGTCCTATAACTGCATAATGCTGTAGTGTGATAAACTAGTTAGGTAGGAGCTCTAATCCCAGATATGGCAACTGTGTGTGTTTGTGTGTGTCTCTGTCTGTGTAGGGGACAATGCTTTGTAGGCTACTCACACTCACTACAATTCAAATGCCCTACTATGGCAAGGCTGCTGATGTCATTCACTTTGAAATACACCTTTGGGAAACAATAGCCCAGTAATCTCCATGATGCATCCTATAACTGCGTAATGCTGTAGTGTGATACACTAGTTAGGTAGGAGTTCTAATCCTAGATATAGCAACTGTGTGTATGTGTGTGTGTGTGTGTGTGTGTGTGTGTGTGTGTGTGTGTGTGTGTGTGTGTGTGTGTGTGTGTGTGGTTGTGTGTGACTTTCTGTCTGTGGAGAGAGCAGTGCTTTTTAGGCTAGCCACACTCACTACAATTCAAATGCCCTACATTGGCAAGGCTGCTGATGTCATTCACTTTGAAATACACCTTTGGGAAAGAATAGCCCAGTAATCTCTGTGGTGCATCCTATAACTGTCTGTGGAGAAAGCAATGATTTTTAGGTTAGTCACACTCACTACAATTCAAATGGCCTACTTGGCAAGGCTGCTGATGTCATTCACTTTGAAATACACCTTTGGGAAAAGAGTAGCCCAGTAATCTCTGTGGCGCATCCTGTAACTGCATAATGCTGTAGTGTAATAAACTAATTTGGTAGGAGTTCTAATCCCAGACATGGCAACTGTGTGTTCATAGGTTGGTACTAGGCTATCAGTCCTAGGGCCTATACAAAGCGTAGCCATAACAATTCCCTTGCTATTTCTTCCCACGGTATTTACTTTTCTGGACCCCTGTTTAGCAGGTTGACTGATGTGATCCCCGGGGTGGATTTCCTATCTCCCATCCAATCATCAAGGTTCTTTTTGAAGAGGGTCAAAGAGGCGCTCTGCTTGACATATATGGGCAGACTATTCCAGAGTCTGGGGAGTCTCTGGGTCAGGAACCTACCCCTCCAGCATGCTTTGTTCATTGTGATGACAAGGGTTAGATCCCTGGAGCATGTGTCTCTGAGGGATTGGGATTTCTTTAAGTGTAGTATGTCCAACAGCTCTGGGTTTGACATGGCCTTGTATGTTAAGTAGAGCTCGCCTCTAAGGAGACGATATGCGACAGAGTATAGGTGGAATTTTTTAGATAGTCAGCATAGGGCATCTGCTTTAGGCCTGTGATTCTTTTAGTGAGGTATTTCTGTGGCCTTTCCAGTTGTTGCAGATGTCTTGAGAGGTACATACCAAATAAGGCGTTCTATACTATAATGGGTCTAATGAGGGATGAGTACAGTGGGACAATGACCTCCTTTTTTTCTGGATGAAAAGCCCTTAGTGATGAGGTGTGCCACATAGAAGGATTTCCTGACTGCTGTGGCAATGTGGTTATCGAAGGTGAGTCCACCTGTGTCCGTAAGTCTCTTATTGCACTTTTGGTGTTTAGTGTACTGCCACCTATGTGGTAATTCACGGGTACATATTTTCCCAAATGGGAGAACTATACATTTCTTGGCATTGAGCTTGAGCCCATGGCTCTGGCACCAAGCATCTGTTTCTGTAAGTCCCTTTTGTAGAATATCCAAATCATTTGGGGATACAATAATGGCTCCCAGTTTGCAGTCATCTGTGAACTTTCTTAGCTAGAGTCCCTTAGTGTTGGCCTGTACTTCAGTGAAGTAGATGCCAAACAAGAGTGGTCCCAGGACTGAACCCTGAGGTACTCCACTTGTCACTTGTCTGGAGCTGGATTTGAAGTCAACTACTTTTACAGTATGGGTTCTGTCAGTAAGCCAGTTGGCAACCCATTGAGTGATGTAGTGATTGATGCCCAGCTTAGTAAGTTTATCTATGATTTCAGAGTGGGGGATGGTGTCAAAGGCCTTGACAAGATCCATAAAGGCTGTGTGGACCACCTTACTCTTGTCCACAGCTCTGGAGACTGATTCAAAGAAGTCAATCAGGTTCAGGAGACAAAATCGGCTCTTCACAAACCCAAACTGTGTGGGGTCCAGTGTTTAAAGGTTGCCAATGTCTTTATTTATAAGTTCCATGATAATACATTCCATGGCCCTGCAGATCAGGCTTGTCAGACTGATGGGTAGGTAGTTCCTGGGATCCAAGGTGGATCCCCCCTTGTGGAGTGGGATAACTGTAGCTGTGCGCCACTCAGTGGGCATGAAGCCTGATGTGAAGCTATGATTAAACATGACACTTAGGTGAGGTGCCAGTTCATTTTTAGTTCATGTAGTACACAGCCTGGGATGTTGTCTGGTCCCATGGATGCTGTATTCTTAGCTTTGGAGACTGTGTTTTTTACCTGTGTGGATATTATTACTGGAATTTGGCAATCCTTCAGTATTGAGATGGGCCCTTTATGGGGTGAGAGGGGGTTGAAGTTTGCACCGAATCAATCTGCCAGAATATTGGCAATATCCTTGGGATCAGTATATTTAATGCCATTCTGTTCTAGCTCAGAGCAGATCTGAACATTGCAATTTAGATTCTTGACATTGCTATAGAATGCCTTGTGGTTGTCTTCGGATTCTTCGGCAATTTTATTTTTGTAACTAGCTTTGGAGGATTTTATGAGGGATCTCAGCTTCTTACTGAGGCTGGTAAGGGAATTTTTTACATCCTGGGATTTTCCTCTTTTCTGCAACAGTTTCTTCCTTTTGTTGTAAAGTTTGTTTATGGCAAGGGACCACCAGATTAGCTTCCTTTTTTTTGGAGGAGAGCATCTTGGTTATATTGGGGATGGCACGATTCATGCATGAGTGGATGTGCTCATACAGTGCCTTAGTGTAGGATTCAGCAGTCGAACTTTCAGTTTCCGTCTGCATGGGTGTCATGAAGTTTGTCACTTCTGACTTGAGTAGCATGAAGTTGGCTTTGGACAAGTTTTTTACGGAGGTTTCCTTACTGGGTGGTGGAGGTAGGATGTGGATGTCAAGAGTGATTAGCTTATTGTCAGACCTGACCAACGAGGGGGTGACCACACGTGTGAAGCATTCATTTCCCATGTTGGTAATAACCAGGTCTAGGATACTGGAGCCCTTGGTGGGACTAAGGATTAGTTGATCCAGGGCATTGGAATTTATGAATCCCAAGAAACATTGGGCAAAAATGTTGGTACCCAAGTAGTGTTCCCAGTTAATGGCAGGGTAGTTGAAATCACGCAGTATTAGGGTGCTTGGTTGTATCTTAATATTTTTCAGTATGTTTAGAAAGGTTAAGTGAGAATCTTGGGGCATGGTGGGGTATCTGTAGCAAGCTACAATTTGGACTGCAGTCTTATCTAGTGTTAGTTGCACCTGGAGAATTTCAGACGCATTGTGTTGGGCAACTAGCCTGGTGTTGTGAATATTCTTGGTGAATATGGACACTCCTACACCTTTAGTGTTTTGGTCCTGGTTTGGTGGCTGAAAAGTGTGGTAAGAGTTGTAGCCTGGTATTGCAGGGGTGCTCTCTGGAGCCTTGAACCAGGTCTCAGTTACTGCACAGATATTGATGTTCTCCATTTTTAGGAGTGCCTCGAGAGAGTGCATTTTGAGGTTTAGACTTCTAGCACTGAGTAGCAATGCTTTTTAGGCTAGCCACTCACTACATTTCAAATGCCCTACTTTGGCAAGGCTGCTGATGTCATTCACTTTGAAATACACCTTTGGGAAAGGTGTAGCCCAGTAATCTCTGTGGATTGGCCTATAACAGCGTAATGTTGTAGTGTGATATAGTTTACTAGGGGTTCTATTCCCAGATATGGCAAGTGTGGAGGTGTGTGTGTGTGTGTGTGTGTGTGTGTGTGTGTGTGTGTGTGTGTGTGTGTGTGTGCTTCCGTGTACTTTTGAGGCCATTCACAGTCACTACAACCTCCATTGCCCTACTTTGGCAAGCCTGTCGATGTCATTCCCAGTGAAATACACCTTTGCGGAAGAAATAGCCCAGTAATCTCTGTGGTGTGTCCTATAACAGCATAATGCTGTAGTGTGATATAGTACTTTGGTATGGGCTCTATTCCCACACATGGCAAGTGTGGATGTTTGTGTAGGGTGCAGTCCTTTTGAGGCCATTTATAGTCACTACAACCTCTGTTGTCCTACTTTGGCAAGCCTGCCGATGTCATTCCCAGTGAAATATACCTTTGGGGAAGGAGTAGCCCAATAATCTCTGTGTTGCATTCTATAACAGCGTAATGCTGTAGTGTGATATAATACTTTGGTTTGGGTTCTGTTCCCACACATGACAAGTGTGGATGTTTGTGTGTGTGCTTCTTTGTCTGCATAGGGTGCAATGCTTTTGAGGCTATTCAAAGTCACTAAAACCTCCATTGACCTTCTCTGGCAACCCCACTGTTGCCATTCCCAATGAAATACACCTTTGGGGAATGAGTCTTCCAGTAATCTGCGTGGCGTGTCTTATAACTGTGTAATGCTGTAGTAATAGTAATAAACTAGTCAGGTAGGAGTTCTAATCCCACACATGGTAAGTGTGTGTGTGTGTGTGTGTCTGTGTTTGTCATTGTTTCCTGTGTGGAGATGGCTGTGAGTGTGTAACAGCTGGACTCATTGTGGAGTGGGTTTTGCAAATTTCTTATATGGTGGCCCTATTATATGTCACAATGTGCACCTTACAAGGATAACAGATGTGAAACAGCTGAAAGACTAGTCTGCTAATCCATACCCCTACATGTGAATTCAAAGTCTTGTGAACAAAGTTAGCAACCCTTGTATTATCTAGAGAACACTCTTAACCCATGTCTCATACACAAACACACTTGCCTAGGCAACAGCCGCTATGTCGGTAGTACCCTCCATATTGCTCACAGATAGTTATCATGGTGTGATTGCAATGGACTACAGAGGGTATGGCACCCTGTCCATCAGTGCAATAGGCATGTACATGCAGACAGTGCACCTTCACTATGTTCCCCACTGGATGCCTACAACACCTGTGGTGCCATCAAATGTGACCCACAAAGGACATACCATGCCTTAAACACATGCCCTGTATGGACAGATGCCACTGACAACAGGGAATACCTGTATCATGCTATCAATGTAGGTGCAGGGTCAACCTGCTGTCCATTACCAGTTCCCGCCACATGAGGCCAGGACTGGCACATCTGATGATAACAATCTGTGTATACAACATGGGCCAGACACCACAGGTACAGTTCCACATGTCACTGTACAATCATGTGGGACGTGTGCACATCCCAGACACCGTCCATGTCATGGACTAATGAACACATATATGGCAGGCATTGCACAGCAATAGCCACACACAATAGTTACCCAGGTGACAGGATGGGGAATACAATACCCACCTGTGTGAACCAGTCCAGACACTACACCCCTGAGCCACAATGCAGACCATTGTCATGTGTCTTGATGCCAAGGCATACCCTTAACCTAGCCTTGGAAAGCCTTCTGGCACAGTCAACCACTACACACCTGTGTAGCAATGCATGCCTGCATGTCAGTACTGGCACCCTATGTCTCTGTGTGTGGCGTATGATGCTTTCAACCACATTCACACTCACTACAACTCCCATTGGCATACTGAAGCATGCTGTCTGATGTCAGACACCTTCACATACCCTTTGCCCATACACCCTCCGGATAACTCCTGTGGTGCATATGATACCTGCACATTACCGTATTGTGGCAAACTAACTAGTTAGGACGTGTATTCCTGACCCTGCCAAGTGTGTCAATATGAGTGTGGACAGCCATGTGTACTACACCTACCGCATTGCTACCATACCACTGTTGCAGATGTCACTCACCATCACATATATGTCTGGGCAGCTTCTCAACATGTAAGCTATGTGGTGCATGCAATAACTGCATAGACATGTGATAGCAATACATAGTCAGTCAGGAGTTTGAAACCTTGTACTGATAGGTGTGTGACACAAACATGCTTAGGTTTTACTCTCCCACCCCCTCCCTGACTTACTTTGTCTCTGTCTGTCTCTCTCACTCCCTCTCTGGTGGATGTGGAGAACTACACCTGCTTTGCTTAGGCAGCAGCTTGTTTTTTGTAAGTGATGCTCATGATCAGCTGATGGCCTCTGCATGAATTGCAACTCTCCTCTAGCCGATTGCATGTGGAACAGTTGTGGTAACATTACTATAGCCAATTGCATGAAAACGAACACCAATATCTAGGAACATCATGTTGGTGTTGGGCCTTTCCATTCACTGTGAGCAGGACATAGATCTGGTGTTTGGCAAACAGCATCACAGATGGATTTGGGATTTACCTCTAACAACATACACTGTGTATATAGGGTAACCCACTGAAGGGGGATGTGCCTGACATGACTGCAGAATGTAAGTGTTGCTATTCTGCATTTGGAGTAATGTCGGTTTAACAGGATGTGTGGATATGACTGGTCTACATGTTTTAATACCTGTCACGACAGTGCTATGTTTATGAGGAAACCCCATCTGTAGGGTCATCTGCAGAATGGGCAGTGTGTGGAGCCTTTTGTTTTTTTGTGTTACTCACAAAACACCTATCTGAGAACTGCAGAAGCATATTGTGAGGATTGCAGTCAGTACATGGTGACAGCCATGAGAGTTACTGATTTCATATCCCTCATAGGACATATGTCACAGCAAACCCTGGTACAACAGTAAATGTATGAGGTTATTACAGCAACATGCCAATATTGGGGCAGTGTTCATAGCTCCAGCCACAAGTCTGTCAACCTTTGTACATATGCCCTGCAGTAAGAGGTGCATATGTCCTGTACACCATTATTTTTTGACATCATACCTGATAAGTCAGTCAGATATCAGACTTCTAGACATGTTATGTATAGTGGGAGTTGTTTGTAAGGACTTAGTTTGGTCATTTTGTGGTTGTGTGTACAGTACCGGGGTCTGTGTACCTAGGGTGATTGTCGACAGCATGTGTATTGCATATACATACCTTGGGCTGTGCACAGACTGTGGTAGTAGCCATTGTTGTCGGTCCTGTTTTATCTGATGTAACATGCTGCTCTAGTGAATGGTACCCTATTGGCTCACATGTCTGTAAAGCCAGACACACAAGTGTCCCATACCACAGACAGCCATCGGACCACACAGTGCCATGACCCAGTGCATGTAGGGTCAGTGTGTGAGTGGCACATATAAGGATGGTATTTATCAGACAGTCCATATAGTCTCATATTAAGCATGTGTACCATATTTGGCTGTGTCTGTGTTGAAAGTAGTTGTGGGTATGCACTTTCACATAGGTGTCTGTTACTCTGTGCTGTGACATGCATGTAGAGCCCGCTATAATCGCAGGTACATGTGTAGTCCCCCATACATAATGTAGTCCAGTGTTGTGGCAGTCTGCCTGTAGTTTACACGGTGCTTTTTGATATGCCTAGCAGCCTGGTGTAATTACCCAATGTGCTGATATGTCCAGTTATTTGCAAGACATACTGCTGCCAGGCCACCATAACTGTTGTGTATTTCTGACAAAGCAGTGGGATTCTGTACAGATGTATGTCACTAACTACTGGGTAGTATGTGGCCATGTGACCCCTGTACCACCAGGTATTTTGTGTCAGGACAGACTGGTGTGTGTGCATGCATGAACTGTGTGGGCATATGCAGTCCAGTATTTACGTGATATACCCATGTACATGACTATTAACATCCACATTGGGAAGAGTGGTCCACATTTCTCGCATGAAGGGGATATGTGTACACCTCTGGATTGACCACAGAGTGCCAGACTTTCCACATATATTGGTCATATCTGTGCTGTAGTCCACAGGATCATTACAGTGCTAGCAGTTGTACTGTACTATGATGTCCTTAGGATGTCTGTCAGTAGCCAATGGCGCACATTTTAAAAGCAGATGTGACCTCCCACACACATGTCTGTTAAGACAACCTCTATTACAGTAGCAACAGTCTACATATATACCTGCAATACATACCTGACATCCCCTTGCACTAAGAGGTTGGGACAATTGGGGCTGGCGTAGGACTCTACTCCATGTTCTGGACATATGGTGAACATATATGTATATATATATATATATATATATATATATATATATATATATATATATATATATATATATATATATATATATATATATATATATATATATATATATATATTTATTTATCCATATATCTATATAGATATATACACATATACATACATAGATAGATGTATATATATATATATATATATATATATATATGTGCACATATATATATATATATATATATATATATATATATATATATATATACATATAAACACTCAAATAAATACATGTACGCATCAATATATGTCTACACATATACAGATATACATATACACATATACTTATAGATATCTACATATATATCGACAGTAATAGGTATATCAGAATAGATATGTATGCACATATGTTATAGATATCTACATATATATCTACAGAAATAGGCATATCTGTACACATAGGATGTGCATACATATATAGCTATATATACATATATCTATATATACACACACACACACATATATATATATATATATATATATATATATATATATATATATATATGTGTGTGTGTGTGTGTGTGTGTGTGTGTGTATATATATATATATATATATATATATATATATATATATATATATATATATATATATATATACACATATATATACAAAGAGTTTTAGACATGGCCATATATATGATGCACTATACAGATGTGTATACAGACATATGTATGAATATACCTGTGTATGTACATGTAGACATATATCAACATATGTATATGTATATATCCATATTCCAGTCATGTGTAAACATCACAGTTGTGTATATCTTCCCAGATGTATCTCACCATATGTATATGATATGTGTACATTATGATATAACAACATATGTGATGCAGCAGTCATATTACTAACAAGTACTACACAATTGTGGAAGTAAAGGCAATTGTTCAATACTAAGCAATATGTGTATTGACAGATATATTGGAAGAACAACAGCTGCCTTTGCAGTGGTCATGGCATAGTGGTTAAGTGTTGTGACTATAGTGTACAGGGTCCTGGGTTCAAGACCTGCAAAGGCTGTTCATTTTGTTGCTGGGCAGAACAAGGGCTGTCAGATACAGAGTGGTTAAGGCAGTTTTGATCAGCTTTCTGTGTAGGCTTTGCTTATCAGTGTGCAAATCAGCTTAGCTGTTATATTGGAGCAATGTTGGTATCTGCTAAGCATGGCTTATCAGTGGTAACCAGTTCTCACCACCCAGTCAATTAACATTGCAGGGCAATGACATATGTAATAAGTGTATGTAATGCCATGTACAATACATGTGGCTTTGTGCTGTCATTACAGTAGTAAGGGGTATGAGTGTCATGTCAGGGACACACAAGTATATGAGGCCTGTACAGCACTGTTATCCATGTGAATGTGTTACATACAGGGGTAGTAGCCCAGAGTACATGCTGTCACACTGGCATGTAGTGTATTATAGCAGTACTACTGTTGACAGTACTTTCCCAGGCAAGAGTAGAGTGCTAAATGTAGTACAGACAACAAGCACACCTGCAGGCATAGCTGGACTCTGAGGCCTTCCTGTTGTGTCCCTGGTGTGTGAGCTGTGTCACAGTATACATTCCCTACTGGATAATGATCTGACGTGGACTGTAACTGTAGACTACCATCTGTACAGCACATGTTAGTGAGGGCTTCCAACATGTAGTTATGGCATACATATTGTTGTCAAAAGTCTATCTGTCAACACATTCATCCTGCTGCATAGCTATTTGCCAAACTGATGACTGTCAGTCCCTGTACAGATGTGCAGATGGCAGGCATCCAGCTGGGATATGTACAGGCAACCTACGCATGATTGACACTGACATGTCTGCCCAGCTGTGTAAGAACGTGCACATATAGTAGACAACACCGTGTACGGACCACATGCCATGGGTACCTTCACTACACTACCACAGTCAACAGAACATGCTTGGGTACAGGTCTCTATCACAGACACTAACCATGCGTTGTAATACATGTTGCATACATGTCAACATAATCACCTCAGTAGCCATGTGCACAAGGCACCCAGAGGATTGACTGATGCCTGTCACTCTCACCCTGAGGGTTACCACATTGGTGTCTGTTGATAGATTGCCTGCTGCTGCATGGCAGGGGGCATGATACCACTGTACACACATCCCCTGTTGTTGCTGCCCATAGCTGAGACATGACAATGCAACACCTTACTATGCCTGTGGATTGTGCATTAGATATATATGCCTGTAGTACCTCTGTTGAGATATACAATGGGTTGTATCGCAGTCGTGGGTGATGTGTGATGGTGGGTATGTCAGAGTATCATCATGGGTTTCAGGGAGTACAATGTCCACTGGGGGATGTGGCTGCTGTGTACACTGTCATTACACCAAGGTACACCCGGCATATGTCCCATGTACCACGTTATGGTGATCACTGTCACCATCAACCATACAGGTAACTGATATCACAATCCAGCCCAGTTATGCATGTGCTCTGTGCAGCACATTCATAACTGGGCATGTGCTGTGTGCAGCCTACCTGCAACACATTGGACATATGGTCAAGTTAGTTAGCAGTGATAGGCCCAGGTCTCTCAGACATGTGCCTGTCTGTTATGTGTCTGTTAATGTGCATATGATGGTATGTCACACCATGTATTGTCCATATACAACCATTACATCCCCCCATTAGCATACTGTACATGTCTGGGGATGTTCTGCATGTAACATGTAACCTGAAACATGCCTCACCCTAAATGCTGTGTAGTGTGTGCAATGAAAGCCACACACATCAATAGCACTACATACCTAGGTAGGGGTCTAGTCCCAGTGTTGCCAAGTAAGAGTGTGCATGTATGTGGATGGGTCTACATCAGGTTGCAGATTATACACATCAGAGTGGGTCACCTGTCCATGTGACACAGGCAATAACTTTTATACAAACCTTTGACATGTTCAACTGTACCTCAGATATGTCACAGCCATGGTGTCACCACAGTGCCATACCCCTTGTGGAATATGACTGCAGACCATCCTCCTGCTGACACATTACACCTACTACACAAATGGATAACATTATGGAGACCACAATTAACCAGTGTTGCAAACAGCTGTAATGCATCATTGCTGGATGGTTACACTACCTGACATGTATGCATTAAACTTTACTCCTGACAACATGTTACACTGCAGTACTTTGGTACACTGTAGTACAGTCACTGTGTGCATCAGAACCATATTAACCTGTCCCTGCATCGATGTTATGGATGACGGGGATGTGGCACAGGTATCATCATATGCACAGGGTGTGTTGTTGGTGTGCCAGAGGCCAAGGGTGGGCCAGAAATTTGACACCACATGTGTGGATGAGGGGTGCCATGAGTTGAACTGGGCATGGTGATGTGGTGTGTGTGGGTATGGGGTTGCCCTAGGTGTGTTCATATAGTGTGTGGGTATGCATTCACACAGTTCTGCCATGTGGTTGCCCTATACAGGTTTTTATGAATAGCTGCAGACCATACCTGGCAGGGTGTGCAGTTCACTGCCTCCAGCCACAGACACAGGGACTGTGCCTGCCAGGGGTTCCATGGGCATGTCCAGGTACAGGCCTCGATGTGCTACTCTCCCCTGATGATGCCAGATGTCCGCTGGAACCAGGTCCCTCCTGCGCCTGGCCAGAACCACATGCTCATGGTCTGCTGTGGTGTGGTGTGGACAACATTTCCCCCCACAGTGCTTTGGCTGGTACTGCCACTACGGGAGCGCCTTGGTGTCCTAGCACGTCCGTGTTGACAGCCAGATATTGGTGTTGCTGGCCTACATCCACACGTCCATCACCACACTCCCACCACATGTTCAAGCACAGACAAATCATGGTCGATGAGGCCCATCATCTCACCAAACCATCTATCCATGAGCTCAGTATTAGCACGGATAGCATCAGACAGTTCATGGAAGTTGTCACTTGCAGATGTGAGATCAGCCCTTTGCAGCCTTAGGCCCTGTCTGGTGTAACATTCCATACATGCCTGCACTGCCATGACAGCCTGAAACATGTGCCTGGTGGTACCAGTTGTGGTGCATCTGGCAGGGGCATGATGACCAACAACCTTACGATGAGCACCCTGGGACATCTGCCTATGTGGTGCCCTGCCAGACATCCAGCTATGCCTGCTGTGACCAGACACAGTAGGCATGGATACCACGCTCTCCTGTGCACAGCCACCAACCGCCAGCTGTCCCTCCACTATGGCCACTGGTGATAGGGTATATATAGGCACTTAAACTGTGTGTGGGGTTGGGGAGGAGAAAAGGGTGATGTCAAGTGATGGTGCTGTTTTGGCCCCTGACAACCCCACCTGTGCCTCAACAGTACTATCATCATCTTCGTTGTCTGTATGGACACCAACATCATATTACATGCAGGAGGGACCCTGACCCAGCTCGCCACCTGTGGGGGAAAACAAGAAACGCACTTTAAGACCTGTGCCGCCTTGCATAACAGTACACACACACACACACACACACACACACACACACACACACACACACACACACACACACACACACACACACACACGTGCGCGCGCACACGCACACACACACCACCATAATACCTACCTGTCCGTTTCTTTACAGACAGTCCCACGTTTATTCCCATGCGTTCTCCATCCTGCATCACACTTGGTAACATACACTCATTAATACCACTCATTAACGTATCATTCCTCTAAATGCCTAGACAAGTGATCACACCACCTCATTGGTCCGATCCGACCATAAGCTAATTACCCTAGATATCTACATCCTGCCTACACCCCCCCCCATTAAGGAAACCATGGAAAAAAATTCTCCAAAGCTAACTTCATGCTTCTCAAGACAGAAGTGGTGAACTTCATGACACCCATGCAGATGGACAATACAGTTACGCCTACTGAATCCTACACAATTGCACTTTATAAGCACTTACATGAGTGCATGGATCGTGCTATCCCAAACAGAACCAAGACGCTATCCTCCAAAAAAAGGAAGCCAATCTGGTGGTCCCCTGCCATAAACAAACTGTACAACAGAAGGAAGAAACTCTTGCAAAAGAGAGTAAAACCCACAAGTGGAGGAGCTCCCTGGTCAGCCTCAGTAAGAAGCTGCGATCGCTGATAAAATCCTCCAAAGCTAGTTATGAAAACAAAATTGCCACTGATTCTAAAGACATCCACAAAGCATTCTATAGCTATGTCAAGAATCTCAGTGGCAACACTCAGATCTGCTCTGAGTTACAGCACAATGGCACTAAATATACAGACCCAACTGATATTGCCAACATCCTGGCAGATAGGTTCAGTGCTAACTTTACCCCCCTCTCACCCCCTAAAGAGCCCATCTATATACTGGAAGAATGCAAAGTTCCTGTAATCATGGCTGCACAGGTAAAAAACGCACTCTCCAAAGCCAAGAACACAGCATCCATGGGACCAGACAACATCCCAGGCTGCGTTCTACACAAACTACAGAATGAACTGGCACCCCACCTAAGTACCATGTTCAATCATAGCCTCACCTTAGGCTTTGTGCCTGCTGAATGGTGCACAGCAATGGTTATCCCACTCCACAAGGGGGGAGCCACTACGGACCCCGGGAACTACCACCCCATTAGCCTGACGAGCCTGGTCTGCAAGGTCATGGAACGTATCATCATGGAACTTATAAATAAAGACATTGGTGATCTCCAAACTCTGGATCCCACCCAATTCAGGTTTGTAAAAGGCAGATCATGTCTCCTAAACCTGATAGACTTCTTTGAAGCAGTCACCAAAGCTGTAGACAAGGGTAAGGTGGTTCACACAGCCTATCTAGATCTTGCCAAGGCTTTCGACACCATCCCCCACTCTGGAATTATAGATAAACTCACTAAACTAGGTATAAATCCCTATGTCACAAAATAAGTTGCCAACTGGCTCACTGACAGAATCCACACTGTGAAAGTAGCAGACTCCAAATCTGACTTCAGACCAGTGACAAGTGGAGTACCACAAGGTTCACTCCTGGGTCCTCTTCTGTTTGGTATCTACTTCTTTGAAGTACAGGCTAACACAGAAGGTCTTTGGCTAACGAAGTTTGCAGATGACTGCAAACTAGGAGCCATAATCGAAACTCCTAACGATGTGGACATCCTACAAAAGGGCCTCATTGAGACAGATGCCTGGTGTCAAAGCCATGGCTTCAAGCTCAATGCCAAAAAGTGCATTGTCATCCCCTTTGGTAAAAACTCTTCCCCTGGATACCACTGCACCCATGTACACAGTATTGCTGTGCACCTATTCTGCACCCTGTCATATACTGTGCACTAAACCTTACAGGTGTACAACCCATTGCTGAATGTGTAGTTCTGTGTCAGTTATGTCAGCTCTAATGCTCACAACCCATATGTTTTTCAGCAATACATACCTGGGATGATATGTGGACAGATGTCATTTGTGAATGCCTGATGTCTGGTTTACAGATCTCAACATCAGCGGACCACGTATGACCAATCCAATACTATTACACTGACAACCATCAGACCATACCATGGCTATGGGGAGTGTACACACCCTTATTGATATTATACACCCTTCCTTGATCTGCCATGGGACCACATCACCACATATGTTAACAGTACATGAGCCCGCTCTGTGACATATGTCCTGTACAGTCACATGCAGTGTCTATGGAATGTGTTGGGTGTGCGGATGCTGACTGCGATGCATACGCTCTGTGTGGGCATATGTGTGCACACCCTTATCATGACGGTTTGTTGCACCTATTGTTATGTGTACTATAGCAGTCACTACTCCTGGCAGGGGTATACAAGCATGGGCTATCTGCATTTGCCAATGTATGTTCAGTCTGCCCTACACATGTCCCCCAAATCTGCATGATTGCAAGGTCTACTCATGTGCACATCCCTTGGTGTTCACACACTGCCATCACTATTGCTGTGAGGGTAGGGTTACATCTGCCACAGTTCCTGTACCTGACTGTGTGCAGATACAGCCATTCTTAGCATCTTTAGGATCCCTGCTACAGTGCACTGGTGTTTCATGCTGACACCCCCTCCCCACCTTCAGCCTTTTTGCAGATGCTTGACAAGTAAGGCCTACACATGTGTGTCAGTTTCCAGTGTCCCATACACTGAACACCACATGTTACAGTCTAGTCCCAGCTAATAATGTGGACCACAGTAATACGTTATGCCATAGTGTCAACTGCAACAGTTGCCATTGTACTACTGGTATATACAGTGTTGTTGCACTGTATATGGGTGATGTTTCACACATATCCCTACTGTAGGCCATGTCTCCCACCATTTTTTTAATCCCTGTGGATACATTCTGCAATGACAGCATGTTAGTTATCTTACAGGTGTTTGACATGCCCTTCCAATACTTCATCATGGTCACCACTGTGATGCCATGCATTTAACAGCAACAATATGTGCCCATGTACAGCATGCATTCTGGATAGGTGTGTTAGATGTGTGCATGGAATATACCATAGCCAATACATGCCCATTGTATTAGCAAGCATCAACATAAACCATACTCACCAGCTACAGGCTGCTGCCTTGGTGGTATACCGGAGGGACCTACATAAGAGAGTGAGAGATGCAAAGTCAGTGGCCACACCTGTGGCATTGCTACAGGTGGGGTGCAGCATTACAATACATCAACAGTACATGTCCACAATACTGCCACATATGCACATCTGTTTATTACTAGTATGCAGCAACAAACTATATATATGACATGTCAGATATCCTTGATCTACCTGTACAGATGTGGATGCATACACAACAGTGGTCTACTGATGTGCCCTGTATCCTTACCTGCATGCTCCTCAGCTGGTGTGTGGGTAGCACCCATCTCCACAATGGTGTCTGACAGCTGTTGGCTGTGCAGATGAGCAGGTGCCATGAGGCTGGTGAGGAGCTCCTCAACATGTGTCAGGAAGGATAGATGGCATGCCCCCTCCCCCGTTGTGAGGTGATCCTCCCTGGACTGCAGAAGCATGCCTACGGGCATTACAAAGCAGGTCAGAACAACGATGCCGGACCTGCTCACAACTGCGGTTGTGCAGTCCGACATCATTGACCCTGGGGACTAGGTTGTTCCACAGGGCGGTCCACTCCTGCTGCTCATGGGCGGCCTGGCCAAACAGGACAGGGTAGTGCTGGATTAGATAGTTCAGCACTATTTCAGCAGCTGAATTAGCAGGGAGCTGTCCATGTGACATCTTGCCTGAAAGACATGAAGATGGAAACAGGTCTGAGCAACTCATACAGCAAGGTTACCACAGTTCTTAATACACATCTCTGTCACCCTCCCGCCATATCAGCAACAACAAACTTTGCACACAACTCAATAGGTATGGCTACAGCTTACCTACCAGTGGGACAGATATTGTATTGTACCACACTTTGTGCTATGTGTTTGTAGCCATGTTCCCTGTGTGGACACTATCATTGCTGGCCTGTTACAGACTATTCACCTGCATGCCATTGTCAGGGCCACTGTGGTTCCATATATGCCTGGGGTATGCTTGCTATGTGATTGCTGCACATCTGAAAGTCTGTGTTATTGGGGATATCTATGCATGCTGTTGGACATGTTCCGGGATTGTATAGACTATTACTACCCACATATGTTCTATAACAGTGACACAATAGCATGTTTAGGGAATATTTGCCAGCAGAACCACCTCTCCAAACTCATCTGCCCATGTTACCAGGCCACATCACATGTGGGACCCACCCTGGGGCCTCCTCATGTACTAGTCCAGCACTACCTTCAGGTGGAACCACCTCAGGGGTTGTTGCCCCCCCCCCCGGGTGCACACATAGACATAATCCTGTTCCCCGAGGTCAGGTCCAGGGTCTGTTCCATAGCGGGCTCCACAGACACATGTGAGATGTGCCTTGAGGCACCCAGTACACATTCACAGGGTCCACATGCTCCTCTTGCTCAGCCTCCAGGGCAGGCACCTTCAGGACATGGACTATTGTTGTGAGTAGCAGTGGGTGGGGGCTTTTTCACATTGTGTCCATATTAGGGCCTATGGGGCAGTACCTTCCTAGGCAATTCTTTACAGTGCAAGAAACACTTTCCAATGGTGGAACTTTGTGAAGAGACACACCCAGCAGAAGAAACGTTTCAAAATGGCTGCACTTTGACTGTACTTCATGAAGTAGTTGCACTTTGCACACAAACTCTTCGGAATGCATCCACAGTAATAAGCACACACTGTAAGCACTTTTACACACTTTGAGATGCTTCAAATAACTCTACTTATGCCCTTGATACAATATGATGCCGTACTTATGCCAAAACACAGCACTTTGCCAAAATACATGCAGTCATCTTGCTTTATTTACGCTTAATGTGCCCTTTTTGTCCTTATATTCGTTTTGCTTGTTTAGTCTGTTTTTATGCCCATTGTACTCCTCGTGTGCTCGTTTTACTCTAAACATGCCCATTTTGCTTCAAACACTCTAATTTTGCTTCAAACATACTAATTTTGCTTTAAACATATTAATTTTGCTTTTTGATGATTCTTTCATCAGATATCTTAATCTTAAACATTTTGCTTGGTTAATAAACCTTTTGTGTGTCCTGCTTTTTTAATAATGCAGTTTGTGCCCTTGTAATTCTCCATTTTATCTTTTTTTATAAAATAAGCAGTTTGTGCAAATTCTCATTACCTTTGATTCTTCTCTGGTTCTTTTTCCTGCTCGTTTCTCTTAGTTTACCTTCACTGTCATCTCTGCACTCATGGCTCTGAATATCATTCTCTGCAATCCAGGTTCTGACACTATGTCGCTCTCCTGACACAATAGAAGAGTCTTCATGGGTTCTGTTTAAGCAGCTTTATTATATACAAGCACATCACAACAGAAGTTTACTGACTTTAACTTAAGTAACTTGTATAAAAACTATCTACTGCAACCATACATGTTCACTCTCTGGCTGCACTCTCAAAATGGCACTAGGAATAACACGTGCCCGGTATTTATATGTGTATGTTCAGTCCTTCATATGCTTCTTAAAGATACAGCACGTACACTCTGATCTACAAGTCATTCTTAAGTAATAGAACTGTATTACTAATAACACTACCACAAATACAGTAAGGCTCACAACCTAAGTAACAGTTGAACAACAAAAAAGTGCAATTCAGTATAATACTTTTGATGAAAGTAAGCATTTGACTAAGCAATCATTAGCTATCCAGTCTGTGTATCAGACATAGGAAACCCTAAGTCATAAAACAATGGGCAAAAGGCAGGGTGCAGTCATCATCACTTGCCCTGGGTGGGGGTGGACAGGTTACAGAATGGCAAGCCTGACACCAAAGAAGTGTGTGTGTGAGTGAGAAAACAAGTTAACAAGTATACATTGTTAGGGCTAGTAGCAACCAATATGAAAAAGTAATTTTAATGAATTATATACATACATGTGCAGTCGTGTGTCAGGTGGTGTTGCCAAGATGAGGTGTACTCTGTGTGTGTGTGTGTGTGTGTGTGTGTGTGTGTGTGTGTGTGTGTGTGTGTGTGTGTGTGTGTGTGTGTGTGTGTGTGTGTGTGTGTGTGTGTGTGTGTGTGTGTGTGTGTGTGTGTGTGTGTGTGTGTGTGTGTGTCTGCAGAAAAACAGTCAAAGCAGTAGTGCTAGCACTATGCCCTAATGTCCTGGACTGGTGTGAGCCATGCAAGATAGAGGATTCACTTCACTGCCATCACCCCTGACCATGTGAACTACCTCTGCCAGGAGTTGCACTGCTTGTTCAATGAACCAAACTAGAAGTTGAGCTATTACATGAATGTGAACAATGGCTGCTGGAAGAGCTGTTATCATGGCAATGACCAAAGTCATATTGTCTCACTCTTTTGGGTATGGACGCCTTAATTACTGATGGAACAGTGGAAGTAGTACCACTGTGTGAGTGGGATTGGGTGCAGCCACACTGGCTAACACCTGATGATGTAGCGGCTCTTCAGGCTGTGGATGCTTACCATCCCCCAGCAGACATTCCATTACAGACACTGCATGATCCAGTGAGTGAATTATTGGCCAAAGGACTCACCCACATGTTTCAGGCAGTTTTGCACATCAGAATGCATGACATGTAGTACTCTGGCTATCTCTTCTGAAGTCCTGGTGAAACTTGCCTGTGCTCCCATGACAGCCCTACACATATGTTGGATGGCACATACTGACACACCAACATCGGGGGTGGGTGGAAAGCATGTATCCTCTGTGCACCTTTACTGACATCCCTGTGTGGTACTTCACTCTCACAATGGCTAGGGGTAGACTTCACAAACTCTGCAAATGGAGTAACCACACTACCCTGATGAACTGTGTCACCTTCAACCTGTCCTATCTCAGAGAGCTATGTGTCACGGGTGTACGAAGGCATAATGACTGTGTCCAAACTGTGGGGAGGCGATGTGGGAGCAACAACCTCAGTGTCATACTGACCCACTGCAACCCCAGACAGTGCCTCTTCATTATCACCGTCATCATTAGAGGATACTAATGCTCTGACTTCAGGTGTTAGGAGCTCCACAATGCTGGTAGCAGACTTACTTGTGATTATAGCAATAAAACACAACAAAAAGAGAAATGCAAGAAAAATGTATCAGACTTATGCTGTGTAACCCTGAGTTAAGCAATACTAGATGCAAGTAGAATTAAAAATTTCATTAAGGTAGACTTCAAAGATCAATTATATAAATAAATACAACTAAAAAGTTATGACCTTACCATCTGCAGGTGGTTGTTGAACCTCCATACCAGATGGGCCTAGACAGACAAAATAGAGATGGACTGTGGTATGATAAGCATTAAAAAGAAGGTGACGCATGAAAACCATCCCTATTTATAGCTGTAAAAAATGTATACAATGTATCTCTATTCTCTCTCTCTCTATATATATAT
Source organism: Protopterus annectens (assembly GCF_019279795.1). NCBI lineage: Eukaryota > Metazoa > Chordata > Ceratodontiformes > Protopteridae > Protopterus > Protopterus annectens. Next base: position 402,500,433 of record NC_056727.1, read on the forward strand.
ATATATATATATATATTATATATATATATACATACATACATATATATATATATATATATATATATATATATATATATATATATATCAGTGACAAACCTGGAACATCAGCAGTTGACATCCTTTGGTTGTCTTCCGCCTCTGTACCTCATCCAGCACAGCAATGTGAAACTCTGCTGAGCTGCCAGGATATATTACAGTCAACAAAAACTGCTCTGTCTTAGTGAGTGATAGTTTGGTAGCAGGACCACTCCAGTAGCTCTCTCTTCCAGTGTTACAGAACTAGCCATTTTTGGCCTTGTTGGTCAGATAATTAGCCAAATATCTGATGGCACTGTAGTCACAGCAATGGCCATCCACAACTTTCACATCATTGACCACTTGCTGCCTGATACTGTCCCTGAAGAGCTTGTCAGCTAATACTTTCAGCAAGAGGCATCAGCCATATTGATGGAGTACCTAGATTATAACCTCATTCTCAGCATTCTCTGTCGTCTACAAAACGCCTATAAAACAACACATAGGGGTGGCCTATAAGATGTTCCTGTTCCCACGCAACCATGATAAGGTTAGCGTAGGTATTAGCACAACTGGTGCCCATGGCTACCCCTTTTTTCTGTTTGTAGTGATTGTTTTGGAACAAGAATATATTGTTCTCTAAGATGAGTTCAACTAGCAAACAATAAAAGTCAGCTTTTGGAATCTCTATCCCATTTTTTTCAGTTAGCAGGCTATACAAATTGCTTATGCCCTTTTCATTAGTAATACTAGTGAACAATGCCTCAACGTCCATTGTAATAAATGTTAGATTTTCTATATTATCAAGACTTTGTGTAAACTCAAATAAATCCCTTAAAAATTGTTTGGTGTCCTTCAACACGTAAGTATACCTATCCAGAATGTTTTTTAACTCCTTATCCAAATATATTGATAATGGCTCTGTAATCCATCCTGCACCAGCCACAATAGGTCTAAACTTGGGCTTAGGATGTTTGTGCACTTTGGGCAGGCCATGTAACCTGGGTGTTATAGGATATTCAACTAGAAAATATTTAAACAAATCATTTGTCATAATAACCATATTTTTACATTCCAATAAGGAAGAATAAACACTTTGAATGGTCTCATGCACATCTTCACTAACAATTGATTCATAATCATTGCTATTCAACATTTCTAGCATTGTATCATAGTAATATGCTGCATCCATAATTACAGTAGGGCCTCCTTTATCTGATGGTTTTATAACAATGTTACCATTATTTTGCAAACTTTTCAAAGCTATTACTTCATCTTTACTTAGATTATGCTTTGTGTTCTGTTTACCAAAATCAGAATCAGCATAAACACTATTTTCAAATGCCCTCAAAAATACATCCACATTAGCTGGTAATTGTGGAGTATAAACACTATTCTTTTTATAGGCAATATTTGTATTATTAACATTACCATTAGGATTTATACTTAGCTTTAAGGATAAGTCTCGAGCGCACATGCGTACAGATAGAACAGCTTCACTAATGTCTATATAATTGGTTGGTATAAATCCCAAACCTTTTTTCAAGAGGTTTGTTTCTGTGGGAGAAAGAGCATATTTCGAAATATTCCATACAATATTCATTGTGTCCACATTTTCTTCAAAGTGCGCATTTATGTTTGTGGTGGTGCTTCCTTGCGTTTCTGTCCATGCTGTGCTTCCATTTCCAATGATTTTCTTCTTGTTGGTCGTATTGGCAAGGGAAAAGCCGAAGAATCTAGTTTATATACTCCTTCTAGCGGGATCTTTCTTCTTACATCCATCAAGGGCCATATAGCCTTATCACTATCAACATGTATTACTGAATTAGTAGTTACTGTTTTTACTAGAGATTCTACGTTGTTCGACGAAGTTGCCATTAAATCAGCTGTTTCATATTGAATATTACTGTTATTTTCTCGTTGTGAGGTGCTTGTTTCCTCTCCAAACACCTCGGGCAAAAAAACTTGTTCCTGATTCAAAGTTGCATCACCAACCGGCTCCTTCGCATTTTTATGTACGTACTGACGTGTTTCTCTCTTCCGCTGCTGTTGATTACCATTCAATGTTCCGCCTTCCGGATCCAGAAACCTTGACCACGTAAACACGTTCTGTTTGCTAAAATCTTCTAAGTCCCTTTGTAGTTTTTTCTTTTTATGTTCCAACAATTTATTTTCATATCTCAGCACCTTGTCTATAGTGTCTTGTAAGAAAACTTTGGTAGAACTATCGCCATACATCTTGAATAATTCATTTTGCTGTTGAACAATCTCATCTCTCAGTTCCATTTCTAAGGGTTCAAAGAAATCTAATATAAGTTGCATGTATGCCTTACTAGTACTAAGATTAAGTTGTTGCCACCTTGTTAACAATTCTGGATATAAATTTCCATACATCAGCATATTTAAGACTGTTAGTCCTCGTGGAATCACATTCAGATTCAAACTTGCTTCCAAATGATATCATTGGCATTGGAAGCGTTTGAATCTGTAGATATTATTTTCAATGTCCCGTTTAAGATTTCTTATAGTAATTACATCGACATCTTTCATAGTCACTGTTGGTTTCTCTTTCAATAGCTCTGAGTTCATCAATGGATTTGTTATATTAGTTAGCAGCCCCCGAAATCTGCTGTTCACGCTAAAATCCAAGTTTTCAACAGAATCCATATTAGCTGCTGCTTCCATAACCAGCTACTGAAATTTTTATATAAAACAAACAACCACGTAGCAAGATCCCAAAAATTGTTTCAAAGTATCCCTTGCATGAGAGCAGCAAAAGCAGCAAAAAACATATAATATTTTTTTTGTATGTAACCGATATCCAAAGACCAAGACGTCATAGAATAACTAAAACAATTTGTTTAATATACTAATATCAAATAAAAAACGTAAGCGCTTTCACGGAACTCAGTGTCCGCTTCCTCAGACGTTATTAAAACATATATTCAATTCATTTATATATACCTTCAATCTAATTAATTAACCCAATTAAGCTATACAAAACTTTTATAAATTTAAAGAGATATGCACACACTTAATTTTACGAATACAACTATACCATATTAACTTATAACTTTTTAAATAATTATTTATTTATTTAATTATTTAAAGGTATCTATGTGTATCATTTGATATAGGTTCATAGGTTCATAGGTTTATACTAGGCTATCTGCCCTATGGCATTTATAAGCCTAGCCCAAATTATTGTGGCTTACGCCACCCCTTATATGAAAAAATACTGTGCCCATTAGTTTGTTGTGCCTCTGTCCAGCAGTGACCCAGAGATGATTCCCGGGGTGAACCTACGATCTCCCATCCACAGGTCTAGATTTCTCTTGAACAGAGTCAGCGAGGTGCTCTGCCTCACATGGACCGGGATTTTATTCCACAGCATAGGGAGTCTCTGAGTGATAAATCTATCCCTCCAGCACGTCCTATTTATATCCGTGCTAAGGTTTAAGTCGCTTGCTCTAGTGGTTTTGGTGGATTTGGATTTTTTGAGGTGGAGCATGTCCATCAATTCCGGGTTGGACATGGCCTTGTATGTCAGGCACATGTCACCTCTTAGCAGACGGTATGCGACTGAATAGAGCTGGAGTTTCTTCAATCTGGCAGCATATGACAGATTTTGGAGTCCCTTTATCCTTTTGGTGAGGAACTTTTGGGGTCTCTCCAATTGCTGCAGATGTCGGGTGAGATACATCCCGAATGGGGCATTGTACTCGATCATTGGTCTGATAAGTGAAGAGTACAGGGGAACAATGACCTCACTAGATCTGGATGTGAATCCCTTCATGATCAGGTGGGCAATGTAGAAGGTCTTTCTAACTACTTTAGCAATGTGAGTGTCAAAAGAAAGGCCACTGTCAACCTGGGTCCCCAGGTCCCTGATAACCTCTTCTGTGCTTAGTGGATTGCCACCTATATGGTAGCTTGGGGTTACCTTGTTTTTCCCGAAGGGTATGACTATACATTTTTGGCGTTTAACTTCAGGCCATGGCTCTGGCACCAGCTATCTGTTTCCGTGAGTCCCTTCTGAAGGATATCCGTGTCCGATGCACTTTCCACTATGGCCCAGTTTGCAGTCATCTGCAAACTTTGTCAGCCAAAGTCCTCCCATGTTGGCCTGTACTTCTGAGAAGTAGATGCCAAACAATAGGGGCCAAGGACCGAGCCCTGTGGGACACCACTTGTGACCGGCTTGGAGTCTGACACAGCACCAGCAACTCTAACCCTGTGGGTTCTGTCCTTAAGCCAGTTTGCAACCCATCTTGTGACATATGGGTTTACATTTAAGCTGGTAAGTTTTTCTACAATACCCGAGTGGGGTATTGTGTCGAAAGCCTTTGCAAGGTCAAGGTAGGCTGTATGGAGTGCCTTTCCTCATCAATGGCCTTGGTGACTATTTCGAAGAAGTCGACCAAGTTCAAAAGGCATGATCTTCCCTTGACAAAGCCAAACTGGGTCGGGTCCAATGTCTGCAAGTCCCCTATATCTTTGTTTATGAGCTCCATTATGATCCTCTCCATAGCTTTGCAGACTAGACTTGTTAAGCTTATGGGGGTAATTACCAGGGTCCGTGAGGCGCCACCTTTGTGGAGTGGGACCACAGTTGCCGTACGCCACTCCTTGGGCACGTATCCTGTGGTAAGGCTGAGATTAAACAGCTGCCTTATGTGCAGGTTTAATTCCTCATTTAGCTCGTGTAGCACACAGCCGGGGACACCATCCGGTCCCATTGATGCTGTGTTTTTAGCTTTAGAGAGAGCAGCTTTCACCTGCGCATTTGAGATGTCCGGGAGGCTACACTCGGCTGGGATAGTTATCTCTCCTTTAGGGGGGGGGAGGGGGGTGAAGTTTGCACTGAACCTGTCTGCCAGTATGTTGGCAATGTCTGTGGGTTCAGTGATTTTTGTATCATTTTGGACTAATTCTGAGCATATCTGTGAGTTTCCACCCAGGTTCCTAACATAGCTGAAAAAGGCCTTATGATTGTCCTTTGAATCCATGGCAATTTTTCTCTCAAAATTGGCGTTAGTTGATTTTATGAGTGCTCGTATTTTTTTACTAATAATGATCAGGGGTGACTTCCCTTTTATGGATTTTGTTCTATCATGTAATAGCTTTCTCCTCTTATTGTAAAGTTTGTTAATGGCTTGGGTCCACCAGACTGGACGTTTGCCCTTTGTGGAAAGAGTCTTGGTTTTATTTGGGATTGCCTGATCCATGCAGTCCTGGAGGTGTTCATAGAAGGCATTTGTAAGGGCTTCCGCAGCTTGGGTTGTGGTTTCCTCTGACTCAGGGGCCTTGAAGGATACCACACCAGTCTTGAGTAGTGTGAAGTTTGCTTTAGATAAGTTCTTCACTATGGTCTTTTTTGTTTGGGGTGGGGGCGGGATGTGGATTTCCAGTGAGATTAGTTTATGATCAGATCTCACCAATGAGGGATATACTTCCGGTGTGGAGCATTTGGTCCCCATGTTTGTGACAATGAGATCTAGTATATTTTCTCCTCTCGTGGGAACAGTGACTAGCTGTTCCATGGCATTTGAATTTATGAACTCCAGGAACCGTTGGGCTAGAAAGTTAGGGCTTGAGTAATGTTCCCAGTCTATATTCGGTAGTTGAAGTCACCCAATATGATGGTGTTTGGAGATACATTTATACCCTCCAGTGTCTTCAGGAAGGCTGTGTGGGGTTCCTGAGTTTGAGAGGGTGGCCTGTAGCATGCTACAATTTGTAGAGCAGTTTTGCCTATTGTTAGTTGCACCTGGATGGTTTCCGAAGCTTCATGCGTTGCCACCAACCTGGAGGTGTGAGTATCCTTTATGAATATGGATACACCCTCCTTTTGTGGAGTGGTCCGGGTTTTGGGGCGGAACGCATGATATGAGGTAAAACCTAATAGTGCCGGGTGCTCTCAGGAGCCTTGAACCAGGTTTCAGTTACAGCACAGACATCGATGTTCTCCATACTGAGAAGGGCCTCGAGTGCGTGCATTTTGAGATTTAGACTTCTGGCATTGAGCAGCATTACCCTCAATTTCTTCCCATTTTTGTTTTCTAGGGTGGTAGGTTTAGAATTTGAGCCTTGCCTAAAAAGGCACTATGGGGTGGCAAGAGCCTTAGCCAATATCCGGAATCCCAGGGGTGACAGGTGCAAGCCGTCCCTTGCGAAGCAGCGTGGCTTGTCAAGCATGTCATCCCAGGCAGACAGACACTGGATCCCCTTTGAATGACACCAGACATTAAGCCAATTGTTAAAGCTGATCATCTTGTCTCTATATTGTGGCATCATTCTTGGTGAAGGAAGGATACTGCTCAGGGTTAGGGTCATACCTGCCTGGGCTACATAATCAGAGAGCTCCTCTATGTCTCTTTTCATGCAGTCCAGGGAGGTACGTCTCAGGTCAAATGAGATATAACAAGACATGATTGTCTCTCAGATCCAAACACAGTGAAAGTTTTAAAAGATGAGGAGAGGAAATCTAAGATGACCAGTGTGCTTAGTTTAACACAAGCATTCCAGTGTTATGCAGGAATGTAATTCAAACCAGAAGTAGACAAAAATCAGACAGTGAAAGAATATAAGGAAAAGGATCAGATGAGAAGGAAAGAAATATGGAAAAGCTATAAATATGGTGGCAAATATGAAGATCTCCTGGAACAACCTCATGTTGATCAGGATTTGAGGCAAATACGGTTAAGGAGAAGTAAGTTATAACTAAGAATGAAAGGGTAATAATAGCAGAGTAGGATATTGGACTGTGTACACATCGGTTTACAAAGTCCATTGAACATGTTGGGAAACAGACAAATGTAAGTTCTGTAAAAAAGAATTGGAATCAGTCACACATCTTGTTGCTGCAATTTACTCTTCGCAGAGGGCTTGTACACTGAAAGGCATGATAATTTTGCATTGGGGATTGTGCAAATACTATAATATAGAAGTAGCAGAGAAGCATTGGAAACATAAACCGCAAAGCATGGAAGTGTACATCACATGGGATCACCCCTTACCAACAGTTCAAAAAAATCGATATGAGAAAATCAGATATAGTAGTTCATGAAAAACGACAAAAGTGCAATTGATCATTGAAACTGCTACACCTAACCATTACAGTGTCTCACATAGAGAGAGATACATACAAAGTCATAAAATATCAGGATATGCAGGCAAAAATGACAGTAATCTGGAAGAAAGATACCCAGACAGTTCCAACAGTAGTAGGAGCAATGGGTCTCATAAAAAAGAATCTAAAGATGAATTTAGATATCCTACCTATACATATAACTCCATATGAATTTCAAGAGTCAGTTCTGGGCACATTGTGGGTGTTGCAAAGAGTAATTGTGGCTATCATCAAAGATTGAACCAATATTAATTTCATGAATTTTAATTATACCCTGACTTAGGAAATGGGGACCATTCCCATCATACTATTAGAAACCTAAAAGATTTGGAGAAATTAAAAAAAGAGGCAAAAAAAACTAAGAAAATCATATATTAGCAAATGGAAAAGATTTCATAGTTGGTGCCAAGACAGGAACCAGGACCCTTTTAAAGCCAGCATTTCTGTGGTTCTGCGTTATTTGTGTGAGGTATTATCTTCTGGCCTATCTTACTTCTCCATCAAGGTGTACCTGTCAGCCATTTCAGCATGACTCTCTATGGATCCCTTTCTTTTAATGCAGTTTCATGTAAAAATGTTTTTGAAAAGGGTGTTACTTAGTAAGCTTTAGAGAAAACAGGTGACTCCTCTTTGGGATCTTAATTTTGTGTTGAAAAAATGAACTCTTGCTCCATTTGAACCAGCTTGTCAGGCTGACTTGAGAATCTTAACATGGAAAACAGTTTTACTAATTGTGCAGACTTCTGCAAAAAGAGTATCTGAGTTGAAATCTGTTATAAACAGTCAGCCTTACCTCATTTTCTACAAAGACAGGATTTCCTTAAGGACCAATGCTTCATGTATGCAAAAAGTGGTACTTAAGTTTACCTCAAGTGTAGCTATCCATCTCCCTGTCATCTTTCTTGAACAGTAAAACGAAAGAGAAAGGATACTCCATCCTCGGATTTCCACAGAAAACTCAGACATTATCTTGACAGAACTAAAACTTATAGGAATTTTGATCATATGCTCATTTTTTATGACTGTAAGAAGAAAGGTCAAGCTCTGTCAAAGCAGAGTATTTCCTGGTGGTTGTCTCATGATATTACCTTTTGTTATACCCACCACAGCAAAGCAATTCCAGTCAGGGTCAAGGCTCATTCTACTGAGATCTTGGCTTCATCTATGGCTGTTTGGAAAGGGTGAAATTCTAGACGTGTTCTAGAAGTAGCAACTTGGTCGTCTTTAGTACTACAAGCTAGATTCATTTTAAAGGTCTAGGGCAGGCTTTGCTAATACCATTATATAAGAGCTCCTGGACCTTCATCCTTCCTACTCTCAGTCACTGTGATAGTCTGCCCATGTAGCTTAAGCTGTGGTGACAAATGTGATGAACATAGTATAGTTGTGTAAGTAAACTTACCATAACAGTAGATGTTTGTGTTAGATATTATGAATATAAATATGCTGAAAGATAAAGTATAGAATAAAAAGTTTGCTTGAATATATGTATAGAGTTTAGCAATGTAAAATGTGCATTCATACTATATGTATAACAGACAGGCTTCTCTTCACAGCATCAAAAAGAAAAGCCTAACAAAGCAATATTGGAAAGCAAGGATTATATGATTTTCTCATGTTTGCAGAACAAATATCTATTAACAGACATCCTTTTTTATAAATTCAGCAATACGTGATGTTTTTCCAGTAGGAACAGCTTATACAGATGTTTCCTTTCAGAATGGCATCCTCACATCAGCAAAAGTGCTTAAATCACAAAAGGACAATAGAAAAGTCTAAAAACAGACATTATGTGACTTCCCATAGAAGGCCAGAAAAATATACTGAGGAAATAACAACCTCTTGTCTGCGTGACTACCTCTGTATATAGCTATTGTAGTAATTCAGTTATGTGAGAGAAGGACAGAGAGGTATTTTGTAGAAGTCATCATTCATATCTGTAATGAAGGAAAACTTTGTAAATATATGCTACAAATCTGACAGACTACGTGTGGTTTGTTATAAAATAAGTTATCTGTAACTGTGCTTATAGCTGCAAAATATATTTCTTTATCAGTGTGCAATTTGAAAGGCTTGGTGCTTTAAACAGACTACAGATGGAGTCATGATGTGTCTCTGATTCAACAGTAAACAGCACAGCAAGACTGTGTGTCTTAAGAAGACTTCAAATCCCACAGCAAGCAAGTAAGCTCCAGTAAGCAGAGAGAGCATCCATAACATTTTTCAATGGTGATCCTTTGACAACGTTCCTAGCCTGTATCCAAAAAACAGGGAGAGTGAATGGGTAATGTCACTCCTGTAAAAGCACAGTAACGTTTATGTGAAGTACTTCAGATTTCTACAGTTCTCAACAGTTTGTAGCAATACAGTTTAATAGGCGTCTAAATCCGGTGAGACTGCATTGCAGGAAAGTGGAGCAGTTCCATAAATTCTCCAGAAAAGGTACAAGATGAAGATGTAAGACTGAATCTGCCAGTTTTGCTGTACCAACTTCACAAGTGACTACAGAAACTTTTCAACCATCTACAGTAAAGCAGCTTGGCCATCTGCCTGTCTGTTGACTGGTAAGAAAATTATTCTGTGTTACATACAGTATGAATGCCATAGAGGTAATAATAATAACAGAATAAATGTATATACAGCATATTAGCAAATGTAAAACCTTATTAGGGCAAGTTAATAGTAAGGCATTATGCAAATGGATTGCAATTTGATAGTAAGGCATTATGCAAATGGATTATAATATTTGACTGGTATCTGAAATAAAATCATGTGTGGTATAAAAATGTTTATTGTGTGTACAATGTCTTAAAAATACAGTGCATGACATTATCCAAAGGTTAGACTGTACAGACAAAAATTGTAAAGGTAAAGAACAAAGAAAAGTTAATATGTTGACATTATATTCAAATGTTAGACAGTTATGTTCTGTCACCAGATGTAAAAGGTTTATTTCAGAGTTGCAACAACAGTCAAACAGTTACTGATAGAAACTCTAGTACATTTTGTTACAAAGAAATGTAATAAACTTCTAAAAGACAGACACAATGAATTCAGGAAGCTTAGACAAGTTATACACACATCTTTTCAAAAGGGCATAGGAGTTTCAAATTCAGCAGAACAGCTTACTAAAAAAATGTCAGAAAGACCATACAATATTACAGGAAACTATTCAACAGCAGTTGCAGGATAAAGGAAATAAATTAGCTGAACTGACAAAGACTAAAAATTTCCTGCATACACAGTTAATCTCTGCAAAAGAAATATATTTCATAATATTTTTATGTTTTGAAAATGGTTAAGCATGCATGCTAGGATTATAGGGACATGACATGCTTGTATAAAGATATACATATACAAGACAGACATGCATGTGTGTTCTTTTCATCTAGAGTACATTTGTTTACAATGCACAAAAGCAAAAGGCAGACAACAGCAAATATAAATAAACATATGTTATAATTGTATAGTAACACCAAACAGTTAAAGTTCTGAATTTTAAAAATAAAGAAAATCACAGATGGTATTAGTCAAACAGTTTTTGTAAAATTAATGGCAGGACAGTTAAATAGATAAATAAATAAAAAAATACTGAAATCCATGTAAGCTAATTGTAATGTAGTATAAATGCATAGTTATGCAAATCACAATCACATTAAAGGAAAAATGCCAAAAGAATTAACTATAGTTTACAGAGTATGAAATGTGAGCTCAGACCTTCCTAGACTGAATGAATAGTTACAGGAAATGTTGAAAAGATAAGATAAACAAGACTGATTGCCAGGCAAGTAGCTTGAGTTTTTCTAAAGCATCATTGTTATTAAAACATACTTGTTAAAATGTTTATAAGCAACACTATTTAGTAATTGTCATAAAATGCCACAATTGTGCATATATGTCACTGATAATCTGTTTGCAAGTAAATGTTAAAAGAGAAGAAAACTCAGTTGCATCAAGTACAGCCAGCAAATGGGCTATAGTATATATACAGTTCAAATCAATTGTGCAGGAGGGTGTAAATACCTACTAGAGGTAATATACAGTGAAAGCTTTATTTAGTAACCTAATAAAATAAATGTATAACCAAAGTGTTGGGCTGACATACATTCTATTCTCACAGCATAGGGCAGGTAAATAGTGCTGCAGTACTACAGGGGGAGGGGCACTTTCTCAGTTTTACACTGACTGTATAAGCAGTACTGCACAAGGGTCTGAAATAAAGTTACAGAAAAAATAAACAACAAGGGTCTGAAATAAAGCTACAGAAAAAATATCTCATTCCTTCTTGACAATACTCTTTTATGGGGGGAAAAACAGGTATTAGTGTATTAGAAATACTGGTAAACTGGATTAAACCTGACAGGATAAGATATTTTACAAGTTGTTAATAGCTATCATAATGGTTATTATTGTATTGTTTAGAATTAAATTGTATTTACAACCTGTTAAATTGTAAAGCTATACAAGAGATGGCTTAAAAAAAACAAGAGATGATTTAAAATTGCTTTATTAAAGCTATACAAGAGGGAATAAAGATATGCAAAATGCATAAATGTTTCTAATAGCAAGAATGGTCACTATTTTTAATATGTTTTTGGCAAAACAATGTTGGTATAAAAAAGCATGAATATTTATAATTGTTAAGTATGTAGTTTAAAATAACAGGACATATGGATTTAGTATCAGTTCCACTAGATATTTCTAAAGAGACAAACATTTTCCAAGATTTTGCTTAATATTAATGTTATTAAATTTGTAAGATTAGACTAAATGTACTTTATAGTCTTTGTATGTACAAATGCAGAAGAATTCAGTACAAATGAAATTAATGTCTAGTAATAAATATGTGTGAAAAACCATATTTAAAGAAAACAATGGGTCCAGGATACCTGCTAGATTGAAATGCATAAATAGCAAACAGTCTGTGTAAATACATCCTGTACAGGATACATTGTAATAAGTTCAAAAGTAATTTGTCAAGTTGTAATATCACTGGTTTTACCCCAGTAAAATAATAGCTTTCAAATATTTATTATTTAAGCCCAGTTCAGTATTTTACCGAGATGTTATTGAGCAGTTCAAAGACATGAACACAATGTGATGGTTAAAATGACATTAAAACTGTATATTTTCAGCAGTGTATAAATGCTTGCAGTAGCACATAGTTATTGTCTCTTATAGTTAATTCTACAGTTGCAAAGAGTTAATGAAACAATTCTAAGTCATAAATTAAATTCTGTGATTGCAAAAGAATAAATTAATCAAGTAAAATTAAAACAGACACAGCTCATAACTGATCAAATATTTTCACAGAATGGTCTGCAAAAGATAAAGTTGTTAAATACATTCAGGTTTGGTAGTAATACATGTTTTCATTGTATTAACTATGTAAAATTGCATTTTGACTTGTATCAAAAAAACTAAAGGTTTTGTTTCTTAATGTGTTTTTTATATAGAATGTTTTGAGTATGTTTAAAAACAGAGGGAATTGTTAGATATTATGAATATAAATATGCTGAAAGATAAAGCATAGAATAAAAAGTTTGCTTGAATATATGTATAGAGTTTAGCAATGTAAAATGTGCATTCATACTATATGTATAACAGACAGGCTTCTCTTCACAGCATCAAAAATAAAAGCCTAACAAAGCAATATTGGAAAGCAAGGATTATATGATTTTCTCATGTTTGCAGAACAAATATCTATTAACAGACATCCTTTTTTATAAATTCAGCAATACGTGATGTTTTTCCAGTAGGAACAGCTTATACAGATGTTTCCTTTCAGAATGGCATCCTCACATCAGCAAAAGTGCTTAAATCACAAAAGGACAATAGAAAAGTCTAAAAACAGACATTATGTGACTTCCCATAGAAGGCCAGAAAAATATACTGAGGAAATAACAACCTCTTGTCTGCGTGACTACCTCTGTATATAGCTATTGTAGTAATTCAGTTATGTGAGAGAAGGACAGAGAGAGGTATTTTGTAGAAGTCATCATTCATATCTGTAATGAAGGAAAACTTTGTAAATATATGCTACAAATCTGACAGACTACGTGTGGTTTGTTATAAAATAAGTTATCTGTAACTGTGCTTATAGCTGCAAAATATATTTCTTTATCAGTGTGCAATTTGAAAGGCTTGGTGCTTTAAACAGACTACAGATGGAGTCATGATGTGTCTCTGATTCAGCAGTAAACAGCACAGCAAGACTGTGTGTCTTAAGAAGACTTCAAATCCCACAGCAAGCAAGTAAGCTCCAGTAAGCAGAGAGAGCATCCATAAAATTTTTCAGTTTGAAAGATCATTAGTGCTGTAGCAGCTCTCCCCCTGCACTCTACTAATTTTGTTTGGTTTTGGTGCAAGGGCAAAGGCTTATATCTTTATTTTCTTAGAATTGCGACTTCAGAGATAAACAAATATTCCAGTTATTTTTGGGGATATTGCTGACACTATGAACATTGCTAGTGTGCAATGACACTTGTGGTAATGTTTTATAGTCTCCTGAAGTCAGAATTTCACACAAAACTGTGGAAAGCCAAATGCACAATGACTTGCTGCACATTTTAAAGTAAGGGTATCCACTAGAGTTGTAGTCTATAAAAATAGGGCAGTCTTCTAGAGTTAGAAGAAGACTTTCAAAACTCAGAAACTGGGGTTCTAGCAGTGTTTTTCTACTGTTCTAAATGTTTAATATTGTTCATTTTGATGCAAGAATAGAGTATAGTTTCTTTAAGCTGTTCACTCCTTTCCACCAAACTGTGCAATTGCTAGACATATGCACTGCTGAGAACCAGAATTAACTAGACTAAATTTGCCTTTAACATAAGCCATCCTTGGCAAGAAAAACAATTTTATGTATTATTTGGTCCTTTTACTACTTGTTTTCAGTGCATTGTTGAAGGCTGTTTGCTATTTATTATTTTTTTTTTGCATTTGCCTAGAGCTTTAAGTTGCATTTTCCACTGCTGTAAGGAATGCTGTTCTGCAGTTGTTGTGTTCTAAGTATATTGTACCTGCTATTGCCAGTGCTTTTAGGTGTCTCTTTTTTAGTTTTCCTAACCCTTGGGCTCCAAACCAGCCAATTTTACATTGAGAGGGCTAAAAGTCTGCACTCATGTGTCAGAAGTGGGCTAATTTCACCTATCTGAGCTGGGAATCATTGGTGGAAAGCTTATTATGTACTTATTTGACTGGCCTGAAGACAACCCTACTTTAAAAGTTGTTTTTTTCAGCTTGCATATAAGCCTCATGTTTTTTTCTTATGCTTTACACAGCACCAGTTAGCAATGTCCTATATAGAAGCAAGCACGTAAAAGTTGTATTTTTCCCATAAGAAATATCTCAGAAATTTCCTGCAGTCCTGCACTGCTCAAGGAGTAATTAGGCTGTGTGCTAAGCAACATCTCCTAGATTACAATATAAGAGCATCTAACTTTATAAGTACTTTCTCTGAAATTTCCATAGTCCCTTGCTGCCCAAGGAACAACTGGTTTGCATGCTGAGCAGCATTACAGCATCAGTTAGCTGTAGATCACACTCCTTAAAGCATCCAAACCTCCTCCAGTTGCAACCCCCCATTCCATTCCCTCATAAAACACATATTAAGGACTGGCAACCATGGTAAGGCACTTTCCTACTACCTCTGCAGCCAGCTTGGTGGACATGGGCAGCCTGATGCAATGTAGCAATTGCTTCATGTTTACTGACAACCACTCAATTCTGGAACAAATACAGTATGCAAAAGATGTAGTTACACAATGTCACTAGAAGCAATGCTGTTAACATACAGATACAAAAAATGTCAAACAGGTTGTCAGTGGCACACACACACACACACACACACACACACACACACACACACACACACACACACACACACACACACACACACTACTCATCACACTAAATAAAGATCAGCAAATAGACCAACATATGTAGAGGTGCTTACATGCAGGTTACCCAAACCTCAAAGGCCTCCCAGATGCTGTCCTCTGCAACTCTGCATGCACACAGATAACACATCTCCCACTACAATCCATAAAACTATTCCATGTAGTGTCTCAACTACTGGCCCCATTAGGTGTAATACCACACAACCCAATATTTTGGTCATAGGAGATCTCATTGTGAGAGACAATGATGTCTCTCTCAAGATGCTGAATAAGAAAAAGGTCACAATTATTTCCCTGCTCTTAGGTCACTAAACCACAAGTAACAGTATGACTAGGTCATAGTCTCTGGGAGTTTAAATGACCTACAATGTACCCCCCAGGACTAAATGAAGAGAAACATGATTGAGCTCTCCGAATATGTGTCACAGGTTGGTATGAGCCTAGCATGAAGCAGCATTCTGCCTTCTCCAAGGATGATGACACAATGCCAACAGAAAATTATTTACTTTAATAATTAACTTAGCTACTGATATTACTCCAAGGGGGTCTAATAATTGTCAGTCTGGGAGAATATACCACCTGCTTTGCCAGGGAGGGTCTTCCCCTGCCACCACTAGGCTTTCAGATATTGGCCAAATCATTATCTGACCCTATAGTGCTTTTTTGGCATTGTGAAACAGATAAACTTTGCAACATAGAAAAATCTACTCATGATAAGCTAAAGGTATTACTACTCAATACTACAAATCTCAACAAAAGACTACACTCCCTGAAAGCACTCCTCCCACTGGAGAATGCTGACATCTGTGCAGTTACTGAAATGTGGTTCAAAGCCGCAGAAAGCACCCCAGCAGTAAAAAGCTGCAATGCTTTCCATACATTCAGACCACCCACTGCATAAGAAAGGACAAAAAATGGAAGTGTATTGATGTACATAAAAGATGAGTACACCTCAAGACTGGTCAAACAATATGACACACTTGAACTACTTCATGGCTGAACACAGATAATATTCCTTACCAATTTCTTTACCATATCCTTGATAGCTACAGACCCACACCATGACCCAGGAAATTCATACCTCATATCTGAATGTACTAGAACCTCTCACCATTCAGCCCAGTGCTATACTCATGGGTGATTTCACGACCACTGACATGTAGACTCAAAGATTTTTAGACTTTGACAATGCAAATGCCCTGGAAAATTTAGTCTGCACTCCCACTAGGGGGTTCAAATTTCCTAGACCTGGTACACACAATCATGGGGGAGCATTGCACCCCCCCAAAAAAAAATTATCATATCCTCACTGGTTAAATTAGATCACAAAATGGTCTCCTTTGAAATAAATATAGAGCTTGAAGCCCATCTAACACCAGAACCTTTAAGGACTTTTCTAAGGCTAACTACTTCCCATTAATTGATGGCATAGTTAATTTCCAAGCTCCCCCAAACCCAGGAAATGCATAGGTTTATGTGGATGTGTACACAAAAGCATTGCACGACCATATAAACAGCTGAATAGAAACACCAGCGCCAGATTGTACTAAACCTAGGTTTGACTGCAAAAACAAACCACACTGGTGGATTAGATGATGGCTTAGGTTTGTGCCTATAGCTCTGAGTATTTTACAAACTGCCCCTGTCCATAAGGTACATAGCCAATACCCCTTGCTATAAATAGGTTATACAACAAAAGAAAGACAATCATGTCCAGAAATAGGAGAGGACATGCACAACAGGGCAAAAACTCTCTCATTAGTTTAAACAAGAACATCAGGGGACTAGTCAAGTCTTCAAAACCCAACTTTTGGACAAAAATAGCCTAAAAAGCAAAAAAATAACCATAATGCATTTTTTCAGTTATGTCTGCAACCTTAATAGCAACATCCAGCTGTGTGTGGAGATAGTTGTAGATAGCACCATCTATACTCAGCCAGAAGATAAAGCAAATCTGTTGGCCAATAAATTCAGCTTGAATTTCAGCCCCTCATTACCTCCGGTTACCCTCCAGGAAATACCTCCCACCATTCCTCTACCATTTATCACAAAAGAACCGGTCATCACTGCACTCTCTAAAGCTAAAAACATGACCTCGGTGGGACCCAATAATATCCCAGGATGCCTCTCAAATAGGCTGAAACATGACCACTAGGCTCTCTATTTAACCACAGTTTTTATACAGGTTTTGTCCCTGGGGAAAGGAGGACAGCAACAGTCATCCCTCTGTGTTAAAGGGGACCATCAACAGACACAGGAAATTACAGACCCATAAGTTTCACTAGTCTCATATGCAAGGCTATGAAAAGAAAAATCATGGACCTGATAAACAATGACATAGGAAATCTACAAACATTGGACCCAACCCATTTTGGCTTCATGAAGAGCAGGTCATGTCTTCTCAATCTGGTGGACTTCTTTGGGAAAGTCACCAAGGCCTTGGATGAAGAGAAAACAGTTCATACTGCCTACCTTGACCTGGCTAAGGCATTTGAGTCAAATCCCCACTCAGGTTTACAGATAAACACAAAATTGGGCATAAATCCCTACGTCAACAGATGGATAACCAAATGGATCATGGACAGGGCACATGTTGTTAGAATGAGGGAATTCAGGTCCATCAAGAGGCCAGTTACTAGTGGTGTACCACAGAGCTCAGTGCTGGGACCTTTCCTATTCAGAATATACTTCTCTGAAGTCAAGGCTCCTATAGATGGCCTTTGGTTGACCAGATTTGCTGATGACTGCAAGTTTTGGGCAATCACTGAATCCTCCAATGAATATGGTTGGACTTAGATAAATAATTGGTGCCAGAGCCATGACCTAAAACTAAATGCAAAAAAAAAAAAAAAAAAAAGGCATAATTATACCCCTTGGGAAGTCAAATACTCCTACAAATTACAACATTAATAGCACACCCTAAGAGTGGACACAGTGGTGAGAGATCTAGGCACACAAATAAACAATAACCTGAACTTTGACCACCATGTATCTACGGTGATGAGGAAGCCCTTCTATGAGGTACAGTTTATAAGTAAGGGCATGGTATCCAGATCCATGGAGCTTATACTCCCACTATACCAGGCCCTGATTAGATCAATAATTGAGTACAATGCACCTTTCAGCATGTACCTGACCAGGCACTTGCAACAAGTGGAGCGACCTCAGAGATTCCTTACAAAAAAGTATAGGGTGTAAACAACATGTCCTATGTGGATCACATAAAAGCCCTATCCCTTTACTCTGTCTGCTACTGACTATGCCTAACCTACAAGGCATTATGAAATCTGGTCCTGATGGAACTGTTACATATTTGTAAAATGAACAGCATGCAGATTTCCCAATCCAAAGATCTAAACCTGGCCTGTGATATGAACAAAACATGCTGGAGGGACAGCTATGTGTTTCAGAGATTACTCCTTCTCTAGAACAGGCTACCTATTCATGTGAAGCAGAGCCTTTCCCTGACCCTCTTCAAATGCAATTTGGATCAATGCATGGGGAATCATAAATTCACACCTGGGGTATTGGCTATGTACCTTATGGGCAGGGGCAGTCTGTAAGATACTCAGAGGCATAGGCACAAACCTAAGCCATCATATAATCCCTTAGGTATCAAAAATCTGAGTAAGGATGGATAAAATTGTGATGCTTGTAAGGGCTCTTGAGTGGTTAGCCTAGTAATCTCCATCGAACCTATGAACCTAAGGTAGCTTTTTTTTCTTGAGTGTGCAAAATGAGTTGCAGATATGCTGCTTCTGTGGGTTGAAATAATGGACCTTCATTTTTAACCACATTTATCTTCAGATTAAGTGATTAACAGTTTTGGATATATTATAGTTAACTTAAAGAAAACTCCAAATTTAATTTTCATCACCCATGTAATGATCAGTTTGGCACTGGCAAGGTTTGAGTCCTACCACTGCCACTCAAATGTCATGAGACATATGCGAGGAACAGGGATTATGGTTGTTGGGCTCCCTCCAGTATCCCATATAAACCTGAGAGCCATCAGTGGATAGTCTGTTCAGTCACAGTGCCCAACAGGTTAAAGTAAAACAAAAGTGATTTGTAATCTGATTCACTAACCAATTCACCACATATAACATGGCCTCTAGAACATACAGGGAATATGCATGGCTGATTTGGGTATGGGCTTCCCACATTTAAGGATTTCATACTTACCCTTCTCTGAGCTGAGTATTTGTCCTAGCACCCCTGAACTATTTCTCACTATGCTGTCTGTGAACCTCAGAATTCCAATGCTCTTACCTACAGTTACTACCTATAAAACAAATTATTTGAGCATGTGCATGCACACAAACACACAAACATGCTAGAACTTTCTAATTCTCCTAAGGTAATTTTACTTACAAGTAATACTGCCACCATCCTAGATTTGGCTAGAGGCCAAACATCCAAGTTACTTTGGCCACTCTTGGTTTAAAGCCACAAAAAAATAGTAACAAATGCAACATTGTAATGTGCTTAAATTGGTCTGGCTTTTGTAGATGGATGCCACAGTCTGACAATATAGTGTACAAATAATACCCTCCTATCTGGCTACAACAGCACTGAATTTACAACTGTTTGACTGCATTGGTTTTTGAATTGTCTACATTTAAAAATTTAAGATTTGGATATTTCCAATACGTTTTTTTATTTTTGTCTTATTATATTACAGTTTGCTGTAATTTTAAAATTTGTTTCACTGTAAAGATTTTTTCTTGGAAAAGTTTGGCTGGGGCCAATTAAGGAAACATTCCTTTTGCATATGTTGATTGAATAGGAATTAGATCTAGCTAATTAGTGTAGAGTGTGCTGAGAAATAGTTTTCTTGTTTAAGCTATTCACCTACATTCTTGTCCAGCTACAAGCGCTATGAGTTTGCAGCTGCTGTTTGACTGCTTTGATTTTTATATTTTTCCCATCCACCTAACTCTTGTTATGCTTTTAAACTTGGCAGGTTTTTAGCCAGTGTTAATTCTACTGGGCACTGATAGCTCAAACTGATAAGGCACTCCCATTATACTCTTAACTCATTACATTGATGTCTCCCACTGACGCCTCTAGGTGTCAAATATTGCTTGTTCATATATGCATCAATAATTCCAAAATCAGGCTATTAAGGTTTTAAAAAAAATCATCTTAAAGCTTACACAATGGCAAACACAGCTGCATTAATATTTGACCTCTGTCTATTGCAAATAAAGAGATATTAACTGTTGTTTTTATGATATTAATTTATATAGATATAATTTTCATATTTTTCTAAATATCTCAACAACCAAGTAACATAACTCCATAGCCTCTTATGAAAGCTCTCAGCTAGATGAATAAAATGCTGCTGGCAGTATGTGAGTAACTTGAGTGGTTGCTAAGATATTGTAAGTTCTTTACAAAATATTACAAATGTAATAGTTACTGTGTTTACTGTGACTTATAAAGTTCAGATCAGATGTTGTCAAGTTTCATTTTATCCTTGACATGTGGGTTCGGTTCTGACCCTTGGAACTGACTCGGCATTTACTACACCTTGCGCCTGTCTCCCGATTATATCAGATCTCGTTTGCTACTTTTGCAAACAGATATATTCACCAGAGCTCTCAAGCTTACTTGCGCTTTTTGAATAATTTTACCTCTACCTTTTGAATTTCTTTTCCGTTTAAGTTTTTATTGTCTTTCACTGTTTTCTCTACCCTTTATTTAGTATTACTGTCTCCCTTTCCGTACACTCTCGTGTATTCTCTGCTATCATTGCTGATAGCTTCCTTCCATACACTTCTGTGTACTTCTTAACTATAATAGTTGACAGTTTCTTACTTTTTCTTTCTTTCTTTCTTTCTTTCTTTCTTTCTTGTTTTTACTACAAAATAAAGTCTACCATCTTTCTGTCCTTTCTGGTTGAGTGTTTACCTATCTGTCTTTCATTTGTGTCATATATGTGTGTGTGTGTGTGTGTGTTCTGACAGCCTACTTTTTATCATGGCTGAGAAATCTAAGGCCCCTTCTGACTTCAAAACATGCCAGAAGTG
This sequence comes from Protopterus annectens, assembly GCF_019279795.1. NCBI lineage: Eukaryota > Metazoa > Chordata > Ceratodontiformes > Protopteridae > Protopterus > Protopterus annectens. Next base: position 402,521,513 of record NC_056727.1, read on the forward strand.
TGGCCATAAGATTCTTCTGTCAGACCTACATCTGTTATGTGTATATTGTTTGGGTCCTGTGCATTTAAACGAGGATTACTTTATCTGCCATGGTTTTAGCCATAAGGCTCTTGTTGATAGGAGGAACAAGCTGTTTTTAAAAGGCTTGATTCCATCCAACTTTGGAGACGCTATATCTGTTACGGACAAAAACAAAACAGATATTTCTTCCCTTTCTTCATCTTCCACTTTGGAGAAGAGCAAAAAGAGGAGTTTGTCAGTACTGTCCCCCCCTTCGACACCAACAGCAAAGAAACATTGATCCTCAGCTCCTGAAAGTTCCTCAGAGCTGAAGGACTTTGATACTAAGATTTCAGTACTTATTAAGTAGCCAGCTCCGACCTCCATTCTGACACCAAAACCCTTGATGCCAATGGCTTCTACACAACTAGGGTTGTCTTCTGCTTCTGTGTTGACACCGACTAATTCAATGCTGACTACAGACATTGGACAAAATGAAAATCTATCTAGGACTTGTTACTCCCCCCCCCCCATCTGTTGACCCACTTTGAGGGCGAGTTACCTGAGGTCTTTCTGCAGAGACCAATATCACCCTCTGTGTTATCAGTCCATTCCACTAAAATGCTTACAGAAGTCAACGTGGTGAGACTGGTGAATAACATTTTGTGGGCAAGTGGTTTCACAGGACTCACTTCAGCCCCAACCCCTATGTGATCAGGAGCCAAACCTTCATTAACTACTCCTCCTCTGACCTCCTCTGAGGCTTCAGAGTTTATAGCTCGGAGTCATCCGGTGCCGGTTGTATCAGTTCTGGATCTCTCTCTCTCTCTCTTCAGAACCAATTATTGCCCTGAGTTCTTCAGTTATTTCAGAGCTTGAGACCTCCTGGAGCCATATGTGTCCTGTTAGCTCCAAGGGGCTTTTTCAGAGCCATCCCTACACCTTGGAGCATCGTCATGGTTCAGTTTGGCTCCAATTTCTGTCTGAGGGCTGTCTCTTTGGAGAGGGGATCGGCCTCAGTTCCGAGGAAGTCTATCTCGGTTTTGGGCTCCCTTCCCTCTTGGGGGGGCAGCTTTGAGGCAATGGAGAGGGCCCTGTCTCTTAGAGTGGCTCAGTCAGCCCCTTCCTCCTCAGAGCAGATACCTTCCTCATGCTCAGTTATTTGACCTCTCTCTCCACTGGGGCAGCAAGCACTGAAACCTCAGGATTCTCAGACACAGGTTCAGTCTTCTTCTCATACCTCCCCAGATTATCCCCCTGAAGAGGTTCCTCAGAAGAAGAAGTGCAAGTGGAAGCACTTAGATTACCCACAGGAATCAATCACAGAAGACACTGATTTTGATGAAGAGGAAGGGTCCCCGAGGTGACCCCCCTAAAGATGTCTCCTTTGGAGACATCCTAGAAATTCTGAAACAGAGGGATGACTGGAAGTCCCAAAACCCTTCCTCGGAGGAATAAGCTTACCTGCAGGCTTTTTATGCTCACACATCTACTTGTTGGGTAACTCTGCCTGCTGGCAAACTCATCCAATTGATTTTTCAGTGGGCATGAAAGGCTCCAGTCACCATTGATTCCATACCCTAGAGACCAGAAAAAAAATTTCTGCACCTGAGGATAAGCAATTCTGGGCTAAAAGTTTAGCAGTAGATGCCATGGTTGCAACATTCACCATGAAAAAGGAACTCACTTAGTAGAGTTCATTTATCCATCCACAGAACAGAGAGTTTTGGGTGATGTATAGATTTGGGAAGCATGTGTAAATATCATTGACCTTCCCTTTAAGGTCTTTAAATTTCCTGGCACATTTCACCAAACTTCAAAGGGATCTGATCAAGGAGTTGTTAGACACCCTGGTGGTATCTGTTACTGAGGGAGTCCAAGAGAAGGTTGCTTTCCAGTTGACCAACCTGCAATCTATGTCAAACTTGTTTATGAGGTTTATTGTGCATGCAGCCAAAGGGGCATCCAGAGCAGTGGGTTCAGGTGCAGTCATAAGAAGACACGCCTGGATGCACCTTTGTGACTTTATGGAACCATTTAAGTCTTCATCCATCAATGTCTCTTTTGGTGGATCGACTTTTTTGGCCCAAAAGTAAGAGAGGCTTTATCCATTTGTGAGAAGGATGGTAACACCCTTTCTGCTGTGGGTCTATGTTTTCCACCCCCCAAAGATTCTTTTCTAGGAATCAGAGGAGAAGTGGAAAGGTGTTGTTCAAAAAATTCAAGGGCTTTTCCAGGACACACGTGGATGCAGTTCCCTCAGAGGCAGGAGGGGGAATTACAATGAAAGATGCCACCCACATGGCAGAGGGGGTCGCCAGAACCAGGGCCTTGGGGACTCTAACCCAAGTAAGCCCTTTTAGTGTTCCTGAAAGGAAGCCCAATTGTCTTTCTCTGGACGTAGTCAGGGGATGCTTATCTTTGCATCAAAATGCCTGGCTGAATATAACAACAGATTCCTGGGTGCAACAGATCATATCCAGAGGTTATATCATACCCTTTTCCCATCTTCCCTTCATATGCAAAAAAATCCCTGATGTTCCACCCAGTCAGAGGGAACCAGCAGTTCTAGAAATTCAAAAACTGCTAGACAAGAGAGTCTTCCAAGAAGTACCACCAAACCAGAGAGGACCTGGAATTTACTCAAGATTCTTTTTAGTGCCAAAAAAAGGTAGGGACTGGAGACCAATTTTGGATCTTAGTGCATTGAACAAATCAGTTCGACAAATGAAATTTTAGATGGTCACAGTACAATCCATTCTTCTGTTTTTAGGAAAGGATGACTGGATGTGCAAGATAGATCTTCAGGATGCGTATTACAATATAAAAATGGACAAACACTCTAGAATGTTCCTCTACTTCTGGCTGGGAGCCAGTCATTACCAAATCAGGGTGCTACCCTTTGGTCTCACCACAGCCCCCAGGGTGTTCACCAAATGCATGGCACCAGTATCAGCTCACTTGAGACTGCAAGGATTCCATGTGTTTCCATACTTGGATAACAGGCCCATTACTGCTCCTACCAGGCATTGACTGATAGAAGAAAGAAATTATGCTCTCCAGACCTGTGCATACTTAGGAATAACTATCAATCAACAAAAATCTGAACTGTCTCCAACCCAGAGTTTGGAGTTTATAGGCCATTGCTGAATACAACAACAACCATAGCTTCTCTTCCCCCAGTGAGACTTCAAAAAATCATAACCCAACTGAAAAGAATTAAACACAGAAGGAAAGATCCCACTCATCTAGTTTTACAGGTCCTAGGTTCTATGGTAGTGAGAATTACTCTAGTTCCCTTAGCCAGATATCACATGAGAATTTTACAATGGCTGCTGGCTTCTCAACAGTCTATACTATAGCAACCCATGATGGACCAGATTCTGATCACCAGTCTTTGCAGAAGGGATCTAGCTTGGTGGATTCACTCCAAACAAATTCTCCTAGGTTGCCCCTTCGTCCTTTCAAAGCCCAAGGCAATAGTCACCACGAACGCCTCCCAGATGGGGTGGGAGGGGCATTTTCTGGGCAGGGCTGTCCAAAGTACTTGGTCCCCTACAGAGGCCAACTTGAATATCAGTGTTCTGGAGCTAATAGCAGTGCTTTTAGCATTGCAAGCCTTTCAAGCTGCTCTTCCTCTGTGAATGATTGGGATTCAAACCGACAATATGTCAGTGGTTTGGTACATCAGCAAACAGGGAGGAACCAAATGTTATCCCCTTTGTTGAGAATTACTCAGAGTGTGGCAGTGGGTGATCTCTTCCAACCACTTTCTGATAGCAATGCACATTCTGTGGAGTTCCAATATGATAGCAGACAAGCTGAGCAGATGTATTCTCCAGCCTCATGAGTTGTCTCTCAATCCAAAAGTGATGGAACAGATCTTCCATCAATGGGGCTAGTCTTTCTGCGACCTGTTCACCTCTCCACTAAACATCAAGTGCAGAAACTACTTTGCCCTGATTCCCCATCCAGGAAAGCCACCAAGAGATGCTCTTCTGCACATATGGCCCTCTGGTTTCATGTGTACCTTTTATCTGATACTTCTAACCCAAATTTCTTACAGAAAGCACTCAGTTTGAAGAGTAAAGTAATCCTCATTTCTCCTTTTTGGCCTATAGAGGTATGGTTTCCTTTCTTTGGCCTTATCTGATTCAACCACTTTGGACTATGTTCCCAGCTCAAGACCTTCTGTCCCATCTAGATGGAGTAGTTCACCCAGATATTCTAAACCTCAAGCTGACAGTATGGTTCCTCCAGTTCCACTAGTGGTCAGGCATCTTAACCTTTCTTCCCAAGTACAGCAAATTCTCCTAGCTTCTCATAAACCTTCCACACAGAAACTATATAATAGTAAATGGAAAAGATTTACCATTTGGGCAAGTGAAAGGGATATTGTTCCCTTTTCCGCCTCTATTGATAATATTTTAGAGTTCTTAGCCTTTCTTTTCAGTGCAGAAGCTTCTACTTCCAGAATCAGAATACAGCTAACAGCAATTTCAAATTTTCATGATGGTTTGGAAGAACATTCCTTAGCTTCTCATAGACTCTGTAAGGCATTTTTAAAAGGGACACTTTTGCTGAAACCCCCTTTCAAAGATCCTACCCCACCTTGGGACCTAAACCTAGTGTTGCAACCTATTGTTCAGTCTCCTTTCGAACCATCTGCAGACTGTGATCTGAAAAGTTTTAAATGGAAAGCATTATTTTTAGTGGCAATAACCTTTGCTAGAAGGATTTCAGTAATTCCGGCTTTATCATGTAAACCACTTTACCTGATATTTCATAAGGACAGAGTCTCCTTATGAACAAATCCCACTTTCCTACCTAAAGTAGTGTCAGAGTCTAATATCAATCAGATTATTAATTTGCCAGCATTCTTTCCAAATTTTTCAGACAAAGGTGAATGCTGTCTGCATTTGTTAGATGCTCATAGACAATTACACTTTTACCTTCACAGGACAAAAGACATGAGGAAATCTGACCAACTGTTTGTCTTCTTTTCAAGTACTAGGTTTGATAAACCAGTCAGCAAGGTGACCTTAACCAAATGTCTCAATGTTTGTATTTCCTTTATATATTACAGAAGAAAAATTGCCTTACCTAGACCTGTTAAAGCACATTCTACATGATCTGTTGTCACTTCAGCAGTTTTCCAGTCATGAGCTTCAATGGATGATAGCTGTGTAGCAGCTACTTGGGCTTCACCACATACTTTTATTACTCATTACAAATTGGATTTCTCTATGGGAAGAGCATCCTTTGGTTCGATGGTGTTCAGGAATATTCTTCCACGAGTCCTCCCAAGGTCTAAAGTAGCTGGGAACTCTGTTCCACATGTCAAGGATAAAATGAAAATTGACAACATCAGATAAAGAAGTTATGTACTCACCATAATGTTCCATTTGTATTGTCCATTTTCATATATCCTGGACTCCCCTCCCTCCATCCCCTGGCCTTTGACGACTCTTTGGTGGAATGGATAATGCACTTATTTCTTATAGTAATCTTTAAGGCATACCAGATATGGCTTCATTAAGACTTCTTTATCTATCTCTCTCTCTCTCTCTATATATATATATATATATATATATATATATATATATATATATATATATATATATATATATATATATATATATATATATATATACATATATATATTTGTATATAATCTGCAAACTTGATCTGAGGTAATTGAGAGACAGGCATTATGGGTAGAGGTGAAGCTTGAGAATTTTTGGTCGGTGTGAGCTGTAGTAACGGTCAAGCCGCTCAGGGATAAATGAAAATGGACAGCACAGATGGAACCTTATGGTGAGGACATAACTCCTTTTTTAAATCTAGAACCTAAATAATACTACCACTATAAAAATAGTTTGTGCTGAAGGGTTTGCCATTTATACTTCTTTTATAACCACTATAGTTCCAGACATATGAACATTTGTTTGAAATGTGAGACTTAGGCTCCGCCCATTTGGGAATTACAGTACAAACTTCCTGAGCACCATTGGAGTGAGTGAGTTAAAGAACAACCTAATTGCTAATTACATAACTTATCTATCTCTAAATGAAAGGATATTAATCTTTTGCAAAAATAATATACAGAGAGATAACAATACACAAAATATACAGATGTCGTCACCTCAATATCTTCTAGCAAGACTTGCTATCTACAGTGGCTTAAACTTAAATATATATTCTAAATTATTATCCCCCACCCCCGACAGAAACCAGCAGTGTAACCAAACAATTTTTTTCCACATTCAGTACCACACAGTGATGCAGTAGGGCAGTCACATATTTGTATACTAAGGACTGCTTTCTGCTTTGCCAGCTCTCGAGCTATCAGTTTGAAGTGCCCTTTAACTGCATTTTTGTGGTCCTTGGCTTCCTTTTATAATCTTCCTGTAATTACAACTGACAATCAAACCTTTCATGTGAAACTGTATTCTGTCAAAAAAAAAAATACTGCAAAATACTGTTACTGCTTTCTAATATACTTTTCTTCTACACATTACATGAAATAAATGCAAATTCAATTAGCCTGTCACTGTTAGGGCATCTTATAGAAATGCAACTTCACAATGCTGTTTCATGTTACATATTTTGCAAAGCTGAAATATAGATTAAACAGATGTTGACAATCAGAAATACGAAAGAGGAAAAATGATGTCTCATTGTAAAATAAGTTTCTCTACCCCAGCATTACAAATAACATAATGGGTAAAAATCAGTCTGTTTTTCTTTTGTTGCTTGTAGTGCTAGGAGGTGCTTTTGAATTGTGCATATACAATATTTTCATGAATTCATCATAACTCTGACTAGTAGTAGTCAAATATAATTTTTATTGCAGTTCATGCATGCACATCTCAGGTGGAAGGTTTACATTTTGATACTTGGGCAATCCACATTACACTACTCACTAAGTTAGTCCAAGTTCAAAGATTTTCTGTTATGGGCTTCTACTTTTTTTCTTGGAACAACATTTAAGTATAATCTTATAAGCAGTTATCTGTGGTTACATCCAAAATGTTATCTCCAAAGTGAATGTCTTTTTATGGGCTGTTCACTCTGAATAGCTGAGTGAACATCTCAGAAAAAAAATTAAATGTTTTATGAATACTCACAGTTGCTTTTAAAGGAATGTAAATGAGTATAGAAGCACTGTATAGGACTGACAATTTACACATGCACATAGGTTACACATAGGTTCGTACTAGGCTAACTGCCCTTGCAAGCCATTGCAAGCCTAGCCAATTATCCCTTGTGAGACTCAAACCCTGCACCTTGTGTTTGTAAGGCAAACACCTTAACCATTAGGCCACCCTCCAAACCCATAAATTTATCAGTTTTGGCAATGTGCTTCCACAACCGCTGGAGCCTAATTTTTGATAGGAGGAATTGTTTCAGTGGTACAGCATGCCCATGTCAGAGTAATCCCTGCAGTGTGCAGTTAATTTTAGTTGTAACACAGCATCTGTTATATGACTTACAGCAGAAATTTAATGTTATAAGGAGCCATTACTCTTTTGTCATGTTAAGTATGTTCTGCTCAGAACACAATTTGTGTTTTGGTGACTCATGCAAAGATTCAAGAAATGGAACTATGACATTTTTAAACACACATTTGCCATGTAATGAGTGACAGCCCATCTGCAAATACATAATTTTAGCAGTAGGAAGACTGTTGATTTTTGCCATTAAGCCAGTCTCAGTGGACAGCAACTTTACATTTGTTGATACTGGAAATAGTGTTTCCCAGACATAGGGTGATTTAGATTTTTGTAAATTAATCACATAGAGAGTGTTGTAATAGCACTTTAACATCATATTAATTAAATAGTATAAAGAAAATTACAGCACTGCAGAAAAAAACTTTTTTTGTACATTGTGTTGAATTCTCCTGAAGCATCAAGTTGATTTTGAAATTGTTTTTGTTGCAATAGAATTACATTTGTGTGCTTCCACTTACTTTTTTATCATAGCGGCTATATTAAATGTATCCTAAAAATTCATAATATCAATTTTTCATATATGTGGTATGCCATTAACGGCTTTGCTTATTATTTTATTCATCTGTTAACCAGATAAGTCCACTAGGCATGAGCCTTTTTTCCTTCCATAATGTTTTTATTAATTTTACAACACAATAACTTAACAGTTTAGTAACAAGAAAAAAACAAATTAACTATAGACAATGTCCATAACAACTAAAAAAGCAATATATATTGGAGAACACTTCATATTTCTCTAACAGATTAGGCAATTTTGTCCAAGCAATTAAATGATGAGTTGTGTTGTTAGTCCTTGCTTTTATAGTACCAATCTCATTCTTGCAAATGTATTTCACAAGATGAATAAACAACTTTAAAGACAGGAGTAGATTGGGATTTCCAATTTTTAGTAACAATTTTCCTTGTTATAGAGAGGATAAACCATAGTAAAAATGTTTGTTTTTTTAGGAATGACTTCAGGAACAGGAACACTGAAAAGGATAAGGGAGTCAGAAATTATACAGGTGTCATTCCGTAGAGCTTTTCAAAGATATTTAAAGTCAACCAAAATGGGGAAATTATTTTGCAATTAACAACCATATGTATCCAGTCAGAATCAGGGTGTCCACATCTCCAGCATTTTCATTTCATCTTGTTGTACATTATTGCTAGTCAATGGGGGATGAAAAAACATCTGTGTAAAAACTTCCATGTGTATACATGCCAGAACAGGGAAGATGTAGATTCCTTTATTGACTGTAAACACATTTTTTAATCTTTTTCTGAGAATACTTGTCTATTAAGTTCACTTGAATAATTCCAGAAAGAAACATCTGCGTTGCTAAAATCATTTCTGAGAATTTTATAAATAGCAGATATGTATGACGTGTTCTTGGGTGAGCTACCAAAAATTGTTGAGATAAAATGCAAGCTTTTTAAGTTACTCTTATTGTATGCCTCTAGTGAGGGTATGAGCTTAGTATGTATAAAATCCTTACAAGTTTGGATATCCAGTCACTTGCAAATTTGCAACTATATCTACAGATCAAAAAGTCTGTGGAACTTATTTTATTAGCTGAAAGAAATGGATTCCAATATAATAGGTCATCCTTCTTAAATTCTAACATTTTCTCAGTATCAAAAGATATCAAACATTCATTTGTGTAAGGAATAGGAAACATAATTATTAATACATTCTTAATTAATTGATTAGAAAATATAAGCTTTTTAAACCACAGCAATATTTGATTTATAAGAGGTGTGCGAACAAGTTTTGATCTTTCACTTTTAATGTATATTTTTAAAATCCATATAAAGATGTTTGTTTGCATTTGAGTATATGGTTCAAGCAATGTTCTTAGAAGTAAGGTTTCATGTACTGATTTCCAATATGACGTATAAGAAATCTTGTTCCAAAGCAACACTATGTTAATAAATGCGGAGTTTAAATAAAATTCAATATTTAGAAACCCTATACCTCCTTCATCCCAGCTTATGGTGTGCCAGAGAAGAGAAATCCTTGTTTTTTGGGATATCAAAGGAAGTTGAGTAATAATTTAGTAATTTTCTATTTAACTTTGACAGGTGGGGGAATTATTAGAGCTTGGCCAATGAATAAGATTTTAGGTGACAGTATAATTTTGATTAAAGTTAATTTGTCTTCAAATGTGAAGAAGAGTCTGTTCCAACTGTCATTTAGACTAATAATTGAGTATATAAGTTGTTGCTAATTAGATTCAATAATGATACCTAGATATTTAATATGCATGCCTTCCCAGTTTATGTATCTTTTTGATCTAAGTTTTATAGCAACATTTTTATTCACTAGAAGTGCCTGAGTTTTGTTGTGATTGAATTTTGGACTAGAGATGTTTACAAAAAAAGTCTAGATTGTGTAATAGATGAGCTACTGAATTTTCAATATCATTAGAAGTTATTAGTAGGTCATCAGCAAACTGTTGTGTCTTGGTGGATAATTTGTCTGACACTTCATATCCCTTAATGCTGTCATTATTTCTAACATCATTTGCAAGAGGCTCAATAGCCAGGGCAAAGAGTAATGGGGAGAGCGGGTGCCCCTGTTTAGTACCTCTTAATACTTTGAATGGGCTAGATAGATAAGAACTAATCTTTACATAGGCTGTGGACTTTTCATATAGTTTTTAATTAATTCTATAACATTTTGGGAGAAATTGTATTTTTGCAGAGCTTTAAACAGATATGGCCAACTTAAGGAGTTCCTCCAGGTAGGAGGATGGCATAATGGTTAAGGTGTTTACCTTAGAGATGGAAGGTCCAGGGTTTGATTCTCACATGGGGTAATTGGCTAGGCTTGGAATAGCTCATAAGGGCAGTTAGCCTAGTTCTGACCTATGAACCTATGAACCTATAAGGAGTCGAAAGCTTTATCTATATCAAGGCTTAAAATAGAAAGCTCCTTCTTTGCTAAGTCTGTTAAGGACAGTAATCTAATTACATTGTCTTGTACCTTTCTGTTTTTGATAAATCTGGTTTGGTCTTCATGAATTAATATTGAAAGAATATTATTTAATCTGTCTGCTAAGATAGACATGAATATCTTGTAATCAATGTTAAGCAAATAAATTGGCCTGTATGATGTGCAAAGGTTGGGCTCTTTATTTGGTTTTAGGATGGGAGAGATGATAGAATATTTCCATGAGGGATGGATGTTTGCTGTAGTTTTAACTTCTTGGAATGCATCGAGTAAGATTTTCATGATGTTATCAGGTAAGAGTTTGTAAAATTCCAGAATTAGACCATCCAGCCCTGGTGCCTTTTTGTCTTAAGTTTTTTTTTTATTTGTTCCTTTAATTCTTTAAAGGAAAATGGTTTATCTATGTAATTAATATTGTGTTTGGATAGCTTTTTATTAATATTATTAGCAAGAAAGTTGTGTATGCTTTTATCACTTGTAGATGAGTTATTATAATTAATATTCTTGTAATGGTTTTAAAACATAATAAGATATGTTTTAGATCTATAACTTTGATAGTCTGATTATTTCTAGTGTATATTATTTCTTTTATATGACTTTTTTAATTTAAATATTTAGATCTAATTCACAATCCTGTGCATACTCTTGGGATTAATTGACTAGGATTGTAATCTGATTTTTTTCCAGATTTATTGATATTTTATGCTGCATGATATCCTGATATTCCTTGTTCAGTTTATATATGTCAGCTAATGCAAATTTGTCATTTGATGTAAGTTTTAGTTCATCATTTTTTTTGTATGTCTACCTGTTTTTTTATCCCACTCTTTCCTTTTATTTATATACCAACTTTTGACTTTACCATTTAAGACTACCTTTAAAGTGTCCCATAGGATACTATCTGAAACCACTCCATTATTATTGGCATCTAGGTAAAACTTTATTTCATCTAGATGCCATTCTTTAAATCCTTGTACTGTTACTAGATAAGCAGGTAGTCTTTGGCAGAAGTTTAAGGGATCAGTATTAAGTGTTATATTGAAGGTGGTCGCATTGTGGTCAGACATAGGACATGATATCAGCATTGCATTATCAGTTTCGGCCAATAAAGAACTGGTTACAAAGACTTTGTCTATGTTGGTCTGTGTGCCAAATCTGTAAGAGTAGTGAGAATATTTCAGAGAGGATAATATTTTTATACAGTCAATGTCAATTAGTTTTCTGTCTTTTATGTAGTTGCTGAAGTGCTTGGCAACAGGGAACATCTTGAAGGGCTTAGATCTTATAGTATTAGTGGAGGGCAAGATACAATTAAAATCACCTGCTAATAGTAACTCACCTTTAGACTTTAATGTTATGGTGTCTAAATGTTTTTTTTTTTCACAGTTTTATCCCAATATCCGGTATCCATTAGGTGTTTGCAAAAGTGTACATCTTTTTATCTAGTTTTAGTACGAATAAGCAAGCATACCATCATTGCTTGAGTATAAGGCAACTATTTCTGGAATTATCATTGATTTTCTGTGTAAAATTAGGACACCTCCTCTTTTGTGGTTGTAGTTTGAACTTACCAAAAATCTTATAATTCTTAAAGGTTAATTTGTTTAGATCTTCTGTTACTAAGTGGGATTCCTGAATGAATGCAAAATCTGCTTTATTTAGCAATAAATATTTGTTGACACTACTCTTTTTTCATGGGATTGTTCAACCCCTTGACATTAATAGATATACCCTGGGATTCATGAAGCTCAGCGCAAGGACGGTTTTAGCCTTACGGCGAGCGTCCTCCTTACAGATGGTGCAACAGCACCAAATGAATATTTATGAGGGTTTGCTGCCTCACCCGCGACGTGCACAGGAAACATGTACAAGTGCAGGGGGCATGTTTAAGTGTTCTACGGAGGTGTAAATATGCCCCCACAGTTGCTCAACCAACTATGCTTACTATTAGAGCCCGCCTCTAATAGTAAGCAATTAAGTCAATGTCCGTGGATACTGAAATGTATGCCAAGCATACAAGAGTGTCCACGAACACTGAAATAAAATCAAATTAGTAAACACACAAGCAGGTAGTGGAATGTTGAGCCCCATCCCTAGAACTATCACTATTAGATTCCCCCATGTCCCTATTTTACATTTGTATTGCTTCATTATTGAAAGTGTAAGTGAAGCGCAGAGTGTTTGCATGTTGCCGCCCCATGCTTAGCGTAGCTTACACATCAAAATTATCCAAATAGAAAAGAACATGCAGAATCAACATTAACGTCAATACTGTAGCGGTTAGAGCATCCACCTAATGAACATGCATTCATGGTTCGAGTCCCACTACAGCACATATCATTCTCCATGTGGAATGTGTATATGAACATATTTATACATTGTTTTGCTGTATAACCTACATAATAACATGTAAATGTGAATTGGAGTACCATATGAAATATTTAAGTAATATCATTTGATCAAAGTGGTAGTGTCATAATGAATAAGGCAGTAGTAAGCAGGTATAAGCACAAATAAGCAGTAGTAAACATATATAAGTACCAGAAAGCAAGTCTGACTGCGTTTGCATGGGTGTAAGCAGTGCCCAGCATAGGAAATGTATATAATTATGTAGATGTATGTGCATGTGTATGTACAAATATATAATATATATATATATATATATATATATATATATATATATATATATATATGGGTCTATATGACTTGGTCGACAGTTCATATGATCGACTGTTTATTTGGTCGACAGTTCATTTGATCGACAAGCATTTTAGGTGGGGGGCTTCGCCCCCCCACACCCCCTAACTATATATATCAACTCCAGGGTCACACAACATTGGGGAAGGGGGCAAATGCTTGTCGATCAAATGAACTGTCGACCAAATAAACAGTCGATCATATGAACTGTCGACCAAGTCATATAGACCCATATATATATATATATATATATATATATATATATATATATATATGTATATGAAGAATGAACGTTGTGACAATAAAGCATACAAAAAGAATGAGAAGGGAATCAGCAGCAACTCCAGTATTATGTAGTGCTGTCAGCGTATGTCATATCAAGCTGGGCAGGGATAAGCAAAGCACTGCTACTCACACCACAGGCAGGATACTACCAGTGGGAGTAACATTGTCAATCTGCTAAGTTTATTTTACAAATAATCACAGGGTAGTCCCTGGTGGGACTACCCAAAAATTGCTAGGATGGTTAGACCTCCGACCATTACACAGGCAAGGGCAGGTATGTTCAAGGACCAACTGGTGGGAGAGTGTGATGATACATGGGTTGGGACAACATACGTGTAGGGTCCCTAATGTTGGGGAGAGGGCAATGTGTGGAGGTGTGTCATGGCTGTGATAGCAACCGAAAAATGGATGGTTTGCGTGTATCTCGAACTCGGGTGGGGTGGAGGAACCATGGGTATGAAATTATGGATCCAGGCGTGTCAGGGTTGGATGGCCTAGTTCTAATTGGACCACCCCATGGAGGTCAGCAAGTTCATTATAAGTATAAATGCATACACACATGCATACATCCATATGTAGAAGTACATTCCCTGTAACACATTCATTCCTTTTGCAGACATAAATAACATGAAAGTGCCCCTACAAACCTTGACAGTAGATAGAATAATAGGTTGTGCATAAGAGGGAAGGGACGAATCTGAAAAAATGCAGAAGTGTGTACATAGTCCGAAGTCAGTGCTGTTTTCAAAAAATCACATGTGAGGATTTTCTCACACATGGAATCATTCCTGTGATCTGCCTGCTACGGCAACGCCAATCACCAAACCGGTCCTATTTGTAATATAATTTTGCCAAACTCGTGCATTATTAGCTCCATGTGTAACGTGTGCATTACCATTTAGTCATAGTTATTAATTTATTGTAGTGTCATGTTAACGGGAGTAATGATGTAATGAAGTATAGAGTCTAATCTTGAAATAAAGACGTGTGTCCCAGGTGGGACAACCCAAAAATTGTGAATAGTGTCCTATTGTACACTCATTTCACCAATGTGTGTGGACTAAACTTTTGGGATGTCTGAGGATACATGGAGTGAGTAACCCAATGGATGGGTCTACAGGTGTAGGGAGTGGCCAATGTGTAGTGGTGTGGATACACCGTGTATCCAGCTGGAGAATGGATGACTACTGTGTCAGTGAAGTGTTGGGGTGGGTGTTTGGGAAACTAGGATCCATGGGTATATGGGTATATCTGCTGGCCAGCGGTTTATGCCTGGTGAAAACACTTAGTTATTTTGTTCTGTGTTTTATTAAAATAGTGAAGACCTAAGTTTAGTCCTTGGTGGCTGTTTTATTATTGTTTTTTTAGTTTAACAATTAAAAGTGAACTGGAGCAAAGTGTCAGTGTCATAATGAGTAAGGCACTAGTAGGTTCATAGATTCATAGGTAGGTACTAGGCTATTGGCCCAAGGGTCTACGTAAGCCTAGTCAACAAGGTTCCCTGGTTTACACCACCCAAGAAAGTTATTTTCCTGTGCCACTGTTGAGCAGAGACACAGAAGTGATCCCCGGGGTGTATTTCCTATTTCCCATCCACTCATCAAGATTTTTCTTGAAGAGTGCTAATAAAGAACTTTGCTTGACATAGATGGGTAGCCTGTTCCAGAGAATGGGAAGTCTCTGGGACAGGAATCTATCCCTCCAGCATGTCCTGTTTATTGTGGTAACAAGGTTTAGGTCCCTAGAGCGTGTAGCTCGGAGGGATTGGGATTTCTTTAGGTGTAGCATGTCCAACAGCTCTGGGTTGGACATAGCTTTATATGTTAGGCAGAGATCACCTCGGAGTAGGCGATATGTTACAGAGTAAAGCTGGAGTTTTTTGAGGCGGTCAGTGTGGTGCATTTGTTTGAGGCCAGTAATCCTCTTTGTGAGGTACTTCTGTGGCCTTTCCAGCTGCTGCAGATGTCATGTGAGGTACATTCCAAAAGGGGTGTTGTACTCTATAATGGGTCTAATGAGTGTTGAGTAGATGAGAACAATGACCTCTTTTTTCCTGGATGAGAACCCTTTTATGATGAGGTGTGCCACGTAGAAGGACTTCCTGACTACTGTGGCGATGTGACTATCAAAGGAGAGACAACTGTCCACCTGGGTCCCAAGGTCTCTTATCACACATTCGGTGTTCAGTAGATTATTGCCTATGTGGTAGTTCATGGGGACAGAGTTTTTACCAAAGGGGATGACACTGCACTTTTTGGCATTGAGCTTGAGGTCATAGCTCTGACACCAGGCATCTGTCTCAGCAAGGCCCTTTTGTATGATGTCCACATCATTTGAGCACTTGCCTATGGCTCCTAGTTTGCAGTCATCTGTGAACTTCATTAGCCAGAGGCCTTCTGTGTTAGCTTGTACTTCAGAGAAGTAGATATCAAACAGGAGAGATCCCAGGACGGAACCCTTTGGTACTCCACTTGTCACTGCTTTGAAGTCTGCAACTTTTACAGTGTGGGTTCTGTCAGTGAGCCAGTTGGCAACCCATCTTGTAATGTAGGGATTTATACCTAGTTTAGTGAGTTTAGATATAATTCCAGAATGGGGTATGGTGTTGAAAGTCTTGGTGAGGTCAAGATAGGTTGTGTGAACCACCTTACCCTCATCTACGGCTTTGGTGACTGCCTCAAAGAAGTCGATCAGTTTCAGGAGGCATGATCTGCCTTTCACAAACCCGAACAGGGTGGGATCCAGAGTTTGGAGGTTACCAATGTCTTTGTTTATGAGTTCCATGATGATACGTTCCATGGCCTTGCAGACCAGGCTCGTCAGGCTAATAGGTCGATAGTTCCCAGGATCAGTGGTGGTTCCCCCTTTGTGGAGTGGGCTAACTGTTGCTGTGCACCATTCAGTAGGCACAAAGCCTGATGCGAGGCTATTATTGAACATGGTGCTTAAGTGGGGAGCCAGTTTGTTCTGAATTTCATGTAAAATGCAGCCTGGGATGTTGTCTGGTCCCACGGATGCTGTGTTTTTGGCTTTAGAAAGTGCAGCTTTTGCCTGCGTAGTTGTGATTACAGGGACTCTACATTCTTCCTGTATAGATATGGGCCCTTTAGGGGGTGAGGGGGGGGGAGTTAGCACTGAACCTATCTGCCAGGATGTTGGCAATATCAGTTGGTTCTGTAATTTTCGTGCAGTTATGCTGTAACTCAGAGCAGATCTGGATGTTGCCATTGAGATTCTTGACATAGCTATAAAATGCTTTTTGGTTGTTCTTAGAATTAGTGGCAATTTTTTTTTCGTAGCTAGCTTTGGAGGATCTTATAATGAATCTCAGCTTCTTACTGAGGCTGACCAGGGAGCTCCTCCACTCATGGGATTTTGCTCTCTTTTGCAACAGTTTCTTCCTTCTGTTGTACAGTTTGTTTATGGCAGGGGACCACCAGATTGGGTTCCTTTTTTTGGACGATAGCGTCTTGGTTCTTTTTGGGATAGCACGATCCATGCACTCATGTAAGTGCTTATAGAGTGCATTTGTGTAGGATTCAGCAGTTGTAACTGTATTGTCCATCTGCATGGGTGTAGTGAAGTTCACCACTTCTGTCTTAAGAAGCATGAAGTTGGCTTTGGAGAAATTTTTTACCATGGTTTCCTTAATGGGGGGTGGGGGCGAGATGTGGATATCAAGGGTGATTAGCTTATGGTTGGATCGGACCAATGAGGAGTTGACTTCAGGTGTGGAACACCGGTCACTCATGTTGTTAATGACTAGGTCTAGGATATCGTTGCCCCTGGTGGGGGTGTGGATAAGTTGATCTAGGGCATTGGAGTTTATGAATTCCAGAAAGCTTTGAGCTAAGGAGTTGGTACACAAGTAGTTTTCCCAGTTAATGGTGGGGTAGTTGAAGTCGCCCATTATTAGGGTGTTTGGAGAGGAGTGGGAATCCTGAGGCATGATGGGGGATCTGTAGCAAGCTACAATTTGGATTGCAGTTTTGCCCAGAGTTAGTTGCACTTGGATAACCTTGGATGCATTATGCTGAGCAACTAGCCTGGAGGTGTGGATATCCTTAATGAATATGGACACACCTCCGCCTTTAGTGTTTTGGTCCAGGTTACATGGCCAAAAAGTGTGGTATGAGTTATAGCCTGGTAGTGCAGGGGTGCTCTCTGGAGCCCTGAACCAGGTCTCAGTCACTGCACAGATATCAATATTCTCCATTTTAAGGAGTGCCTTGAGTGGGTGCATTTTGAGATCTAGACTTCTAGCATTGAGCAGCATTACCCTCAGTTTTTGCTTGCCTATTCCTGTTACGGTTGTGAATTTGTTATTTGAACCTTGCCTAAAAAAGGCACTATAGGGGCAACAAGAGCCTTAGCCAGTATCTGGAATCCAAGGGGTGACAGGTGCAGGCCATCTGTGGCAAAGCATCGTGGTCTGTCGACCATGTCATCCCAAGAAGACAGATACTGGATCCCCTTAGAATGACACCAGAAGCTTAGCCAAGTATTGAAGTCAATCATTTTGTCCTTTGTACTGCGGTATCATTTGGGGCAATGGCAGAATGCTACTCAGGGCTAGGGTCATACCTGCCTGGGCTACAAGACTGGAGAGCTCTTCCATGTCTCTTTTCATGTAGTCCAGGGAGGTATGTCTCAGGTCATTCACACCAACATGGACAACGACAGAGTCATATTTGTACTTATTGTAGAGTGACCTGAGTGCATGGGTTATGTGGCGGATCCTGGCACCCAACAGGCAGCTGACAGTAACCTTCTCCTTGTTTAGCCTGGTGAGTGGGACATCAGTGTGCCTGACTATAGACTTTAGAGTCACCTATGAGAAGTGTGTTGGGTATGTTGTTTTGCCTTATTGGCTGTGGTTGAGTGGCACACTGAGTCTGTGGGCTATGTGTCATTTGGGTTGTATAGGAGGATGGAGGTTGCTTGTGTTTCTGCTTTGGAGGTCTCTGTTGCTTAGCCAGATTATTATTGAGAGCCTCTGCAAATGTTTTTGTGTTACTATGTGTGGATTTTGGTGGTGTAGATTTAGTGAAACTATGTGATGAGTGTGGTGTGGTGCAAATATTTACCTACTCCTCATAACTGTTAAGTTCATTCTTGGTTGGACAGAGCTTTACCTTCAGTTTGGCTAGATAAGTGCATCTCTCACAGGTTGTAGTGTTGGGTGGTAGGAGGAGGGAGTTGTCTGTGTACATGAGGCAATTTCTACATTGCCTCAAGATGCCCAGATTCATTAGATAGACAGGAGAGAACACTGGGAGCTGACCCTTGGACATGCCTGAATAAAAAAATATTTTCCTCTAGATAAGTGAGGAAAGTGAGTACAAGAACCGTTTTTCTTTAAGCAAGTGAGAAAAGTAAGTACACAAACTGTTTTCCTCTAGGTAATGAGGAAGATTGAGTGCTATAGTAATTAGTAGCTTATTTAGTGCTTACAAGTTCTGAATAAGTGCTGAGCATGAATAAGCAAATTTAAGTGCTAAAACTAAGAATCTTAATCTGCACTAGACGAGTTACAGGACATATATATATATGTGTGTGTGTGTGTGTGTGTGTGTGTGTGTGTGTGTGTGTGTGTTGATATACACAGATATACAGCTATGATAGGAAACAGCACACAAGAGTGACATATGTTCACAGTCTATGCCAATGGAAGTGAGGGGCCCAAGCAAGAAACATGTAACACGTAGCATTACCCCCCTCTCCAGCCGGACAGAGGAAACATACACACAAACCCATAAACAATGTAAATAGTCCACTGCTCCCCAGACCACAGGCAGGATACAACTTGGGGGGGGGGCAGAGTGCACCCGTGAAATCTAATCTTGGAACAGACAGGAGCGTCCCTTGCGGGACGCCCCAAAAATTGACATATAACGAAAGGAATCCGATACGATGATCATTCTGTCTGGGGTGTGTACATATCCAGAAAACAAGGGTGGGAAAGCCTGATGACCCATGGGTCGAGACAATGTACTACATGGGTCCTGTGAAGCAGAGAGTGGGCAGCGTGTAGTGGTGTGTTCAGATCTGTCCTGCACCCAGAGTAAGGATGGGTGCAGTAGAGGAGGTTCCATGGGGGACTATGGATAGCCAGTTATGGGTCTAGGTGTGCAGGTGTTGGCTGATGTGGGCCTATATGGACATCCCCAGGGATGTGAGCAAAAGTGTTCATTGGGCAGAGGTGTCGGCCAGTGAGCAGCCAAACCCACTACGAGTCCCACTGCAGCAAAGTCTAATCTACATTGCAGAGAACGGAATAACCAGATGTAGATGTATATATGTAGAGGAATGTGTGCGCATATCTACCCATAGTGACATGGAAATATACCTCTCCTTCTCCATAGTACAAATGTATACATACAGAGACAGAATACATATACATACCCACATATAGATATATACATATGCAGACACCCATACACCCATATGTTGTTAGATATACATAGACAGCAATATATAAATATATACATGTATGCATTCATATACAGATATATCTGTATATAGTAATGTAGATATGTATATACACACACATATATATATATATATATATATATGTGTGTGTGTGTGTGTGTAAATATACACATGTAAATAGCTGGGATATGATACAGCAGTTACAAATTACATATGTTCACAGGCTGTGCAAATGGGGGTGAGGGGTCCAATCAACAAATGTGTAACACGTAGCATCAACCACCCCCACCTAGACAGGTGAAACATACAAACACACAATACAAGTAAACATACCTCTGCTTCCCAGACCACAGGCAGGATACTACCAGCGGGAGAGACCTGCCAGGTTTAATCTTGAAACAAAGACATCAATGTCCCTTGTGGGACACCCCCAAAAATTACTGATCATCGGAGTCAGTCCCTGTAATGATTCATCAAACGAGGCTGTAGACGTACATGGATCAGTCGACACAACGTACAACATGGGTCCTGACACGTGGAGAGTGGGCAGTGTGTAGTGGTGTGGTTAGACCCCACCTGCACCCACAGTAAGGATGAGTTCTGTAGAGGAGGGGCATGTGGGGGTCCTAAACCCATTTACTTGTCTGTATTTAACGGTGTCAGTTCCCAGGTATTTGCCAACAGGTGCAGATTGTAAGAGGAACACACCAATAGTATGAAGCTAACTCTGGACATGCCGTAGAGTCTGTACAGTCGACTGGCATGCTTATGCCTAATGGGCAGCCATTCCCGATATGGGTCCCACTGCAGCACAGTCCAGTTTAAATGGTTAAGTACGGTATGACCATATGTGTCATTGCATAACCCACTACACAACATCTACGAACACATGGTCACAATACCCCACTGTAGGCATGTAAGCCGATGTAATAGGCATCACAAGGTATTATAGTAGTCCTCACCCTCACCCAGGGATGTGAGTGTCAGATGCTAACACCAAATGCAGTGCATTTGCAAGTGCAGGAGCAAGTGGGTGTAAGCCCGTTTGGCTGCCGGTATGCGAGTATCACACTGGTGAAGCAATGCAGAGGCTAACTGAGTGTAAGAAACGGTAACCGGAGGTTAGCATTGCATAGCTACACGCAAACCTGCACACACCCACTCACAACTGCATTAAAGTGCCTTAATCACTCTGTCCCCAACAGCTCGTGTTCTGGCCAGCAACAAAATAAGCAGCCTCTTCAAGGCTAGAGCTCAGGACCCTGTACATCACAGTCTCAGTAGTTAACCACTACACCATGATAGCAATGCATTTAAAGGAGGTATCAGCAAACTAATTCTCACCACAGGGAAATCAAATTAAACATGTCAACTGAATCTATGTACAGTGTAATATTCTATAACCTGCTACAGACCATATATGTGAACTGGAGTACTGCAGTAAACATAGAGTTGAGGTGTCACTGTAATAAAGTTATGAAGTCCCCAGGACCCCATACAGTGTATGTACACATGAATGATGGATACCAGACACATATATAACTTGTAATGAATAAGACATAGCATAGCCTTTTTGAAACCAGCCAATTACTGAAAAGTGTGGGAATCTGGCCCTAGTTAAACCGAAGTGGTGGGAATACAGCTCATAACTGGTTGTAGCATCTCTCTGCAGGCAGAATGGCTTGAGTGGGAGAAAGCACTCGCTTTAGAGCACAGTGCTGGGGCATCCAGGAGTCCAAATTCATGGTATGGCTCCTGGTAAAGCACTATGACAGGAGACTACTGCAGGACCAGTACCAGGGCTCACAGTGCAAAACAGAGGCCTGGGACAGTCTCGCCCGTGACCTCACTAGTGCCACAGGTATCCCCAGACTGGTGAGCAGGTCAGGCACCACCATGCAGACCTGAAGCAGCAGAGGGGGGATGTCCTGGAACAGTGGATCCAGGAAGCAAGGCAGATGCAGAATTGTCCAGAACTGAGTAAGTACTCCTTATGTTGTACCAGTATACACATTTGTGTAATATGCTGCAAATAAAGGTGTAACCCCTGCATTGCTTCTGTTTACTCTGCAGTCATATGTTGTTGTACTGTTGCTGTTATAGTACTGTTGTAGTAAGCAGTGTTACCCACACCGTGGTATGCAGATAAAATGTGTATGAAGTGCTGTATAACAATGTTGGAAATACAAACAGGTCAGTCATATTAGACTAAATACATTGCAAAGCCTCACAATAATTGCCTGATAGGGTAGTGTACAGTGATGTTAACTGTAATGCTTTTGTCACACACAGCAGGGCTTTGGATCCCAGGAGCGCCAGTGAGTTGTATGCATAATCATTCCACACAACTGCACACAGTTTGTTAGAATGTTCAGAGAGAAAGCTGTATGCATATATACACTTAACAATTGTACGGATTATGCTAGAATGCTCAAATAGAAAGTGGTATGCATATTCATACCCCTCAACTGTTCCAATCTGCCCAGTCAACTGTTCCAATCTGCCCAGTATGTCCAGATAAATGTCCCACATCACCTTCCTTCTGCCCTGTTCCCCTGACAAATTAGTGTGATGATCCAAGAAATGTAGGCAGTTGTAAATGACATATAACTGATAGTCAGACTTGTACATAGTCAGAGAATGTACATGCAAACATATCTGTCATCCCAGCATCTCACCCAAAGTGTATGACAGCAGTCAGCAGTCTCAAAACATGTTGCATTACACCTGCATCATGTCTAGCCTGTACATAAGACACAGGTCTCATACATACTAATCTACAAACATACCACTGTACAATATAACGCCATTGAGTAGTGTAATAATACATGTAAGGGACAGACCACTGCAGTGACTATGAATGTTGTGTAAACTACAAGGATTTATTAGTTGTTAATTGAACTCTCTCTTTCTCACCCCTACCATATATGCAAAAATAACCGATTTACACACCTCATTTGGTATGTCTACACTCCTAACCTTTGTTGGGACATATGTCTTATTGGTTTATAACTATTCACATCTGTTGCTATGCATGTGCCATGTTAAAATAACCCCATATTGGTGTCCTGTTGCCATCAAAGAAACCTGCATGTTGTTGTAATGGCCACTGTTTACCCATATATGCATGTGTTCTGCCTGGTCTGCAACTATTTTATTTCTGGTACCCTGGGTAATGGGAATACCTGTGCATGCTGTTATAACTAATCGTGAATTTGTTGACTATTACTAATCCATATCTGCCTTAAACATGCTACAACATAGCTCGTATGGGAAGGCCAGTCCCAGTGGACCCACCTGTCCCACCTCAGCTGGCAATGGCACCATGCACCAGCACATCGGGGGCCCAGCCTGGGACCTCCTCATCAATTGGCCCTGCACCACCTTTGCGTGGAACTGCCACAGGGGTTGGGCTCGGCCCCCCCCCAGAGCAGGAGCGGACAGGAACCTGTCACCCATGGTATGGTCCGGGCCATGGTGCATAGGGAGCTCGACACAGAGATTCGAGACTGCCTATGCCAGCTTGAGGACTGAGTTATACAACTAGAGGGTGAGCCTGCCCCTCCTACACAGCCCCCAGCACAGCCACCGTCTGGGCTGTGAAAGTGCAGTGGTGACTGCCCATGGGTGGGGACCTCAGTCCCACTGTATCCATTTGTGGGCTCATGGGCTTGCGACTTCCAAACACCCCTCCCCGTCCAAGGTGTCCCCCCCATATGTGTCATATACTGCCCCTGTATGCATCTTGTTTGTCTTGTCTGTCATCCTACCCAACCTATCCTCCCTGATCATACCTACTGTCCTTCCCCAACATCCCACTCTCACCTAAAAGTAAAAGAACATAAGAGCAATCTGGTCCTGCAAAAAAAGCACGCCCCATACATAGCTGTACATTTTGCACATGTGTCCACTGGACACATGTAAACATTTCTAATTGGCATCACAACATACTATTGTTGTCTTCACCCCTCTCTCAGGGTTGTGAGTGTCCAAATGTACCACCGACTTTATTGCATATGCACAGCTGTTGCTGTAGAAGAAGTGGACAGCTATGGACCTTCCCTACACCTTTCCTGTACATCCCTAGCTACCTTGCCTACTGTCTTTCCCTTTTTGTGCCCCTTTTTCACCACTTTCCAATCACCACTTTTTTCTTTTCTTTTAAAGAAATTAGCGCGGATATAAGTGGGAGTAAGCACTTTTAAGCAGTAGTGAGCGGGTTACGGACTGTTTGTGTGGGGGAGACACTGCCTACACAGGTTAAGCAATCAAGAAGGTAACTGAGTGTAAGGAACTGTAACCAAAAGTAACCACTGCTTACTGTCGCGGAAACCTGCACACACCCGCTCACAACTGCTTAAAAGTGCCTTAATCAAGCCGTATCCAACGGCCCTTGTTCTGCCCAGCAACAAAATAAATGGCCTCTACAAAGCTCGAAACCAGGACCCTGCACACCACAGCCAATGTGATTTACCACTAAGCCATGGCAGATATACAGACATCAGATGTTATCATAAACATAGCATCCAGCATAGTCATTCAACAGTATAGGAAATGTATTCCATTATGTAGATGTATGTGTGTGTGTTTATGTCCAGATATGTATACATACATAGATA
This sequence comes from Protopterus annectens, assembly GCF_019279795.1. Lineage (NCBI taxonomy): Eukaryota > Metazoa > Chordata > Ceratodontiformes > Protopteridae > Protopterus > Protopterus annectens. Next base: position 402,545,998 of record NC_056727.1, read on the forward strand.
TAGATATATATAGATATATCAAGAACATACCATGTGACAACAAAGCAGTAAAAAAGAATGAAAAGTGAAACACCAGCAACTCCTGCATTATGTAGTGGTGTTGTCCTATGTAATATCAAGACTCCCTCAGACAGACATGTGTCATTAATACACGCAAACATTAAATACATTACTTTGAGCATTTCATTTACAGTAACAAAACAGTTCCTGTCCAGTCATTATGTGAGAACAGTACTCTTGCAAGGTGCTGTGTGCAACATTTTATTTATTTATTTATTTATTTATTTATTTATTTAACATTTGTTGACCGGGAAAATCCGACTAGGTTCCGCAGATCCTGTTTTCAGCGCAGGCCCGGGGAGAAATTCTCCAGAAGCATGTCTTTAGAATGTGGGAGGAAACTGGAGTACCCAGAGGCAACCCAGGCGAACACAGGGAGAACATGCAAACTCCACACAGAAGGCACCCCAGCTGAGAATTGAACCAGAGAACCTCTTGCTGTGAGGTGACAGCATTAACCGCTGCACCACTGCGCCGCCCACATCATCATAATTAAAAAGTTAAATGGGGTACCCATAGAGGGACAGGTAGTGTTGTATGTACAATGGGATCATCTGCATTCCATGTACCTGGAACCTTTAGGAGTCATGTGCATACCAGGATTGTGTGCCTGAGAGAGGGGTGAGGACAACAGTAGTATGTTGTGATGCAAATTAAAAAGGTTACATGTGTCCAGTGGACAGGTGTGTGAAATGGACAGCTATATATGGGGCAAAAGTTGTTCTGGGAACAGATTGGCCTTTTGTTTCCATTTTTGTAAGGTGAGAGTGGGATGTTGGGGAAGGAGAGTAGGTATGCTCGTGGAAGATAGGTTGGGTAGGATGACAGACAAGACAGCATACAGGGGCAGTATATGACACATGTGGGGGGATACACCTTGGACGGGGAGGGGTGTTTGGCAGTCACAAGTCCATGAGCCTCCAAATGGAAACAGTGGGACGGAGGTCCCCACCCATGGGCAGCCACCACTGCACTGTCACAGCCGCAAAGGTGGCTGTGCTGGAGGCTGTCTAGGAGGGGCAAGCGCACCCTCTAAATGTGACACTCTGCCCTCGAGCTGGTGTAGCTGGCCTCAAAACCCCTTATTGAGCCCCCTATGTACCATGGCATGGACTGTATGACAGCTGACATGTTGCTGTCTGGACCTGCTCCCAGGGGGGGGGCAGGCCCCATCTTCGGTGGCAGTTCCAACAGAAGGTGGTGCAGAGCCAACAGAGGTGGAGGTCCAAGGTTGGGCCCCAGACGTGCTGGTGCCCGGTGCCATGGCCAGCTGAAGTGGGACAGGTGGTTCTGTAGGGACCTCCAATCCCATACAGCCTATGGTGTTGCAGTTTTAACACAGATAAGGCTTAGTAATAGTCAACAGCATTCTGGATTACTTATAACAGCATGCATAGATATTACCATCAACCCAAGACAACAGATGTCATACATTTGCAGAGGGAGCACAACACATGCATATATACTGCATGACATCTATCCAAAGTGTAGATGACTTGTGACTGCAGCTATGAACAGTGGCCCACTATTGGCATGTCACTGTGATAACCTCAGACAGTGACCATCATACCACTGTTTCATGTGACATATGTCCATTCAGGGATGCGATGGCAGTAACTCTCATCACTGTCACCATGTACTGACTGCAATCCTCACAAAATGCTTCTGCAGTTCACAGATGTGTGTGCTGTGAAGAACACAAGAAACAAATGGATCCACACACTGACCAGTCGACAGATGACCCTACAGATGGGAGTTTCCTCACAAACAGAGCACTGTCTTGTCAGTTATTAAAACATGCAGACTATCCATTACCACACACAACTTGTTAAATTGGCAGTAGTCTGAATGAAACATAGCTACACTTACATGTCTGCCACATCACCCTCCTGTCTTAAGCTATTTTCCACTGTGTATGTCATTTGAGGAATATCCAGATTTCATCTGTGATGCTGTTTACCAAACACGAGATCCAGGTTCCACTCACAGCGACTGTCATGGGCAAACACCAACATGATGTTCCTAGATATTGTACTGTGTTTCCATGCAATTGGCTATGGGAATGTCACCACAGCTGTTCCACATGCAATCAGCTAGAGGAGGACTGCAATAGGTGCATAGGCCATCACCTGATCGTGACCATCACTTACAAAACACAAGCTACTGCTGAGCAGGTGTACATCTCCACTTCCACCAGAGAGTGTATGTGAGGGACAGACAGAGGCAAAGTACATCAGAGAAGCGCTGGGAGACTAAAACCTAAGCATCGTCTGTCACACACCTACCAGTACAGGGGTTCAGACACCTGGCTGACTAACCATTACTATTACAAGTGCATGCAGTTACTCCATGTGCCACATAGCTGACATGTTGGTGTGCTGTAAGAACATATATGTGTGCTGGTGAGCGACATCTGCAAAAGAGATATAGTAGACATACATTAGGTGTAGCATGCATGGCTGTCCACATGAACGGATGTCATTGTCAACACAACCACACTCTCTAAGGGACTCAGACACATTGGCACACTTTGGCAAGCTCACAAATACACTTCCTAACTACTTAGTTTGCCACACTACAGTAATCCACAGGTATTACATGTACCACAGGGGATATCCTGAGGTTCTATGGGCTAGGGCATGTGAACGTGTCTAACATCAGTCAGTATGCCAATGGGAGTTATACTGGGTGTGACTGTGGTTGGGAACTTCATACCCCACATGCAGACACAAGGTGCCAGTACTGACATGCATGTGTGCATTGCTTCATGGGTGTGTAGTGGTTCTCTGTGCAAGATGGCTGTACAAGGCTGGGTGAGGGGTAATCCTTGGCATCGGACCACCTGACAATGGTCTGCAGTGTGGTTCAGGGGTGTACTGTCTGCAATGTCCCACACAGATGGGTATTGTATTAACTGTCCTGTCATCCTGGTTACCATTGTTTGTGGCCATTGCTTTGCAATGCATGCCATGTCTGTGTTTTATAGTCCTTGACATGGACATTTCCTGGGATGTGCACGTCCCACATTAATGTACAGTGACATGTTTAAGTGTACCTGGTTTGCCTGGCACATGTTCTGTACACAGACTGTTATCATCAGATGTGCCAATCCTGGCCTGGTGTGGCAGGACCTGCTAATAGAGAGCAGGTTGACCCTGCACCGGCATTGATAGCATGGTACAGGTATTCCCTGGTGTCAGTGGCATCTGTCCATACAGGGCATGTGTGTAAGGCATTGTATGTCCTTTGTGGATCGCATTTGATGGCACCACATATGTTGCAGGCATCCAGTGGGGAACATAGCAAAGGCGCATTGTCTGCAATTATGTGCCTGTTGTACTGGTGGACAGGGTACCGTGCCCTCTGTAGCCCACCACATTCACACCATGCCTACTATCTGTCAACAATGTGCAGGGTAATAGCAACATAGTGGGATTTTCTAAGCAAGTGTGTTTTTGTATGACATATGGGTTCAGACCATATTCTGGGTAATAGTAGGGGTGCTTGCTTTGTTCACCAGGCCTTTTGCCAGATGTACGGTTATGGCTTGCCAACACAGTCTCTTGGCTAATTGAAATCTGTAATTCTCGTGAGGTGGACATTGTGACATATAATATGGCCACCATATAGGAAAACTACAAAAACTGCACCTCAACATGTCCGGTGGTTAGACACTCACAGCCACTTCCACACAGGCTCTGACTGTCAAACACACACACACCTGCCATGTCTTGGAATATAACTCCTCCATAATTAGTGTATCACACTACAGCATTATGCAGTTATAGCATGCACTATGGAGATTACTGGGCTATCCCATCCCCAAAGGTGTATTTCACAAGGAATGACATCATCAGGATTACCAAAGTAGGGCAATTCAAATTTCCTGCAAGTGAGTAGCCCAAAATGCATTGCTCACAAAACAGACAGTGAGACACACACAACTGACATGTGTGGATATAGAACCCATGACCAAGATCTATATCACATTACTGCATGGAGATGTTGTAGGATACACCATGAGGATTACTAGGGAACTCATTCCCCAGAAGTGTACTTGACAAGGAATGACATCAGCAGGATCACCAACATAGGGCATTGTAAATGCCCTGTGAGTGAGTAGGCTACAATGCATTGCTCTCTACACAGACATTGAAACACACAGAAAACACATAACTGCCATGGTTCTGGATGGAACCCTACCACAGTTCTAAATCACACTCCAGCAGTATGCAGTTACCCAACATGCTACAGACATTACTGGGTTACAGCGGTCCCAGAGGTGTATTTTTAGGTGGGTGACATCAGCACCCTTGCCAAAGTTGAGTATGTGAATTGTAAGGACTGTGCATACTCTAAAAAGCATTGTTCCCTTCTCAAGCAGACAGACACACAACTGGCAAGTCTGGGATTAGAATACCTACCAAACTAGTTTATCACCCTATGGCATTATGCATTTACAGGATGTGCGACAGAAATTACTGTGCTACAGCACTCCCAGAGGTGTATTTCTAAGTGGGTGACATCAGCACCCTTGCCAAAGTTGAGTATGTGAATTGTAAGGACTGTGCATACTCTAAAAAGCATTGTTCCCTTCTCAGGCAGACAGACACACACACAATTGGCAAATCTGGGATTAGAACACCTACCAAACTAGTTTATCATCCTACAGCATTATGAAGTTACAGGACACGCTACAGAATTTACTGGGTTGCAGCACTCCCAGAGGTGTATTTCTAAGTGGTTGATATCAGCACTCTTGCCAAAGTTGAGTATGTGAATTGTAAGGTGTGTGCATACTTTAAAAAACATTGTTCCCTTCTCAGGCAGGCAGACACACACAGTTGGCAAGTCCAGGAATAGAGGACCTACCAAGCTAGTTTATCACACAACAGCATTGTACAGTTACAGGACACACTGCAGAAATTACTTAGTTACGGCAATCCCAGAAGTGTATTTCTAGTGGGTGACATCAGCACCCTTGCCAAAGTTGAGTAAGTGAATTGTAAGGAGTGTGCATACTCTAAAAAGCATTGTTCCTTTCTCAGGCAGATAGGCACACACACAATTAAGTCTGGGATTAGAACACCTACCAAATTAGGTTATCACACTACAGCATTACACAGTTACAGGATGCGCTACAGAAATTACTGGGTCACAGCAGTCCCAGAGGTGTATTTCTAGGTGGGTGACATCAGCACCCTTACCAGAGTTGAGTATGTGAATTATAAGGTGTGTGCATACTCTAAAAAGCATTGTTCCCTTCTCAGTCCAACAGACACACACAGTTGGCAAGTCTAGGATTAGAACACCTACCAAACTAGTTTATCACACTTCAGCATTATGCAGTTACAGGATATGCTACAGAAATTACTGGGTTACAGTAGTCCCAGAGGTGTATTTCTAGGTGGGTGACATCGGCACCCTTGCCAAAGTTGAGTATGTGAATTGTAAGGAGTATGCATACTCTAAAAAGCATTCTTCCTTTCTCAGGCAGACAGACAGCTGGCAAGTCTGGGATTAGAACACCTACCAAACTAGTTTACCGCACTACAGCATTATGCAGTTACAGGATGCTCTGCAGAGATTACTGGGTTACAGCAGTCCTAGAGGTGTATGGCTAGGTGGGTGACATCAGCAGGATTGCCAAAGAACTGTATTTCAAGTGTACTGCGAGTTGTACATGTCGATTACCTGTGTGCACCCACTGCTTACTGTCGCAAAAACACATTTACACCCACTTACAACTGCTGAAAAGTGTCTTAGTCAGTCCTAAAAGACATTATCAACATCCCTTGCAGGTATTGAGCCCTGGCCCATGCACACCAAGATCACTGGACTTACTACTAAGCCATTTGGGTTGCATACATGTTTAATGGTTTTGATAATACACATTTTATTACAGGTATTCTACAGTACTGAAAACAAATGGGACAGTCACTTTGTGCACATATGTACAGTACCCTTGAATGTACTGTACTCTGTGAAACAACATAGACAAGTCTACATATGTACAACTGTTATAACTAAATACTAAATACATATATGCACTTATGGGATGTGTATATATATATATATATATATATATATATATATATATATATATATATATATATATTTATAAATATAAACAGTTCCAAACCCCGAGCAAAGATCACAATGTATATGTCCCAACAAACCAAGGCAAAAGAAATAAGCCAATGCAGCCAAACTCAGTGTAGGCCCGGTACAACAAATTCAAGGGTTAGTCCTTTGTGAATCAATAGACCATAGTACAGGTAGAACTAAAAGCTTTTTAATAACCATTAGCGCTTTCAAGAAACAAGTTCTCTTCCTCAGACGTTACAACTGAAAAACACATATCCAAACATTTAAATACAGGATTCTACATCACACACACTTACATCACTTCCTGCTCACTGCCATATCCTTAAAGCAACAGTACTATCCTGTTCCTGCAAAGCAGACTGATATGACACACACACATTAAAAGCTAAAAGATCATAAAAACATATTATAAATGAAACAATACAAACTGAAGGCAGTATACAAATAATATAAAATATAAACTGACAAAAATCATCATCTGAGGGGTCTCGCTTTCAAAATGGGTTTGAGAGGGACATAGTCATTAAGTCCTACCCCTCTGTGAGCTGCCAAACGAAAAATCCATTTAATCTCCATTTGTTTGTCCATATGTGTTTTTCAGTTGTAACGTCTGAGGAAGAGAACTTGTTTCTTGAAAGCGCTAACGGTTATTAAAAAGCTTTTAGTTCTACCTGTACTATGGTCTATTGATTCGCAAAGGACTAACCCTTGAATTTGTTGTACCGGGCCTACACTGAGTTTGGCTGCATTGGCTTATTTCTTTTGTCTTGGTTTGTTGGGACATATACATTGTGATCTTTGCTCGGGGTTTGGAACTGTTTACATCTGTTTTGGGCAATGGAAAAAACACCGGAAGATTGTTGTGGTGACATGGCAATCAATCGTAATTCTATCGAGACTGCAGGGGAACCAAATGGTCTGCGGCAGCTGGTTTTTCGTCCCACGGAGGGACCGCTATCAGGACTATTGGCCGAGGTGAACAATCCTTTACTTGTGCTGGAAGATTCCAGTAATATTGAAATGGACTTGGACATTGATACTAGCATACTTGCGAGACAGCTTAAAAGGGACATAGAAAATGATTTATTCAGATATAAGAGGTTGCAGTTGCAGAGACAACATTTAGAGGCCAGTTTACATCACAGAGTTATTCCGAGGGGCCTCCGAATATTAACCATGCCGACGTATGGCAACTCGCATCCAGAGCTGTTAGCGAGATGACAGGTAATCTATATACAAGCCAGTAGGGCTTACATGGAGTTAATAATTGACTATTTTCGTCCCGTAGAGCAGGAACTGTTGGCTAATATTAACAGACAACAACAACGCCTTCTGAGTGCTGTTGGCAGGGACGTAGCTGATGTGACTTTGTTTGAGCTATCTGACAGGGTAACTCGGTTTGGTAATACGTTACTAAACCAAAAGAAGAAGAAGCTTATGAGAGATCAACATGATTTTGAACACAATAATGTGTTCCTGTGGCCCAAGAATGTTAACTCTACACAATCACGTAAGTCGGATGCTACGGTCCCCAAACAGACTAACCGCACAGTGAATGAAGTCAATGCTGACTCCATGATTGATGTGCCTCTGGATAAATCTACGCGTGTTGGCCTGAATGGCCAAACAGCCCAAATGAGTAATGAGATGAGGAAATCAGTTCCTCTGGATGGAAATACACCTGCCATGGAGAGGACAGTGGATGGACAGCGTGCAGCTGTTGCATCACCACAGTCAGTGAAATCTATTTATTTCACACCAGCCGAGGGGCCTTCGGCTTTGACAGCAGGAAGTGTAAGCTGTACCAATCCTGCAGTACGGCGAAAGATTCAACTGGATAAGTTATTACCAAAAGGCACACGGGATTTTCCGGATGCTCCTCTCCCTATCCGGATAGGGAGAAAGAGGTCCATCGATCAAGACTTTCCCAGGGATCCCAAGCGAAGGGAGACGTCCAGGGAAGTACACCATTCTCGTTCGATGAGAGGGAACGAACATCAACTGTCTTGAATATATCTCACCATCAACTATCAGATGTAGAGTTATCCGTTTTGAATAGGGGACTCACATATATACCTAGTGCATCAGCAGATGTTAGTGAAATTCTCACATCTCTACGAATGTTTGCTAGGAATGTGAACCTTAAGCTGTTATACAATGATGCCAATGCTCCTCCTAGTGCCTCAGAATTTAAACGCAAGAGCCTGTTTAATCCCACATTGAACCCTACTTTAGATCTGTTCATCAATGCTGCTGAAAATGATATATATCATGGCATCAGCCTACGTGTACCTGAGTCAGCTGGGAACTTGTCCCTTGAGGAGACTGAGGCACTTAGGCAACTCAAAATGAACAACATGATCATTATTCGACCAGCTGACAAAGGGGGAAAGACCGTAGTAATGGATCGTCAGTATTACATTGAGACCATGCTCCAGATGCTGGACACAATAGAATATGAAAGACTTGATATGTTTGATATCAATGTATGTTCTAGAGTTATTAGCAATGTTTTGGATGAATGTGTAATCCTGAACAATATGACTAAAGAATTGCGTGATTATTTTAGAGTAGAGGCACCACTGATACCACGTATCAATGGACTGCCAAAAATACACAAAAATCCGGTCACCCCTTTGTTTAGACCCATTGTTGCTGGGGCAGGATGGTTGACGGAGCCTATCTCCGTGTATCTTGATCATAAGCTTAAGATGGTCCTTTTTCAGTTTTCCCACATGCTTAAAGACACTGAGCAATTTCTAGGAGATCTGTATGAATTTGTTGATTCCTATGAGTTACAAGGTGAGGTGCTATTATCTACGCTAGACGTCACATCACTTTTCACCTATATACCTAATGGGGTTGGTATCCAAATGGTGAGGTCTGTATTGAATGGATTTTTATCAAGCACTGAGATGGATTTTCTATGTCTACTATTAGAAGTAGTACTAGATAACAACTACTTTTTGTTCATGGATACGCTTTACCGACAGGTATCAGGAGTAGCAATGGGCACCAGTTGCGCCAACTCCTATGCCAACTTGGTGATGGTGGCCTGGGAGAGGGAGGTCATACTCAACAATGCCAGTATTATCTTCTACAGGCATTTTGTGGATGACCTCTTTCTCCTATGGCAGGGGACTGGTGCCTTGCTGCTCACGTTCCATGAACAACTTAACAACTTGGAAGGTTTTTTGAAATTCACTATGAAGTCCTCCTCAACCTCTATTGATTTTTTAGACACCACTGTACATTATGTAGGGCACACATTCCACACTAGTGTATATAGGAAATCCTGTCATACTAACTCCTTCCTTTCTAGAGATAGTATGCACAACAAAAAAGTCTTTACTAATATCATAAAGGGGCAAGCATTGAGGGTTTCACGTCTATGCTCTCGAGATCAAGATTTCTTGAGAGAATTAGAGGCACTGAAGATCTCTTTTGTTGATAGAGGCTATATGCCTGTAGAAATCAATAATATATGTGAGCATGTAATAAGAATGAGGGGAACTAGAGGTAAACCCTATTTTTCAAGTCATGGATATGATAGGAAAGTTCCAGTTAAGCCAACTACCCAAACTTTTTTAACTTTACCTCTGGGTAACAATACATCCTTTGTACAGCATACTATTATGGATAATTGGAATATCTTAATGGTGGATCCAAGTATACGACACCTGGTAGGTAATTGTCCACAGTATGCGTTCAGCAATAAGTCAAACTTGAAACAGCTACTCTGTTTCCCAGATTTATGTGCGATTGAACAACCATTGTTTCCAGCCTGGCAGTCCGGCACCAAGAGATGTGGCTCTTGTCAACAGTGCCAGTTTGTGGATACATCCAGGTATTTTCGGAATTGAATGATGGACGACTTTGGGAAATTAGGAGCAGGTCTGACTGCAACACTAGGCATGTGGTATATGTTGCATGCTGTCAGACCTGCTTCAGTTTCTATGTGGGTAAAACTAACAGGTCCCTTAGAGAGCGAATAAGGGACCACCTGTATGCATTTGGGAGAAATGAAACTTATAATGCCATATCTAAACATATGCTTAGGCATGGCAGTGCTCATACTTTTCTGTTTCAAGTACTGCAGGTTGTGAAACCTGGGGTGCGTGGTGGGGATCTCACTAATCTGACAGAACAAATGGAGATTAAATGGATTTTTCATTTGGCAGCTCACAGAGGGGTAGGACTTAATGACTATGTCCCTCTCAAACCCATTTTGAAAGCGAGACCCCTCAGATGATGATTTTTGTCAGTTTATATTTTATATTATTTGTATACTGCCTTCAGTTTGTATTGTTTCATTTATAATATGTTTTTATGATCTTTTAGCTTTTAATGTGTGTGTGTCATATCAGTCTGCTTTGCAGGAACAGGATAGTACTGTTGCTTTAAGGATATGGCAGTGAGCAGGAAGTGATGTAAGTGTGTGTGATGTAGAATCCTGTATTTAAATGTTTGGATATGTGTTTTTCAGTTGTAACGTCTGAGGAAGAGAACTTGTTTCTTGAAAGCGCTAATGGTTATTAAAAAGCTTTTAGTTCTACCTGTACTATGGTCTATTGATTCGCAAAGGACTAACCCTTGAATTTGTTGTACCGGGCCTACACTGAGTTTGGCTGCATTGGCTTATTTCTTTTGCCTTGGTTTGTTGGGACATATTTATAAAGATAT